>NC_092686.1:40932332-41274832 GCF_964275005.1 Diadema setosum | reverse complement strand
TGTATAGTATTCCTTCAGACTTCCGACACTACAGAAATACTCTCCATCCGTGACTCAAACATCAAACATCATTCTCACTAATAAGCATCAATCACAATTATTATCATCAATGGTCATTAGCATCAAAACAAAAATATAATTCTCAGACAACCGTTATTTTAAACATATCATTCAAAATTAACACCAACATTATCATAGCCACAGTTAAAACCACCACCATTGCAATACCATCATCATCATGACCAGAACAATGCAAATTAGCACCACTGCCATCCATTATGGCATTCATCATGACACAAACTAACAATACCATTACCTGTACCTTTATCATTGTCATCACCTTTACTGCCACTGCCATCATCACCATCACTATCCTGGTCAGAAATTATCACCATCATCACTGTCACCACCATCATCACAATCATCATCATCAATATCATCATCATCATCACCATCATCACCATCACTATCTGATTACACATCATCACCACCACCACCACTCTCATCACCATCATCCCTACCACCACCATCATCACAATCATCACCACCACCACCACCACCGTCATCACCATCATCACTATCACTGCCAACATCACCACCATCACCACCTTCACCACCACCACCATCACCACCATCACCATCACCCTTGGTATCATCCTGCCCACCAGCACTGTCATTGTCATGATTGTCACCCTCACCATCATTACAACCAAAGACAAACACACTATGACTGAAGGCCATCACTGGTCACCATTTGTGTTTGTTTGTTTTTGTTTTTTGTCACCTGACTTTCGGTACCCATGGTAACACCCTGGGCTCCCTTGGCGTGTCAGGGGGTCGTCCGTTGCCCTCGTCATCCTCCTCACTCCCGTTGTTTCCCTCTTCTTTCCCATTGCCCTCGTCCTTCTCCTGATTCGACGGATCGTCTGGCATGGGCTCATCAATGCCATTCTGCTTGACCAATCCCTGTGGCGGGTTGTGATGCCAGCGGTAGAAGAAATGAGTCTATACTTGAAGGGTTGTACTGCCTGAGCAATCTCAATACATATTGACACAAACTTCATACCTGCCAACATTTCAAGATGAAATATCTTACTTGTGGATTGCAAAAATCTTATTTTATATGCAAACTGAAGTTAAAAATCTTACTTTCGGTCAAATCTTCAGAAAATACACATGAAAGGTATATCTAAATATTTTTTAAAAATCTGATTTCTCTGACAGAAAATCTGATTTTGCTATTTTTAACGTAAAAAATCTTACTGAATCTGATAAAATCTTACTAGTTGGCAAGTATGAAACTTTCTCCTCCCAACGCAGCAGACACTGCTCTTGGAACATTTTCACTCTATTCCTCGCTTGACCTTCAGTTTGATACATCTTCTAAACCATAATATGGAAGTTACTTAACTGGAGCAAACATGGAACTTCTTAGTGGCAACTTCAAAATGTCGCTATGTTTTATGATACATCCCAATGAAGGAAAAAAAGTTTACCACTTTGCAATTAACATAGAACCCAACAACCCCTTTAAATATATAGGTAGCATACAGCTATTCACATTAACTCAAGCATTCTTGATCCTATTGCCCAGTAACAACAAATGACACTCACATGACTGCCAAGTATTACATGACAAAATGATCATTAGCAAGATATGACTTAAATGAAGAAGTAATTTTAAAGTACTTTTAATAGGAAATGCTGCAACCTTCCCTTGTTAGGGCTTAAGGCTTAACACTTTAAATTTAACATGCACATACACTAATTTTAGTTTTACAAAATTGTCATGCAAGCCCCATGTCTCTGCATGCTGCCAATGATGAAAAAAAAAAGCATTGAAAAAATAATGAAAAAAAACAAACAAACAAATAATAGGGCAGAAAATAAAATGGCTTTATAGCAATTATCAAACAAATACATGTACATGTAAATCCTGCAATAAATGGCATAACTGAATACAAGACATGCCAGAATTTGATAAAGACAGCAAAGCAATCAACTCCTTAAATATCACATCAGATTCTTATGATGTACACAGGCATATACGAGAAATTACTCAGTTTGTAGGCACCAGGGAGGCACAGCCTTTACAGCTGCAGTATGCAAATGATTACATATAATACTGCGCCTCCATGTTATGTCGATGCAGCCGAGATGATTGTATTCCCAGGATTATGTACAGGTACCAAATGGCCGGGATAGAAAAGTTTGAAAAGAGGTAGCATACTGGACTGCATGAATATATGTTTTGCCTCAACAGTCATACAGAAGTTCATGACCCATGAGAAAAAGAAAAAAAAGCACCAAGAGACAGAATTGCTTCCTGGTGAGATATTGGACACACCTATGCTTTCTCAAGCTGCCATCAACTGCATCACATTACCTTACGGGTAGCCATGTAAGAGACAGTAAGAATGTGATATATTCTTGCTGATGGATAGAAAACGATTATCCTGTATATAAACTCTCTTAATTAAAGGCTTAATTGACATGATTACATGTGGTGGGCTGATCTGAAAGCTGTTTTAATGCAATTCTTGTATACACAAATTAAGAGTTAAAGAGACAAGTCACCACTTTTAATCGTGTGCCTACACTATAAGGCAATCCAGTTGAGTAAGAGATTTTTACATCCCCATATTCATTTAAATGAAGTGTTGAATTAATGACAAATTTACACATCCAAACTCCCAATCCTTACTGCGAGCACGGAAATTTGTTGGTTCAATTGAATTACTGTAAATGTGGAAATTTTCATCCAAATCATATGACATGAAAGTAACACAAAAATACACAAGAACCGATATTTTGCTTGTTATATGTGATACCATCTTGATCTCAAGGTAGGTATTGTCAGGGTATAACTGTTACGTTATTTGTAATTTTCTTCACATTTGCTAGTTCTGTAGCATGAGTAACTTGGCCATCATAAATGCGGACAAGAAACTTTTTACAGTAGTGTGGAATGTGCTGCCACAGCCCTTAACCCGTTGAGTCCCTAGTATACTCGGGCAGGGGTCGATGGGAAATGCATGTTTAAGTAAACTCGGTCCGTCCTCAACGGGTTAACTGCAGTGGAAGCAATGAGCTGTCTGAAGTGCTTGCTCAATTTTCATGACTGTCCATTAAATCAAAGATACGAAAAATTCATCTTACCTGTCCAGCACAAAAAACAACAAACCCAAAATACTCTTGCTAAAAATGTCCACTTCTACAGTACAACCAATCGAGTGTCATCTGATGAAACACAATTATGTCAGAGTGCGTGATTTCTAATCAAGGCTTGCCCATTCTTTCTGTTTTCTTTCCCCACATAAAATGCATGCAATGCAGTGATACATGTACTGTATGCTCATGTTTTATTCGCGCATGCATGGTGGCATGCATGCAGCGTGGTCACAGCCATGCAGTATACAAGTTCATTATTTCCTGCAGCTGTCGTACTCGTACACATACACAGAACGCAGAGTCCACTCACTAGCATGCATACAATGTATACAAGAGGAACATTACACACTTGTTTGTAGCAACATCATGCTGCATCAAAGGTCATGGTGACCATGCACTGACTGTGGAAAAAAAAGTGCTTTTGCACTATTCATGCTTTTAGAATATTTCACATGGATGGAATTAAAAATTATAGATCTATTGTAGTAAATGTACACATGTAAGGTGACACCACACTACCTGAATTACAGTCTGAATTACACAAGTTTTGTTTCATCAATCTCTGATGTCCCAAGTGAAACAGTAAGGTTTTGTCTATATGGGAATTCGCTCATACATGTAGTTTGTTGAAAAATGTGTGAATTTTAGACTAGTCTTCATTCCAGTCACTCAGGTACCGTGATCACCAGGACTGCCTTCACAACCCGACTGCATTAAACTTTCACTTTGATAATGAATATTTACCCTAGAACTTTGCTGTTTGGAGGCAATGCACAATGATTTTGATAATGTCTATACTTAAATAACTAGACAGGTAGGCTGTGATAAATTTCTTGTGCTATCGTGATTATACAGTAAACATTTGTGCAATTGCTCCATCTGTCCGAGTATGTGATCAATGCGATTATTAAATGCTTTGTGTGTTTGTTCATATAACTTGCCTGTTTGCGAGGTAATACTGGTAGTCCAGTTTCTTTTCATTTTAAAGGGCATAGCATTACAAACATGAATAAAATGTACATTGGCATGTAGAGAGGTCTGACCATCACTGAACTGAACAAACAACAAACGAGCAAACATAACAAGAACTTACTTGAGACAAAAAAAAAAGAGAAAAAACAAGATAAGGGCTTCTTTAGAACATATACATAGAGACTTTCAAGGAAAAGGTCATAGAGAAAACAAACATGGGAATATTTGATTCAAGGGAGGAGAAACTAAACGGTACTTTACTGTAAAGGCCACTTATAAAAAGACTTCAACGTACACGAGAAGGCAATGATGTCAGAGGCACAGGGAATCATGGGTAGGTCACGGTGATGGATGATGGGTAACCAGCATCGGCAGCAGAATCAGGTCAGGGGTGAGAGGTCGGGGCATTTGTTTTTGAACCATTTCCATCAGATGAAGAAAATATGAAATAAATATAAAAGAATAACAAATGGGAGAGCTTGGGGGTAAGAATCACAGTGTAAGATGAAGTACCTATTTGGAATAGATTTCACATAACTGCTTGTAAAGTGAAAGATGTTGCTCAGAAAATATTATTCTTCAAAACATGACGGTCTGAGCTTTGAGGATTGAACTATAACTGTGAACATTACTGCAAGGAAATAGCTCATATTTGTGTATATATCTTTAAAAAAAAGCATGAAACTTAAATGATTTCACCAGCCGTTATTTATCTAGATAGCAGAGTATCTGGTTCAGAATCTTTTTATCAGGTTTAGCAAACAAATGTGAGTTAGATGGGTTTAGTTATAAAAATCAAGCACGGTAGATATTCAACTAAACCATTCAATTGGTTAATATTCTACATTAGATAAATTCTACTTCCATGCGAGTATAAGGCTAGATCTTTGGGTAAAGAAATTAGCAAATTATGGTTAAACAAACAAACGAGTCATGAGACAAAACATCAATCACATATCAATGTAGTGAAATCAACAACACTCGCAACTTCCACAAGAAGTGAAAGCCAGACAGGGGACAGGATAGCAGAAGAGAGTGAGGTGGAATTAGACAGAGGCAGCGGAACTTTTCTCTTTTCTACTTTTTTTTGGAGTTATTCTACAGCTTTTTGAAGTGAGACGTCTAAGTCATTTGAGCGCCATGCACTGAGGACCTAATGCTGTCAAGATATATTGACCAGTTGCCACGGTGATATATTGACCAGTCACACCGGTGGAAGTCATGCAGAAAACGTCCCACCACCTTGAACGTTTTGGGCTAAGACTACTGCTGTGACGTAACATGATGTTGAAACCCTCCTCCCTCACAAATGTTCCCAAAAAGTGCATGAACTTGCATATACACCGATGCCTGCAGACTATACTACCACATTAGCCCAATGTATAAATGAATACGATGGGAGTCTGTCACCAATGCATTTTACATCCCTGTGCTTTCTAGTTCTATGTGTACAATATGCTAAAAATTTAATATGCCAGCTCTTTCACGAGCAGAATGGGTGATGCTGGTAAGTGCCTACATTTTTCCGAAATACTGAATCATTCATTTACCAAGTTCCTCTTTAAATTTGGTAAGTTCCCCTCTAAATTCGCATTCTCTCTGCAGTGCCTTAAACACAAACACCCCTCAAGTTCATTTAAGCTTTCATTAGAAGAAAAACTACAGAGGAAAGATACAACAAAGACTTGTTAGATGTCTACCTCAGCTCTCATCTGACTATGTCAAACTTTGCTTCACAGTTAATGATGATAAGACAGTTTAAGTAATGAAATGCTGGGGACATACTCGGGAAACCTGTGCTCTGTTGGATTGACTCTAAGACACGTGACAGATTGCAAAATTAAGCAAGGAAATAATGGGTAAACGTGTGTACGAGATTAATATTCAACAAACACAAAATTTTGGGTGTTTCTATAGCAATAAATTACAATCTATACAACTTGAATACAATCATATGAACACAAATGATGTGACTGAAAACTTTTGAAATGTCTACAACATCCATGAATATGTCTTTGTTGCTGAACAAGCAGTGTTTCCAGGTTTTCATTTTATTTAATATCACATCTTTTATCTTTTAATGTTTTCTACTCTTTGTTCTTCTGGCATTTTAATGTGTGTGTGTTTGTTTGTTTTGGGGTTTTTTTTTTAGAAATAAAAATTAGCAATCATATTATAATGACTGAGGGATTGATAATGTACATAAATCCTTTGTTTTTCACATGATAGAAACAAGTATGCATGATGATTCTACTCATTTTTGGGGGCTTTGATCCTAAAAAAACATAACCCATAACGTCTTTATGACCTCTTGATGTCCATTTTCTAGACTGCATAAATCACTAGATAAGTATCATTTTCTTGTGCATACTTCAGCCACCAGCATAAATTCAATCCTGCTCGAGATAACTCTCACAAGAGTGACTGTAAAATGGCTCAAATGGGACAACTATTTCTTCAACAGCTGTGTTACCCTTCTGTTCTGCCTTGTCGACCTCCGCTGGGGGTCAAAGACCTCGGCAGCAGCCATGGGAGGGGAGGAGGCCCTCATAGTCTTGGCGATTGCCACTGTGTCTTCCCGCACTGCTGGGAGCCCCGCGGCCTTCCTTGCCGATTGCTTCATATCCGCGTAGTCCGTCAGGCCACCCAACGAGAACTGCATTTTGAAAGACAATAAAAACACGCCACAAATCAACCATACCCTCTTGTGAGGAAAATCAACCCCCCTCCCCCTAGCAAAATTAACTTGTATATCCTTGGTAAATATACATAGTACAGCCAAACTTGCTAGCTCTTTTCAATATTGATCAGCACAACCTGGAATATTTCTGTTTGTATGAAGTATTGATGTCAGGATCTTAAAATGTAAAAGTTTCATATCTTTCTTCTCAGTTGAACAATCAACATACGCTTTTTTTCTTCTCTGTTCTTTTTTGTTTGTGTGTGTGTGAGTGTGTGCTGTGGCTAACTCAACATATGTCTCTCCCTAAAAGATTAATTTACAGTGCTCGGCAGAGACTTTCCTGTTAAAAAAAAAAAAAATGCCTCTTTACTGTTTTCTTGGAAAGAAATACAACCAAACAATAGCTACTCAAGCCATCTCACTCATATGCCTGCATGCAATTTGTTGTAGTGGGGTCTCCTAATCAACACATCACATCATGTTCATCCCAGTAAGGGTGTGCGTTTGTATGTTAGTTTCATTTTACATCTGAGAAGATGGCTGGATAGCCTATGTTCAGTTGCACTAGCTGGCCTTACATGGGGTCCACTTGGACATACGATGGACCACTTCACTGGGTTATGCACCCTGCATTTTGTGATGGATGAACAACTGAAGCAGGATCTTTTACATGCATGAGTTGTGACTCTCTCACACATGGGACCTCCATTGTATCCTATCAGGACAGGGGACAGGGCATCACAAAATAAAGGTTCAAAAGGTGACAAATCCTTTCAGCTGACGGATGCAACATACCAGTATCGTCTTCCACAGCAGGAGCAGGATCTTCTTGATGGGGAAGTGAGGGGCGTGTCCACTGCAGAACTTGGTGACCATGTTGAAGAGAATGATGGCGAGAGACTCCTCCTCCTTCATGGGTTGACCTGGGGAGAGGAACAGAGGTGGAGATGACCGTAAGTCCACTGTTTATTTGTTACGGCACTGGCAGTGAGAGTTTTCATACTCATAGCAGCATCAAAGACATCAGATGACGTCTCGCAAACAACCCGAATGCAATTTATTTTCCTAGTTCTAGGTCAGAACCAACATCAGGATTTCTCTTCTTCAGAGCAATTCTATTTTCTAATCTCTACTCAGTAGCATGATGCACAAAAACTCTCAAATTTCTTCTTTGCAGTGGACTGTAAAGGATTTCTGACACTAACCTGCCTCTAGGCTCCCATTAAATGACTGAAAAATAATTCATTTTTATTTTCTTTTTATTTAGTTTGTTTCTACAGTGTATTTTGTTTGTTCATTTCTGTTTCAAATGAAGATTACATAACAAATATAATGCATACAAAGTATTCATCATCATTTTCTAACAATGTGAACTTAAGCCTCTGTTTGGAAATCAACATGAAATAAGCAGAGAATTTGCGAAAAGGCTCAGAGGCCTTGTGGGGGGGGGGGGGGAGTCATTTTAGATACTTGCATAATAAAAGCACAATGAACATGTTAAAATAACACACACAAAGAGAAAACACATCATATTATACACTACAGGAGGATATGGTGAAATGATCAAATAATCAGTTACTTCAGCAAAAGAGAATTCTGGAGTTTTTTTTTTTGTTTTTGTTTTTGTTTTGTTTTGTTGTTTTTTTTTGAATAACCTAATAATAGTGGAGCTCACCTAGCTCGGCCTTGAAATTCCTGACATCTTTCTTCATTTCTTCTGTGTCTTTTTCAGCTGGCATTCGTAGGGTCTCCACCATGATGTAAATGACACTCAACACAACCCTGAAAACAAGGTGATTAACATCGAAGTGCAGGGGAGAAAGGAACACATGGATAAACGAGAGAAAAAACATTGTTGGATAACATTTCTGAGCCACAAAGCACTACTAAGCATAAGAAACCCACATAATTCAAATTTATTCATTACTCGTCACTTTATATATTGATGCATCAGCAAAACCTCACAAAAGCACACCTACACAATATCAATATTGAAACATGATTTGAAAAACACCTTGTTTATCTAGCAACACACAGCATGCCAGCAGGCATACATCTCCTGATTCCCATTACATATCATGATATACACATCATTACTACAAAAATCCACTGAAACTATATGGTAAGACCTAAATGATGATGTTCATATTAGCTGCTTTGTATGCTTTATGCACTGCAGTTCTACCTTATTTAATCAAAGTGATTATGGCACACTAAGATCAGATGAGTCTGCATCATTGGTTATACTGCCTGTATTTTATTATTTCAGGTAACAGCCACCTTGCCTGCTAGACAAATTATCACCAATCAGTGTAGGACTTATTGTTTTTCTGATTCTATTGCTACTGCAAAAATGTTTTCGGCATTTTGAGTAAAATAAAGGGGCAGTTTTATTTCTTACCATACAATGAAATGGTAACAAGACTTTGTCCCGGCAAATGTGATGCAAAGTTTGGTATTAATTATATAATGAACCCCTTCCTTGATGATCAACACTTTCAGGAAACATGAACATATCAAAATGAAACACTGGCAACTGATTCTACTCACCTTAGATCTGTGCTATCAATAATGGACACTGCAGGTTTGCGTAGTGCTGTCGATGCTGCCACTGAATTCCTGTTCACAGAAGATCATTTCAAACACACACATATGGAAACTTGAAAATGTGCCAAAGACCTGCCTAATCACATTCTAGCAACACCAGCTTTGACATAACTCTATATTTTAAAATCTCTACATGAACAGCTTAAAAGATGAACGGGCATTGAAGTAAGGGGTATCAAGAGAGTGGAAAGAAAATAAGACCCTTTGCAGCCAATCATTGTCATCACTCAGGGACAACTAAAGTCATCACAGATGAAAATTTGAAACATTGTTGCTGCGGGAGAAAATCTATAGTTTTATCTTGGTAATTTGATAACCTTGTCCATTTTAACAGCAAAGGTCGACAGCCAAATTTTAGCCCGTCTTCGCAGCAGTGGACAAAATCCTGTACCTCACAGATAACTGCATAAATTCACAATTTCGTTGCACAACATTATCAGGTTTTAAACTCCACTTCATACTCTTTTGACTCTGACCACATGAAAACTACAAACATGACATCAGCGTTAAAACTACAAACATGACATCAGCGTTGATACTACAATGTAGTATAACATATTCAGAATTAGATAATGCCAATAGGTTTTACGCAGTCTAATGTTGAAATGAAGTCTTTAAATGTAAAAGAAAAAGAAAAAAATATTCTTCTTCATTACTTCAGCAGGAACACACTGAAATCAATCCTTCTTGTGTAATTATCTTCTTTGAAAATATCCACATCCTATCCTGACAAATTATACGGGCACTAAATCCACAACTAGACTCAAGAAAGTTGATGAAGAGTGGTATGTTTGGAAAATTACAGCAGCACTGCCAAGGGAGAGGCAACTCTAGCCTTCAAACCATCTGCCGATTACTTACTCTGCCTCCATGCACAGCAGCTCCACAAACGTGGTGAAGATTCCGCATCGATACAGGAGGAAGCAGTTGTGGCGACACCACTTGACCTGGTCATCCTCTGACGAACATTCACTGAATACACCTAGAGAGCAGTTTAGAAAGGGAAATCGTCAAACTAAGCCAACTGAGTTACATAGATGACACATGGAATTGAAGCACAGCTAGTTGCACAGAAGAGTATGCTTTTAACACAATTATATGCTTCTGATTTATGTTTGTGATTTTTTTTCCATCTTTTTAATGTTATTCTAAATGCTGATGTATGCATAGTAACCTTAACAAACACACACAAACAAGTAATCTGTCTACTACTACCTGTTTTGAGCTTTTCAATGTGATACTGCTTCCATTCAAATGTATGGCACGAAAGATTTTGAAGGGGAAAAAAAAGTAAAAAGCGCTTGGAAAAGAGACCAGAACATCATACCCTGTGCCAAGTAGAGCACCGCCCTCGCTGTCTTCATCCTCTGCTCTCTCTTGGCACACTCCAGGCTGTTCTGGAGGCGCAGGATGTGCATCACCTGTCGACTCTCATCCAGCTGACTCCACTTCTGGTCCACTGCATCAATAATCACAATAATGATTGCCATCATGATAACACCACTACTACTTCTACATCTCTTACTGCCACTATCATTACATAATTTTCATGATGGTGATGATGTTGATTTTTAACAATAATGAAAGTAAAACAACTTCTTGGATTTACATGCATTATTTACCATTTGCACATGAAACAAAAATCCAGCATTAGCGCTTCAAAATAGTTCTAAAATGTGAGTTAGGGATAGAAACAACCAATGTAAAAAGTTTAATCAGTATAATCAATGTTAAGCATTGTTGAATATACAAAATGTGAACAATAGTTATAATAAAAATGTTTCTAGACTAAACCGTCTACAGTTATGGTTTACTGAGAAAAATAGTGATATCTCCTTATATTTTAGGCTTTATTGCAAAATTTTTATATGGTAGGATGTTTTGTGATACAACTGACCAACACATGCATTAAATGTGATAACCTGAACATTTTTTAAATCTCTGCTCCCAATGGTAAACAGGACCTTTAAGATTAGGTATTTTTCAAATATTTACCTCACGAAAAATTACCTTTCAAATGAAGGATTACATGCATGTACATTTGCACGTCAACATGATTATCTATGTTGTTTTGCAAAGCAAACTGAATAAAACTTACCATATGAATGAAAGTCTTCCTCAAAGCACTTCTGTCCAAGAGAAAATTCTGGCTCTTCTGTGTAGCTGTAGAGTTCTGATATGAAACAGATGCAGAAGGACATACATTATGTAAAGTTGGTTATCCGTATTACTTCAAGAATGCATTAATCATCTTTGTTTTCAGCCTCTTCAGTCAGTGAGGATGTTTACAGCTTACAATGTCCTTGGTTCATGGCAGAGTTTCAATGCACAACAATGCATTTATCATGCATATAGTGTGATAGTGATAAACCTACAAAATAATAATAATTCATGACATACAAACTTGAAAATTTGAATTCAAGTTTAATAACCAATAATGAAACTCCTTGTGAACACCTTGCTTTCCTGCTTTAATACTAAACAATAATTCAAACAAAACACAATCCAAATGTATGAGGTTTAACACTGAGATTGGAAGAATACATACATGAAGTGGTGGCAGAGAGTATAGCAAATAATCTGACAAGTCTAATCATAACGTAGAAATTAACCCATTGAAAACAAGTTCCAAGAGTACTCGGGCAGGTGTCTATGGGAAATGTGTGTTATAGCAAAATAAGTCCATCCTACAGTATCCGGGTTAAGATCCTTTTTTTGAAAAACCAAGTAGACCAGCACGTTTTCATGAAATTGGAAAATGTGTCATCCCTACTCCATGATTATCCCCAGGAAATACAAATTAGCATAGCTACACTCACAGATAGCTTGTGCACAGCAATTATGAAATAATCTACTTCATTTACTGACACTGCCGCATATGGGCACATACATTGCATTTGTTCTGACATTGCATTTACAGCTGTCTCTACTGTTGCCATTCTGACAGTTTTTTGACAATCTGCTGAGACTTATGCTGCAAATGCATGACAGAAAATTACCACACTAGTTATTCTTAGTTACTTATCCCCAGTCTGTAAGAGTATGTGGTACACACTTCAAAAACCACAGCCACAGTACAATTCTGTAACTCTTACCTGCAATTTCCGCTGTGTATTTGTGAGCATCATTGTATTCAAAGTCAAGATCTGGTGTATCATTTTGACCCTGTGAACAAAGAGAATGAAACATCTGAGAAAATCTGTTTCTATATTTGAGCACACTGGTTAACACTGAAACCACCACACTTCAAACAGAGCAAAAGTTTCAACATTTCAATTCCAGACTCGTAACATATTAGACTACTAACATTAAACTAGTGTTTAACTGTCGTATACCCTGCAATTCATCCTTGTCATTCCTGTGCAGGATTTACATGAGCTATTGATCACGTGTGTTTTAATGTAAACATTTGTTAAACCTTCAAGACATGATCTTTCATTTGACACTCAAACACATGATACTGCAGCCAATGCTATCACAACCACAAATTCTTGGGGGGGGGGGGGGGGTGGTAGTGTTGAGCACGAATGTTTACCATTCAGTTGGTAATACTTGCACATCACAAGACCAACACACATGGCAAGGTGAACTCACCAGATGATGTCTCATACATGCAAATGGCAGTCTAAGTATGGAATCCTAAACTGTATACATGTACATGTTTATTACACTCAAGAGCGAACTGAGGTGAACCAGGGATGGGATTGATGGAATATCGACAGCTACTATAAGTATTTTTCTGAATGATGATATGGCATTATAGTGTGTTTGTTCAAAATCTACTTCCAGATGTAAGATGTACCTTGGTGACTTATGGGACTTTATTCTTAATCAAAGAGATTTTATAGGCACAAGAGGGCATACATAGCCCACAGTGGAGGCGGACCCGCAAGAGAGCTAATACATCTGTATACAAATTTTGGAATTTTTTTTTTCTTTTTTTTTTTTGAATCATTTTGCCTGGATCCTGTAGAGTCATTGAACAGCAGATGACAGCACACTGTTCAAATGCACTTGACTCCCAATCTTAAAGGGACTGTACAGTACTGGTTGAGGTGGGGATTCATGTTTTGAACATTCCTAAGTGAGATAATGAAAAGCCTCTTATGAAATATGAAAGAGCATGTAATTTTAAGAAGGATTCAACGTTTATTTGATGAAAATTGGTTTTCAAATGGCTGAGATATCCAAAAAAGTGCTAATAATAAAAGGCGACATGCCACAACTTTATTAGGATCTCTTTGTTTCACCTTGTTTTTGGATATCTCAGCCATTCCAAAACCTATTTTCATCAAATAAACTTTTGATACCCCTTAGATCTGCATGCTCTTCGACATCTCATAGAGTGGTTTCTGAATATCTCGCAAAACGTTAAAAGCTAAATCCTCACCTCGACCAAAACTGTACACACCCTTTAAATGCAGTAATCTACGCGCCATACTACTGTACCACGTCACAATGCTTTATTAATCATAATGTTCAAAGGTAATAATGCTCAGAAATCTTCTGCTCTACCTAGGCTATAGTTCAGTTCCCATTTTGTGAATACAAAGGTTAAATATGTACTGTACTGTAGACTCTCAGCAGTTAGTCTACACTTGTACATGATATGATATTATATATTGTATCTTAATGAAACATAAGTTTCTGTCTATACACATGGATTTAGCAACAACAACAACAAAAAATCATGATGGTATATGAATTACAAAATATGATGACATAAATGATATGCCGGGGTACCAAACAAAAATCAGCCATTTTGTTGAATTATTTATTTTTTTAAAAAGGTTGTACACTGGGTGCCAAAAAGAGGAAATTATTTTGGTGCTGGAGCTAGCGCGTGCTAGCTACTGCACTGCACTGTACTGAAGCACACGCTAGTGGTATCGCAGCTTCCATGCACGCATAGTATAACATGCAGTGGCATGGGAATGACTATGTACACGCACACACAGTGCATGCATTTTTCTCTGGCTGTCCTCGAGTGGACGTGAGGTGGCGCTACACAACGCGGTTACCCGGGGTACTACAGTACCCTGGGGTAATGCGTGATGCATCATATAACATGAACATACATGCACATACAGTAGATTGCCAGCCATCAATTCCTTGGTCAGTGCGTGCGCTCCCTCGTTTTTGTTTTTTTTTTTTCTTTCTTTTTTTTTTAAATAGGCCCCACCACTGTCTGTCTGTAGTAATATACAGTTAAACTCGCCTAAGTCGACATCGCATATGTCGAATAATCGCGCAAGTCGATAATTTTAAAAAGTCCCGATTTTTCCCCATTGACTTACGTGTATTAATTCACTCATAAGTCGAATTTTTTAAGTCGAATACTCGCTTAAGTCGATGAAATTCCAAGAACACTTTCACGGAAAAACCATTGAATTCACTGTGCCTAAGTCGAATAAGATTTTATTGTGTAATAAATCACTGTCAAAATCACGAGACGCCAGTTTTTGTTTACATACAGTATATACCAAAAGAAACTGCGCAAATAAACATTAACGTTTCATTAACGCAAGCGGTTTCACCTGAATCGTTAGTAACGCAAACTAACAATCGGGAAAATTAACGTTTGTAGCAACGATGAGTAACGATCCCTAGCGCAAATTAACGATGTTTCGTTAACATTAACGATAGGTAACGCAAGAACTCACGCGAGATTTTGGTTTTGTAACGAGACCTGGTGAAAGGACGACGTAGTCCCTGCCGAGTGTAGCGATCTATGCCTTATATTTAGCGGAGTCTTTTCGCGAATCGAATCACGATTTCGCGAATGGTTAATTTGCGACCGGGGTCACCAAAAACGCACGCCGGGCCACCAAAAAAAGCCGAATGTTTGCCTTCAGTTTGGAAATGAAGCGGTAACAATCGGTTCCATAAGATGCTGAATAAATGTCAGATGTTTGCTCTTTTAATTTTGGAAATGAATAACGGTAATATTCGATTCCGTATAATACTAAAATAAATGTCGGATGTTTGCTTATACTTTTGGAATGTCAGAGATTTGATTTTGCGTTCGGAAATGAATAAGGATAAAAAAAAGTATCCGGAAGATGCTGAAATAAATGTCGAATGTTTGCTTTGACGTTCGGATATGAAAAATAATGATATTCAACTCCATACGATGATAAAATAAATGCCGGATGTTTACTTTTACGTTCGAAAGTAAATAACAATTACATTCAGCTCCGGAAGATGCTAAAGTAAATGTCGAATTATCCCTTTGACGTTCGGAAATGAATAACAACAATAATCAACTTCGTACGATGATGAAATAAATGTCGGATGTTTACTTTTACGTTCGAAAGTAAATAACATTAACATTCAGCTCCGGAAGATGCTAAAGTAAATGTCGAATTATCCCTCTGACGTTCGGAAATGAATAACAATAATAATCAACTTCGTACGACGATGAGATAAATGTCGGGTGTTTGCTTTTACTTTCGAAAGTAAATAGCAATAACATTCGGCCCCAGAAGATGCTAAAATAAATGTCAGATGATTGTTTTTACGTTCGGAAGTGAATAGCAGTAATATTCTTCTCCATACGATGCTAAATAACTGTCGGATGTTTGCTTTTAAATTTCGAAATGAATAACAGTAACATTTAGCTGTATTTGATGGTAAAGTTAATGTTTGATATTTGCTTTAACGTTCGGAAATGAATAACAATAGTATTCAACTCCGTCCGATGATAAAATGAATGTCTTATGTTTGCTTTTATGTTCGAAAGTAAATAGCAGTAACATTCAGCTCCGGAAGATGCTAAAATAAATGTTGAATGTTTGCTTTGGCGTTCGGAAATGAATAACTATAGTATTCAACTCAGTGCGATGATGAAATAATTGCCGAAAGTTCGCTTTTACATTCGAAAGTAAATAGCATGTAACATTCGACTCCTGAAGATGCCAAAATAAATGTCAGATGATTCATTTCACTTTCGGAAGTGGACAGCAGTATTATTCGGCTCCTTACGATCATAAAATAAATGTCGGGTGTTTGCTTTTGAATTTGGAGATCGAATAACGGTAATATTCTGCTCCGTACGATGCTAAAATAAGTAACAGATTGTTTCTTTTACATTTGGAAATGATTAACGGTATCAATCGGCTCATTTAGATGATGAAATAAAAAACGGATGTTTGCTTTCACGTTCGGTAATGAATAAGGATGATATTCAGCTCCGTAAGATCCTAGAATGAATGTCGGTTGCTTGTTTTTACATTTGAAAATGATTAACGGCAACATTCGGCGCCGGAAGGTGTTAAAATACTTGTAAATGGTGGATGATTGCTTTTACAATCAGAAATAAATTACGGTAACTTTCGGACCGAACGTAGGACCGATTTAGTTTTGCTTGTTTTTTTTTTTTTTTTTGTTCGGGCCACCAAAAATAAAAATCAATCATTTTGGGGCCACCAAAATAAAAGTTAGTGTGGAGCCCTGGCCTGCATCAATGTGGATAAAGTGTCTTGCTGAAGGGCAAATATCGGGCACACCGCTCCAGCTCTCGGCTCCAGAGTAGACAACATACATGTACATTATACATATGTACGTGTGGTGTAACTTTAAGTCGATTTTTTCGACTTACGTACAAGTCGAAACTCGCCTAAGTCGATGTGTATTGCTCAGTCCCGAGAAGATCGACTTATGCGAGTTTAACTGTATGTAGGTCTACAAAATATTACACTGGCTTACCAGTTACATGAATAGAGTATATTCGTCAATTCAACCCCATGTGGCATTGTGCACTGTGTGTGACATTCAACAGTTGGGCTTTCTTGCAGTTCTGCACTGTAATTAAGTAAATGCAACTCCACCAATCGGCATTTAGTGTCATATTCATGACTGATACTGATACAGTAGACAGAAAGATCCGTCTGTCCGGAGGACTCTTTTACATTTTGCCATTAACGCTGTCCTCCGTAGACAGACGGAAGGTTGCAGTACCCATTGCTGTGTGGATGTTCTTAACCACTGTCTCTATGGAAAATTGGGTGAGGTACCTCACCCTTCTCGATTGCGTCTAATTCACAGCCCTAGGTTGGCAAATTTAAGCTTGTATAGTGAAATTAGCTTTTTAAGAATACATTACACTCACCAGATTAATGAATAATCCAACATTTTAGTATAATTCCCAACGTAAAACACAGCCTGTCGCGTCGTCACATTCAAACTGCAGAAACATACACTATGAATCTATTAGCCAATCACATGCGAGGTAGTTTCTACGTGTTTGTTTTACTAAAACACGTACCTCGCATGTGATTGGCTTACAGATTCAAAATGGCGACTTACAGCTTGCGAACGGCGATGTTGCGATATCGATAAAATTTCTGCGTTATAACCGAGTTTATGTGAGTATTTCGATTGCACAATTGAGAAATTTATCCCAAATATTGCTACATAATGTGTCATGTCATGTCAAACTTGTTTGAATGTAAAAAAGCTGTCTGAAATTTGGTTTATCGTAACGTTTGATCTGTGCGCGACTGCTCCACACAGGAGCCGCAATCATTGACTTCGGTCTGTATACGGAGGGGATCCGTGAAGCCAGACGCAGTCTCCGCGGAACATTCCCCGACGGACAGATACAGACCGATCTTTCGGTCAAGTGATACAGCAGCATTGTCGATTTCCGTAGCATAGCATCTTTTGTCCTTCCTTCTTTTTATTTTCGTTCCTTTAATCCATTTCTTCCTACATGTTACCTATCTAATCTAGGCCTATCTTAACCGCATCATGCACCAGTGACTCTAACCCCGGGGCGCTCCTTGTACACAGTAAGAATCTTATGCCCAATGCTTCACGTTCAGCGTTCGGGTAGTGTTTTGAAGTTACAGCGACCCCCAGCATGTTCCCTGATTACAGCGTCCCGGCCTGTACCCGTGCTGTGGGTAGGCCTATCTCAGCTCAGCAGAATTAAATTTAGATACACTCACTATGGACTCGGTTATTTATACTAAGATCGACAGTGCCAAGACTTCCTAACCACTGCACTATGGCACTATCGTCACTAACCACACCAGCACAGCGACCCCAACCTGTACTGTGCCCCGTGCCGGGGTTATAATTTTAAATATCAATTTTCGTCACTAACGTCCCTCGACTAAATTAATTCAACCATTATTAAAAACCCTAACTTACCATGCTACTTGCTACTGGTATAGTAGCCCTACTACATATCGACCACCCTTATTGAAACCGACCGCGTATACAGTAATTCGCGCACTGAACACTTAGTACGCACTTTTCTGCGCGCAAAGCACATAAAAATGGATTGGCTTTGAATGTAGATTAGGATGGTGTGGGAAAACGCGATAATTCACTGTTCATTAATGGTTTTAATCAAGGACAAAATTTCGAATGAATATTTTCACCGAATCGTAATGACAGCACAATGTAATGTCTATGGAAGTTTCTAAAAGGCTTCTAAAAAGCTTCGTACAACACGGTGTTCAATACAACTCGGTTTACGTGCATTGTCAATGCAAAATCAGCGGTCGATCCTAAAAACGCGATTTACCGCGGGGAGCTGAAACGAGGCCACGCAAGTTCGTCGGCGATATTTTTGCACTGAAACTTCGAATCGAAAAGGGAACAATGGCATTTGATAGAGCTGGATTTTCTCAATCACGTAGGTCAAGTTTTTTACGTGAATTTCAGTGTTAAATATTCTTATCAAGCAAATAAACATTAGGCGGTCGATTAGTAGTAGAGTCTAGGTACAGGTCCAACCCTACTGGCTATATGCTACTGCTAGCTCACGCACATACGCACGCGCCCTGTGGTGGTGCCTATTTCACGATTTTGCAGATGATAGACTAGGCTAGGGAGCCTGCTTAGTACTTGATTAAATTTAGCTCAGATTAAATTAAAGCTCAGGGCAACAGCAACTTCAGGTTCTTTGCAGAATGCTACATTGTAGCTAACACAGTTATACACATATGGGACAACGTAATAATCTTCACTGTCCTGCTGTGGGATCTAACACAATATGCGCAAGTTTTCCTGGGACTCTACGTCACAACAACTGTGATATCTAAAAGGAAATGGATAGAGAAATGCTCTTACATCCGAATCACGCCTCTGACGACGAAGAAGCTCCCGCAATTTAGGTAAGCCTCCACCTCTTTTCGCTGCTAGCCCACCAGCCATGGGCACGTCCATTGACGCCATGGTTGTGGTGTGTCATGTATACATATTGACGGTACCGGTCTTACGTATAGAAAGGTATCACGCAACATAAGTCGACTGTTCTGTTCCGCATGTAAAGGCCCGGTCCCACTGGCCGACGGACACAAAGCGTATGCAGAAAGGACACAGTGGACGAGCAAAATTTCGGGGATGGCTTCATCCGCTTTAATCCGCTCCAGAAATTGACAAAATTGGCGAAAATTGGCGGTAACAGAACGGAAATAGAACGGACGTGGGTAGTATGTAGCGGGGATGTTAAACGGATGTTCATCGGAAGCCTAGCGGATGAAAGCGGATGGAAGGGGATGACAGCTCCGAAGGGGTTACCGGAGATAATTGCGAAACGGACGCATAGCAGAAAAAGCGGATGCAGAGTGGATGCAGAGCGGATGCAGAGCGGATGTAGAGGGGATGCTTTCGAAATGCTTTATATACGAGATGCATACGCTTACATCCTTTCTATTAACGTGCTATTAACGATGTAAAGACGTTCCACGTACCATATCTTTCCTCCCTCTTTCCGTTTTTAGCTGCAGCGGATGTGAGTTGCGAGCATGCCCAAAGGATGCAGAGAGGATGCAGCGGACGTTTAAGGGATGCCGCACGGACATACAACGTTTGTTGCTCGTATGTCGCGGATTTACATCGTACACAGCGGAAAGTTCATCCGTTCTAGAAATTTTAAGCAGCTTAAAACTTTTTGCGCGGATGAAATCACAGTGGACGGATGCTCGATGGATAGAGCGGATGAAACACGTATGCGATGGGTACACAGCGGATTCGTAGCGTTTTCCAACGGATGGCAAGATTTTTTGTACGCTTTACATCCTCTTTGCATCCGTAAGTGCAGTGGGACCGGGCCTTTAGCGCAAGTTATCCGCATCCGTGTTCACATGCTAATAACTCGTCCATTACATTTTGTAATATCCACATGCAATTTTCCTGCCGTGCTTTAATATGATTTTTTTTTTCTATTTATGTGTTTTCTCAAATCAAATCAAATCACATTATTTACACACAATTGGCAACAATTTGAAAAGTGACAGGGAAAATATTTGGGGAAAATCATACATATGGAGACAGCAGGATAACCATTCCATGGTGACTTCATTATGGTACAGCGTTATTCAAAACCATGAGTTATGAACATGACATACCGTACACTATATTACACCCATACTAATTACATATACAGGCCAAGTTTAATTTGGATAACTCAAACTTTAATTTTTAGTTACGTTGTCCACAAAATTGATTATGGACGGACGGAAGGACGGAAAATAAAGAAAACAAAAGGCGAAGATAAGGGGAATGAAATAGCTAACGATGTAAAACTAAAAGCAGCGGTATATTGTTGGTTGAATTGGTTGCTGTGGTAGAAGAAAAATAAGAACAAGGAGAAAATTGGGAGAAGAAAAATGGGAAAAAGGTGCAAGAAGGAGAAATAAACGGAAAAAGGAGAAGGAAGACAAAAAGAAGGAGAATTCATAAGGAAGACGCAAATTAAGCGGAGGGTGCACGTGTGGTGGAGAAGCTGCTGTGCGAGATGGATTGATGTAAGGTAAGGTCAGACGTCATCCAGCCATACAGATCGCATCACCGCAAGAAGAGGATGGCAACGCCCACTTACTTTAACACCGGAGAAGAACTGTGAGAGAATCTGCTTATTGAACGATTTCTTCGCTAGTTTATCAGTTTGCTGGCTGGTCATGATCACGCACTTTGCATCTTCAGTCATAGCAGCTGGGCGATTTTTCAGAACATGCTACTTATCCGGCTTGTCAGGTGAGCTCATTGAAGTTATATATAAATCCATCAAGTCAAGTAGCGGTGATTTCTTTCGGGAAACATAATTCCATTAATTAGTATATACAAAATTTATATTGCGTGTTACTTATACAAAAGGGAGAGAGAGAGAGCAGAATTGTCTATTCCTATCAGGTTGATTTTGATGGTGACGGTTGGGAGAATCAAATTATCACCTCTTTGATGGAAAGCGGGGCATGGCTACCGATTAATGTTGCGAAACGAATGGAAACTTATTGATACAAATCACGGTGGAGTTAATGTCAAAACTGTACTCTTCTGCTACATAGATAATCTGCACTTGCAAAATTTCACTGGGGTCAGTGAATGACAAATTTTGATTTCGACAATCTTTTAAGGAATTCGCTGCCAAAACATTAATCATGGTTTGCAAGAAACCGACCCTTCTATAAATACCCAACTCGATCGTCACTCTGATGAATTTCATTTTCCCTTAGTAGGACTGTTTTTACATATCATTTACATTTGCTGGAGGGTCTGGACCTAAATATGGGAATAACCTCTATGACAGCTTCCCCAAGTTTAAGTCCCTTTATATAAGAATAATTTGAAGAAAAGTCTTCTGATTATTCAAAATAACTAATCCAAGTCTCATCGCGAAAATTAATGTCTAATGTTTAACATGAAATCGTAAAATTGTTCTGATCCTTTAATGGTTGCAAAGAAATATTTTCTGTTATAATCAAGCAATCACTAATACTGATCAAGCGGCTCCAACCATCCGCTAACTCTCGTCTTATAGTCTTCTATGTTTTATCTTCACACCACACATTTCCAGTTTATCTCTCTCTCTTTCTCTCTCTCTCTCTCTCTCTTCCTCCACTCTTCCTGCATATGACAGCGATTTAGCGTACGGATTTGTCCAGGGTGTCTGTTCTGGGTTAGTTAGGTTTCCACGTCTTTTGTAGTTTCTTTAGTAATTCCGCTTTTCATGTAAAACAGTATATTAATCATTATGATTCGTTGAATTGCGTGTTGGGGAATTCACCCTACAAGCACTGCCTTTTAGCATTCCTCCCCATTTTCCAGTATTTCGGTTTACATGTAGGCCTATACTTATACTATTCAGTAACTTATGTTATATTGTCATGTAATTTATGTATTTAATTTTCTATAAAATAATTATATGTTTTTATTGAAAATTAAAAAAAAAATGCACATCTGACTATAATTGACTATTCTCTTTAATCAGCAAAAATAGAAAATAAAATTGAATGAGCCTATATGTACTATTGATAAGCTCTTTCATTCAGTAGACCTAAGTATTTAGCCATGAATATGCATGTGTGCCTCCTTTTTGGACGAAAAAAAAAAATGCTTTCTGTAAGTGTAGAGAATGCATACAACATCATGTACAACGCTCAGTTGATAAACCTTTACGATAAAGCTCGATCATATTCACTTAGAGAAAGAAGAATTCCCTATGAGTGCCAGATAAGCAGAAACTAATTTTCTTTTTGTTTGTATATATATATATATATATATATATATATATATATATATATATATAAGTCTTATGATAAGACACATATCATAGGAAACAATATTTTGAGGTCATATATCATGTATAATACAATGGTTAGTGTTGGGAAGCTTTATGATACTCCAAGTTACTTTGTTTATTCCAGCAGGTCCTAGGAACTACACCCATTGGCTTGCTCCTGTATCTTCTTGTTATTCTTAACTGAATATTATTATAGTTTCATATGGTAGTTTACAATTCAGGTGTTTTGAGCCCAACATTTTTCATGTATAATTATTTAGTCCAGTCGCAGAATTAAAAAAAAACAAAACACCTATATGTTAACTGTAGAAATTGACAACGCTTAAATTGGCAGCAAATTTAGAATTCTGTCTCAAAATGATTTTGACTTTTTTCTCAAAGATGTCCTAATTATCTTAATGCATGTAAGGTGCATTAAGACAATTTTAATGCATGTAAGGTGTATCTAACTTTTTCCAGTTTTCCATCTGAATAAGGTACTAATACTAATTTCATGACGAGATGAAATATTTTACTCGAAATTGCCCCATAATGTGATAAGTTTAAAATAATAGGTAATCATTTAAATTTAAAAAAAAAAAAAAGCTTGTATATGATAGATAGAATTCAATATCTTGTAAAAGTTGCTGCAAGTGAAACAATCTCAAATATTTCAAAGATGGCTTAATAACAGCGGATATACAGTTCGACCTCGATTATCCGGCCTCCTTTTATCCGGAAATCTCTGTTATCCGGACGCGTTCACGCAGTGAAAGACTTTTTTTTTCATCCAAAAATTGAGAAAAAACAGTGACTTTCATGGATCTATTTCACTAATTTCATAAGATGTGTATGATAGGTTTCTCAATATCTAATGAGGTAAAACATGTATGATTTTCACATAAAGATAAACTTTATTTTTGTGAAGAAGGGACTACAATTTTGCGCAGGCTAGCATAGATTACACTGTACCGTTGCGAAACGGCGTAGCCAGGAATTGATCTTAGGGGGGGGGGGCGGTTAGTCTGCGAGGGAGCGAAGCGACCGAGCCCGAGCGAGCGGAGCGAGCGAGGGGGGAGGGTGTGGGAGGGGGGTGTCCCCCTCCCACGGTAAGAACTTTTTGCATTTTGATGTTGTAAATGGTGCAATTTGATGCATGTTATTGCGCGTTTTGTCGACGAGAAACAGTCCCACTTGTTTAAGGTAGCAGTATATCTTGATGTAGATTATTATTGAACAATTTGCCTATCAAATGGTACAATTTAAATACACTTCTTGTGTTAATTCTTTTCACTGAATATCATGAACGCGACTGAACCCGAGCGAGCGGAGCGAGAGAGAGAGAGAGGGGGGGGGGGAGGGGGGAGGGGAGGGTGTGGGAGGGGGTATCCCCCCTCCCACGGTAAGAACTTTTTGCATTTTGATGTTGTAAATGGTGTAATTTGATGCATGTTATTGCGCGTTTTATCGACGAGAAACAGTCTCACTTCTTTAAGGTAGCAGTATATTTTGATGTAGATTATTATTGAACAATCTGCCTGTAAAATGGTACAACTAAAATACACTTCCTGTGTTAATTCTTTTCACTGAATATCATGAACGCGACTGAACCCGAGCGAGCGGAGCGAGCGAGGGGGGAAAGGAGGGTGTGGGAGGGGGTGTGTGGGAGGGGGTGTCTCCCCTCCCACGGTAAGAACTTTTTGCATTTTGATGTTGTAAATGGTGCAATTTGATGCATGTTTTTGCGCGTTTTATTGACGAGAAACAGTCCCACTTGTTTAAGGTAGCAGTATTTTTTGATGTAGATTATTATTGAACAATTTGCCTATAAAATGGTACAATTTAAATACACTTCTTGTGTTAATTCTTTTCACTCAATATCATGAACGCGACTGAACCCGAGCGAGCGTAGCGAGCTAAGGGGGAGGGGAGGGTGTGGGAGGGGGGTGTCCCCCCTCCCATGGTGAGAATTTTTTGCATTTTGATGTTGCAAATGGTGCAATTTGATGCATGTTTTTGCGTGTTTTAACGAGTTGAAACAGTCCCACTTGTTTAAGGTTGCAGTATATTTTAGCGTAGATTATTATTGAACAATTTGCCTATAAAATGGTATATCATTTAAATAATCTTCTTGTATTAATTCTTACACTGAATATCATGAACGCTGTCTGCAGTTCAGCAATCAAACAGAAAAAGCATGCACACGAGGGTGTAGATAGGGGCATATCCCCTCCCACACGAAGGTGATTTTGCGTTTTCAGACCTGAAATTCAGCGATCTGGTGCAAATTTTTGGTGCAATACTTTTTCATCGAAGTGTTAAAATCACGGACTTTAGCTCTTATTCCGAATGTGCACCATCTGTGTGTATGTATAAAGTCTAGTGAGGTAGAGCTTAGGGGAAGGGGGATTCCCCCTCCCGCTCGCAGAGCTTTTGCGTTTTTAGAATTGAAATAAAGCGATCTGGGTATAGCCACAGTCTACTTCTATGCATGGCGGAAGGGGGGGGGGGGAGGGGCGGGCGAGCAGGGAGAAGGCGTGGGCGAGTGTTATCTCCACCCTTCCCTTCCGATGGAGCTTTTGCCTGAAACTGAGATATCTCGTATACGCATATTTGATGGAATCAACATTTGGGGAAAAAAAAAAAAACTGATGGGGGGGGGGGCTGAGGGAGGAAAGGGTCGATTAAAAGGGGAAATTCCCCTTATACATGAGGGAACATTGAGTTTTCGGAATATAAGTGATAAGTCTTGTGCACTCAGAATTATTCATATTTTGTGTGTGTGTGTAAATCTAAAAAGTGTACTAAGCTAGGGAAAGAGGCACAGAGGGGGAGGGTTTGGGAGGGGTATCCCCCTCCCAAGCACGAGAGATTTTGCATATTTTGAATTGAAATTCAACGATCTGGTGCACACTTTGAGTGAAATATTCAAAAAAAATATCTTATTTGATGAAAGGTTGCAAAGGAGACCCGCTTCATGTGCATGCATACAGTATACACGCATTTTTTTTTTCCGCCTCCCAAATCCCCGGTCCAAATCTTAGGGGGGCGACCGCCCCCATCGCCCCCCCCCCCCCTGGCTACGCCAGTGCCGTTGCGGGGTACGCTACCTGCCTAGCTGCCAGTGCACTGGGACGGCAGCTTGGACGGCAGCTATATACATGAACATTGTGTCTCCCATCCGGCCAATTCGCTTATCCGGATGAGCGCCGGTCCCGACATGGCCGGATAATCGAGGTCAAACTGTAATAGCTACCAGGCTGCTTTCGCCATTTTTTTTTTCTGTTCACGTGATCTATGACAAACAGCATTTCCCAAATCTCGCTTTGGGTACAAGGTAATCCCCAAGATTAGGAGAAATTGACTTTCGGGGAATAAATTTACAATTCAAATCGTGAATCGTGAAATCGAAACAGGATGATGCAGAATCACTAGTTCACCCCAAAATTGTTACTAACCCATGCAAAAAGAGTAAGTGCGACTGCCAACAAACGTCTGTGTCAATACAGAATTTGATTCGAGTAAACAATAGGCAGATAGATGGCGGCAAATTTTGACATTTTCTCTCTTTTTGCTTTTGCTGTGAATTTCTCTTTTCCACATACAATTTTTATTGCTCACTTAGTTCATTTATCAAAATACAAAGATAGCATTACCATGATTGTATTATGTTTGATTTAAATTATAATTATTGTGTGATTTCAAAGTCTTTATTCATGTGAAAACGTCATGTATAATAATGACCTCGTATTAATTTATGCGGAAATGAGATTATCATTTTGAATTCATTATGAAATATTGACGAAACAATATATAATATATATATCATATATTCCATTACATTTTCGCGTTTTTATAAAAAAAAAAGAAATCTACGTATCGTTTGATAAGTTTATTTGTTCCTTGTTTATAACAAAACAAAATAAAACAACATTACATTTGCGCTAGTAGCACTGCAATCATTTTGGTTGCAGTTCGTTATTCTCGTCATTCTGGAGGTTCGTTAGTTCGAAGGTTGACCAGTCAACAAATGTTCGTCACTCCTACTATCCATGCATTACGTTTCGAAGGTCGAAAATGAGGCTCGTTAATCCGAAAATGAAAAGGTCTCGTTGATCTTACACACACACACACACACACACACACACACATGATATAGAGTTCGTTAATTCAACTGTAAAACTGGTATCTCGGTTTCAATTACATACATTTCTTGAGGTGAAAATATCTTAAATATGAAATCATCGATTTTGACACATGAATCTCTCCCCGAGGGAGGATGATATATGATTGTGTATAAATCATTTGTAGCAACAAATATTTTGTCTCAATCAGTGGCATAAATGAATAGGTTTCCGATTCAGGAATAATGTTGAATGAGATTTCGTGTAAACAATATTGTCCCTGCGGTGAGCGATGGGATGTAATGTTGCATAGACTAATGAGATATTCAGATCAAGAATGCTCAATTGGTAAGACAACTGAAAGATTTGAGGAGTTTACTCTGTGAGTCTAACAATGTCTTACGACCGCTATTGCTGCTAATAATGACCGATGACGATAATAATCAGTAAAACAGTAAAAATACTAATACGAAATATATTACTGACAATCATACACTGCAGATATTCAGGCGTTAAGAAATGCGATATCACTTCAAAATAAACAACTTAAAATAATAGTCGATCAACTCATATTCTTCTTGTTGATTTTAAACTTCAACAATGCGAAGAAGAACCCCCCCCACAAAGAACTTGATTAAAAAGATGTGAATTCATTCACACCACAGTAACACCAGAGAGTGTAGTCTCCAATTCACAGTGGGTGGGTATTATACCATTGAAATTACCACGACCCGAGCAATGTCAGATCAACATCATGTAGTGTCATTGTTGAATTAACACCAGTGCAGTGTCAAATTAACACCACAGAGTGCCATGTGATCACTTTTCAACACAATTTTTTATTTAGAAAATGACCTCTGATATCTGAATGGAATAAGAAAGATTGGTAGGTTCACATATCTCAAATTGACACTTACAAAGAAACAGTTGTTTTGTTTTTGTTTTTTTTGTATGCCTGTATGAAATTTGTATTTTTTATATTGTAAACTGACTGTTTTGAGTGCACCAGATGGGTTGGGGAGGATGGCCTGAGGGCCTAAGTCATTTAGTTGGCTCTTTCCAGACCCGGGCTTCCCAACCTGGTGCCCCCTTACCACTCCAATGTACAATTTTCTGATTTCGAAAAATGTATTTGTGATTGAAAGCCGAATAGATAATAATAATAATAATAATAATAATTACAGCATACTTTCTGCACCTGTCGGTGTGGTCCTTCACACGGATAGACAGTAATAAACATTAATAGACAATGGTCCTTAAACTTGTTTGTGTTCGATTTAACACTCGTGGTGTTTAAATCTAACACCGATCACTTAGCAGTGTATACATGCCATCAATTCCTTCACCCCATCTACCCTTCTTCCTGTTTTCTAACTCCTAAAAAAGACACCTTGCCAAAGAAATAAATAACAAAGTACACTATATAAGTGATTTCAATTCACAAGAATCATTTTTTTCACTTTCGGGTCCATGTACCCTGTCTAGTTTTCTAATAATTAAATCTCTTGACAGTGTCAGACAGTCGAGAATTTCATATCCGCATAGACGAACCTTCGATACATTAATTCTTATTCAATTTCTTTTTTAAAAAGGCCTTCGAAATAATGAAGCACCGAAATAGGAAGCCTTCGAAATAACGATCCTTCGGATTAACGCAACAAAGCGAAAGATCTATTTCATTTTCGAAGCAACGACTTCCCAGGTGTGCGAAAAAGGAACCTGTGAAATAACAGGAATCAACGACTAGTTAGAATGTGTAAGAAAGACTTTTCCAAATCACTGCAATCATCATTATTATCTGTGGTATAAACTCTCTTTATGATTCATCTTATCAGTTTTCTCGATCGTCTTAAGAGACAAGTAGATTTCAGAAAAAACAAAAAACAAACCGAGACCAGATGAATTGTACAGAGGTGCAGAGTGAGAATATGAAATGTGTTGTATGCGTGCGCTAATACATACCGAGCATACGCATTGCTCATCAGCTTATATATTATGATATATATATTATGATATAGTTTTAATCTATTTTCAGGACTAGGACCAGGGAGTTACCTCAAAAAAAAAGTAGCGCCTGTTTCCTCCAGTCATAGTCATCGTTACCGTCACCCCATCGTCATCATCATCATCATCACCATCAATAATTGCTTCAAATGCTACTTCCATGATGGAGCTTAACCCGACGGTTCTTTCCCATAATGACACCAACGAGACTTTGGACTACTACTTGGACCAGGACTTGGACGCTCAGAACACGTCCTCGTCAGTACCATTGCAAGGTTTGAACATACACTTCATACGCTCAATTCTTTTGTCCTATTACGTTATATTAATCGTCGTGGGACTTTTTGGCAATCTGATGGTTATTTTCGCGTTTTGCACCAGAGCGAAGCTGCGCGCTGTGTCGTGCAATATTTTCCTCGTCCATATGTCTCTGGTGAATCTAATCGCTGTCTGTTTTATGGACTTCGCGTGTGCTTATTTTTTAGTTAGTGAGACTTTCGTATCAAACTTACTGTTCTGCAAGATATGGGCCGCCTTCATTGAGGTTTTTGCCGGGATCACCCTGTTTTGCATCACTGCCATAGCTCTCAATAGATATTTTCTCATCGTTAAACCCAAGATCTTTCGCACCTGCTGCACGCCGAGACGTATTAGGCTTGTCATTGCCATTCTCTGGATTTTGACATTTGCCATGGCAGTCGCCGTTGTCAGCCATATGAAAGTGATGAGGGATCCATTAACGATGAGATGTCGCTTTGACCACACCACCGCCATATCCATGTTTCTCAACAACCTTATCCTTTACTGCTACTTTCTACCTCTCATGCTTATAGTGCCCATTGCACACGCCTTCACTCTGCATGCCATTCGTGAAAGCAGAAGACGAGTGCGGGTCCAGCCTCCCCCTGACCAAGTCAGACGAAATCATGGTAGAATCTTCCAAGATATTGGTGCCGTATCCTCACCTCGGTCAGAACCCGAGGGTTCGCAGCCATTCGATAAGGTCACATCCATCAGTGAGTCCGTACATATTCAGCAATCTGATGAAAAACTTCTGGGGGACGACGTGAAATTTAAAAGAAAAATTCGTGGCAAAAAGATCACAATTTTCAACGTAGAACAAATGAACCCAACCCCCACGACCAGTACGATGACGCACGATACGAAACAGGAAAGTGATGTCCAAATTCCAATGCCTAAGTTAGTCCAACAAAGGTCACGAGATTTTGAGGCAGTTCCTACGTCCGGTCGTCATGCCAAGAAGACCTGGTTCAATTTTAAACGAGGAGGAGGATGCCGACGTGCAAAGTGCCGCGAGTATCCTTTGATTCGGATGATGACACTGCTCTATATTGCACTGTGCCTCTCCTGGGTACCATACTGGTGGAACAGCATTCAAGACACACCGCAGAAAACTAACTTGTCAACGCTCCTTTACTCCATGGCTTGGCTCAACCCCGTCTATTACTCTGTCAGCCCTTACATTTACGCCCTCTCTAACAAGAATTTTAGGATCGCTTATAGCGATGTATTCAGGAGAACCTCCCTCGCATTTCTACGGAGATGTTTAGCTCTGACCAAAGCTTAGGTAGTGTGACATTGACGCCTGCTTGCAGCGAAGTGGGACGTTCTTGACCTAAATCCCATAGGCGATGGCAAATGGCATGTCATTATCATTCCTGGAAGAATATTTTTCTCTGCTCTGTATAGGAAGGGTTCTACATTCTGTCGGCTCGGTGCTTTTCTCTCCGAAGAGAAATTACGACATGAATAATCATAATGATGATTATTGTTATTTTTTCTGTGACGGAAAAAATAATATTACCCCGTGTAGCTGCCAGGAAAACATTGCATTTGTATTTGCATAGATCGAGCGATGTGTTACATGTCCAGGCAATGGCATTCCGACATCCGTCCCACGTATCTCATACATGTATACATGGTCATAAAACGTTTACTATGTCATTGAGATGAAGCTACTTGTATATATATGCGACTCCATCCGGGAAACAAACCTCTAGTTTGGGACAAACAATGATGTTTACGATGACAAAGTCAGCATCGATTATTTCACTGGAACGCCTCGTGAAATGACTTCTGTCAGTCATGATGTCATTTGAAATGACCAAGCGCTTTTCGCTCCTACGAACTATTGCACAAACTATGCTAAAATTTACGGTTTCTCAGTATTTTTTAATTACTTAAAGCTGTGTGTCTGTTCATTTACATACAATCTTATAAATGGTAATCTGCCTCATTCAACTTCTAGATATTGCTCATTGTTATCCCATAGATATGATACTAGAAGTATTACAAGAAACAATTTGAATTTGCCTAAGATTAAGACTAATTACGGAAAGTTTTCTTTGTTATTTGTTGGTGTATTTTTATGGAATGATCTATCGCTACGCATACGGCATAGTGCAGCTCAACATTCTCATTCCGTAGATCATTATTAGATTACATTTGTTGGCTGTGTGATACCCATGCCGCCAATTTCACGGCTGAATATCATACAGTAATATATGTTATTATACATGTATCGTGTTCCTTGCTTGATATACTTAAAGCCCTAGTCACATACATGCCGGATCACCCGGATCTGATCCGGGGTGATCCGGGGAGAGATCCTTGTAGACGCCACGTCTTGGGCATCGAAGGTCCATGTAGATCCGTGTAGATCCATGAAGGTCCGGAAGGCCAACACGGCAGTTTTTGGAGGTCAAACACATCCGGCGTCATCCATGGGCTGCTGTGTTGGCAGCGAAATCCGGGATGGTCGGTGTGGCTGCCGTGTAGTTACCGTGAAGGCCCATGTGGCTGCCTGGAACGATATATTATATGTGTAGGCGCCGTGAGTATCCTTGGCAGTCTGTGACGTATTTTTTCACATCAAGGACCATCACGGATCATCAAGGCAGCTACACGGACCTACACGGCAGGAACATGACACTGAGCTGCATGGACCATCACGTTCAAACATGGTACATAACTTAAAGGAATGAACACCAGATCTAGGCCCTACACGGTCCGTGGTGACGAGAACGAGAAGACTGATGAAAATCCAGTATCAGCTTGCTTTCTACAGTAGATTTCCGTCTGCAGTCGCTGTACGTGTAGACGCCGTGCTCTGCCGACATGGACCCTGAAGTTGCCGGGTGGGTCCGGCATGGTTCGTGGAAGTACGTGTAAGCGCCGTGTTGATGCCGTGTAGATGCCGTGCTGGTTCGGCGTCATAACCGTGTGGCTGCCGTGTTGCTACCGTGTGTACAGTCATCAACTCTCGTCGATGCCCCATCCGGGGTAAAAGTATCCCGGAACTCCCGGATCATCGCCGGCATGATCCGGGGATCGAGGTGTAGATCCTGAGGAACCGTGTTTATATGTGACTTGGGGTTTACATTATTTTAGACCCACATATTTATTTGCACTATAGTAGGAGATGTACTATCATGTCATGTTTTAATTCGGATCTTTTATGATGTAAATACTTGCAAATAACAATATTTCATGTATTTTCAAACCACGTTTGTATAGAGCTATTCATTTAACTGTACTTATTACGTTTTTAAAATCTTTGTATCAGACAATCATCGGACTTGATTACACTGTAAAAACATGAGTGTTAGATTTAACACCACGGGTGTTAAATCTAACACCGATCAAACTTCAATAAAGGACCACACCCACAGGTGTTAAAAATGCACTGTGATGGTGTTGAAAAGTGTTCACCTGACACTTCGTGGTGTTAATTTGACACTGTACCTGGTGTTATTTTGACACTGTACTGGTGTTAATTAAAAAATGACACCACATGGTGTTGATTTGATATTTGTTGGTGTTAATATCAATGGTTTAACACCCGTCCAGCTTCAATAAGGGACCACACCAGCTGGTGTTACTTTGGTGTAAATTTATTTTCACATTTTTTCAAAAATCTAGTATTTTAATGTAAAATTCTTGATCGTCTTGTTTAAATTAAAAATCAACAAGAAGTGCAGTTACTAAGAAACTCTTCAAAAAACAGTTTGAAATTTGGAAATGACACCCGGGGGTGTTAATTTAACACCATAAATGAGCACCGAAAATTTAACACCAGCTCGGTGTTCACTATTTAACACCGGACTTTTTGCAGTGTAGCATTCATGCCATTTTCTGGTACCTTTTATCCTGTAGTCATGCATGTGTGTATTGTTATGTATTATGCCATGTAAACATGTGAATGGGGTAATTTACTTCAACTTCAACTTTAACTTCAACTTCGATAATTTGTCTACACCGTGATCACTTGAAATATCTCTGCGTACTCACAATGATGCCTCGCTCGGATGACAGCATTTGATTTGTTTAATTGCTACTTTATTGAGCATTGGTACCTTAAACACTATATAATATTTACTGCATTCTGTATACTTTATCATATTCTCGACATATTGTATTCTTGCATGTTTCGTCATTTTTCTTTATTGACACATTGTACTAAACGCTTATATCATGATTTTGGAGCCTACATCCTACAGGCATTCCTTTTCAGTAGGTCCTATAATGTTACACGTTATTTGTAGTCTCTACACATTTGTGTAATTACATCTCAGTTTAACTGTTGTGTCAAACTTTTTTTTTTCGAAATCAAATGGAATGTAAAATATGTACGAAAATGTGAAATATGGAAGAAAAATAAGTCACTGGCATATATACGTGTAAATGTACACTTTTCATCATGCTGGCTTGACAAAGCGCAGTGAATTAGAACATGTTTTTAAAAATGGTTTAATCTCTTAAATTCGAAGTAGGACCTACCTCTGACAAACGTAGATATATAGACCTAACTATTCAAATTCGTGAAATTCTTCCGTCGATACGTTTTCATTGCAACTGATTGACAAATTACCCTATATACATCGACGTAAATAAGCACTGAATCGATCAGTGTTTTAGTAGTAGCCATGATGAAAAATCATGGGCGCACATACTCGAGCAGGATTCGATTTTAATCTAATTTAGACCTAACTATTTGATGTTTATATTGTCAAGATCTCGCACTCAGCATTTACAACTGTATTGCAATCCAAAATCGAGTTCAGAATATTGCACATTACGTTGTATGTAGGTGTAAATTCTATTCTTTTTGGGAAGGGTGTAGGGGTTATCATATTGCGCACTGTTGAACAAAGTATATTGTAGCTATCACTTTTGCAAATAAGTATGAATAAATAATTTTGCACGGATTTGCAAGCTATATGTACTTGTGGTTGTACGCTAAAACTATAGGTAATTCATTTTCGTCAACGTCATAAAATTTCACTCATGTTGTTTCATTCCTTCATTTTCTTTGATCTTCGAGTTCTTCGACGGGTAGATTAATGTCTTTGTGTTTGCAGTTCGCTGAAGAAATATTGATCATCGCAATGAAGAAATTATTATGAAAATAACGATGATGAAGATGATAATCAGAATGAACAAACTCACAGTGGGATAAAGAAGATGCTTAATTATGGTAATAGTTATGATACTAAAAATCTGGTGGCTTTCATACACTGAATTACGCTATAGTAATCCGTAATGTCCAAAAAGAATACTTTGTTTCTATGCCAAGAAGCTTATGATTATAGTAAACAAGCCATTCGATGCATGTATTCATCTCAGCTATACATTCAAAGTGGAATGTTCTCCGCAACTGAAGCTGCAATGCCCGATGCGAACTGTCTCACACAGGACAGGATATCTAATCCTCAAGATCCCTCTTGGATAATAATGTGTACCTCGTAATGCTTGGGGTAATGAAAGTGGTCATCTGGAAAAGTCAGTGCTCATAATTTTTGAGAGAATGCTACAGAGGTAGGTGAGAGAAAAATAGAAGCACTAGTCGGAGAGTGCAAACTTCAGCCGACTTAGAAAAACAAAAAGTAACCATCATGTCAAAAACGCCACTTATTACTGCTTACTCATCCTTTAAGAAAAAGCAAACAAATAAACTTAATCATGGGTCCAACTCATGAAGCGGATCATCACCAAAAAAAAAAAAAAAAAAAAAAAGTAATCACCTTTCCCGTTTACCTCAAAGGTCATTTTCTAAAAATGTCATTAAAAGAATCAGCCGATAACCTTTCAAGTATAAAATTGCAAACTGACAGACAGACGGACAAATTAAATGCATACAAACTAATACATTATCTGGCAAAACATTTTATCCTCTATAAGATGCTAGAATGATGATAATGATTGGGACTGTGATCATGATGTTGACGATGACATTGTTGTTAGTTGTTGTATTCATCATAATCATTGTGTATCCTATATAGGCTCCCAGATACGACCATTTTCAGTGTAATTTTCTTCATCATAATAATTGATATCATTATGTTTTGATATACGTCTTAATTCACCATCATTCGATGAGGCGGTCCTGACAGAGATTTGTAAATCAAATTGCGTTTTATCCCAGCGCATCAGCGTTACTGAAGTCAGTAGGTATCAATTTGATGTCCACGGTGTAAATATGGCGCCATATTAATGCATTACAAGTAAGTACCTTTTACCAAATAATGCGTGGGTTGAAACTAAGCGCCAAGAGATATTCGCCTTTTCAGCAAGGCACGCAATCAACAAAATCAGTTCTGACAGGAATATATGAGCTTAACAGAATTGATATGAAAATTAGCCCGCTTTTCCATTTTTTGATGTTATTAAATCGATCTCAGTGTATGCAGCCGACAAAGCATGAAGAGAATTTGTGTCAACTTATACGAAATTCCCCGCTACTACTTAGTCCGACGCGATGTCACGTCATGCAGTAACCATGGCAACATAGCCTGGGATTTGTACAACGGAGAATATGCCATGCAGTTTGGACAACGAAAGGTCTATACCTATAGGTTATTCAGAAGGGCGAAATAAGTTGCAAGAAAGCAAGAATCGTATAACACTAATTAAACACGATGTTTCCATCATTATTGATAACAATTGGCATATTTTTAATCGACAAATTTTCCCTTTTTTGTTGCTGTTGTTTTTTAGTGTGGGTATTCTTTATCACAATGTTAACGCCATTAGTTTTTAAAACTTGAGAATTCCTAGGGCTAGCTGTTTCTTTTTATATACTATACATGTTTTATTTTACAGTTTTACCCGATCAAGTATCTATCGAGCCTATCAGTAATGCTACTGTCCTGATGATCGTTGTATTGTGTCACAATGTAATCATCGTTTGATCACTTGCGTGTTTGAAATGATGTTATCATTATGTCGTTTGTGAAGTGAGAGAAATAAAACCATCACTTAAATGGTGAGAAAATAGCACAAAAAAATGTGCACTAACACTTCTCCCTCTTCCTCTGTCTGTCTGTCTCTCTCTCTCAGTCAACATACACACACACACCCACACATATGTTATATTGTTACAGTATATTATGTACATTGTATATAGTATCATAAATAAATGACAGTTGTGCACACACACACACACACCCACACACACATATATGTTATACATTATATATTATGTATTATATATTATGTATATTATGTATACATAGTATCATAGATATATAATGATACGGTTGTACACACACACACCCACACATGTAATGTTATATACAGTATTATATATGTATATTATGTATGTATGTATATATATATATATATATATATATATATATATATATATATGTGTGTGTGTGTGTGTGTGTGTATGTATTTCGGATATTTGCTTAAAGGTAGGGAATCCCATTTGCATGCCTCAAATGAAGAGTTGTATAAATACAGTGGTATGTTGAAGAGAGTATCATTTTAGAAACTCCCATAAAGTATTGAAAGTGGAAGGTAACATTTAGTACATTTTTATTGACCGTTAGATTTTGAATTGAATTTTTTTCGGGGCTCACCGTAAATTCCAGTACATTACTAGGCTACCTTTGCAGACCCATGCACTGCATGTGTGTCCATCATGTATATTTTGTGAAGAAAGTTCATCAAAACTTACAAACATTTCTCTATACATTCTTGCCACACACTCTATATGTTATTACATCAGCTCTTATACTTTTAGATTTGTGTTTATAGATTAAAAAAAAATACAGAAGACTGCAACAAAAAGGCTTAAAAATGTGGCTGACACACAGAACTACTGAGTAGTTGAGTTTTTGTGCATTATTCAAATTGTAGATAACTGTTGACTTCCAAATTTCTCAACAGTGGCCTAAACAAGTCCCCTGAGGTTCATATTTAATGTTTTGCTGCATTTTGGGAGGTCTGTAAAAGGTATCCCCCTACCTTTAGTATGTGCGTAAGTGTGTTTAAAGAAGAGGCCATTGGTTATTAAACACCTAAAGAAAAGGTTACTCCGCCAGTTTCAGAAAATGAATACAATAGATTTTAGGTTGATAACTTTTCATGTTCATTTTACAAGCCAAGGAAACCCATGGTAAAGCGTATGTCATGAGTAGGGGAGGGGTAGAATCGAAAGCAGACTGTCTTATCATACATTTTCGTTTCATGAGCATAACATTCGATTTTGCGCATTTGAACCAGTAAAGTGACTCTAGGCAAATAATCTAATGAGCGTAATGATAACAATAATAATAATAATGATAATAATAATAATAATAATAATAATAATAATAATAATAATAATAATAGTAATAATAATAATAATAATAATAATAATAATAGTAGTAATAATAATAATAATAACAATAATAATAATAATAATAATATAGCATTATTATTATTATTATTATTATTATTACTATTATTATTATTATTACTATTACTACTACATGTACTACTATTACTATTACTATTACTACTACTACTATACAACAGTAGTAGAAAGAATACTAGTATACTATTAGTACTAGAATACTAATAGTATTTTTGTTTTCCCGATTCGACGTGCCCCATCAGAGACAAAGAAACAGTATACGAGTACGTAAGAAGAAAATAAATTCAAGTGTACACAACAAAAATAAAATAAGAAAAATAGGTATAACAAGACATGGTATAAGTTTACTCAGTATGTCTTATTGGTTTAAACTTAAAACAATGGGTCCTTGAGTGAAAAACTAAATTCATTTTGAAATATCAATGTGAAATGCCTAATCTTCACGTAGATCAAGTCTATTTGCAAACGAGTTGTATAGCTGCCTTCGTTACAAAGCGAATCCGCCGGTCCATAAAGGCCATTAACTTGTTATCTTATATATCCACCATTCCTGCTGCAAGCATTTTGCAAGCGACCGGTCGTTTTCTGTAATACAGGGGAATGAATGATGAAAGGTGACGACCTGAAGCTAATTTCCACATCATTTGGGGGCTATTTTCATACACTTCTCGATGAGTAAACGGGAAAGCTCACCACACACGCATATATTTACATTAAGAAGAGAATGTAAGACAACTGTACATAGGCCTATATAGGAATGACAATGCCCCCAACAATATACAGTCGTGACGCGCCACTTCCTGCAAGAGATTTAACATATCTTGAAGGTATTAAGGTTGCCAATCATGAGAGCTGGCAGGTATCGTGGGAAATAAGAATATAATCTGATATGATCGAGTTCTAGTGAGAGAGAGAAAAAACACATTATGCATCATAGCTTTGGGTAAGAACGCAAGGACCGATGTTTGGATAGTTCGATCAGGGCCTGGACACACATACACGAAGACTGGTCGCCGACTTCCAGCAACCAAGAAATTCTGACGTGCATTGACGACCAATTCGCAACCAAACTTTGAAGCTGAAAACTAATGTAAAGAGTTTATGCGCAGTTGTTACAACAGAACTATCTACCATCTATAAGTAATATTGTCAAAATAACCTGATTCCTGATGAAAACAAAGATTTGCAAATTTACGGGATATGTTCGCACATCTCACGTCCAACTAGGACCTTTGCACATTTGCGGTTGATACAATTTGAGAGATTTGCGCAAGACTTTTACACATTATGGGTTGTTTGCACATCTTATGGCTTCACAGGGCAGAGTGATCTTCCACTATTACACAAGGGATGCGGAACGCTTTTAAGAGTGGGGGGGGGGGGGCTGTCAAGGATCAACGGTGAAGGGTCAATGTACTACATTCTTTTATGTACATTGCGCCCACTGTGCCAAAAGTTTTCCAGGAACATCATGAGGAATAGTATACATCAAGCCTCCTACAAACGAGGACGAGTAGCAGCAAGTTGCTCGACGCTTCTTATAACTATATGGCATCCGGGCTCCGTGTCACTCACCATCCGCCTATACAACAACTGTTGGGAATATTTTACAATATTGTGATGTCTGTAGTAGTGGGTTCCCAGTATAAGTTCATGTATCGAGATGTTGGTTGCCATGATAGCTTCGGAGATGCTGGTTATCTTCAAAGGTAATGAGTTCTACTCAGCTTTGGAAGAGGCAGCAGAAGCACAACCTCCACCAGAACCCTTACCTGTTGATAAATATCCAATGACCTTCTTTTACTTTCTTGCAATACATGACTTCGATCTTTTGTTCTTTTTTTTTTTCTCATCAGAGGGTGCTGAGGAAGAGAACTCATCATCCTAGACTAGAAGGAGTTCTTCCTCCGCATGGGGCCTTAACATGGACGAACCCTGACGAAAGTAAAAAAATCACTACGTTCGCAAGCATTCGCCGCTTCATAATACCTCCTTTAATCACACAGACAACTATATACGGAGTTCTTCATGGACTGATCTATAGAGTTAGAAGGGACGAGTAAAGATTGCCACACATCACAGTTCATTCTTCTGACTTTTCCAAAGTAGATACATCTGTTAAACTGCTGGTGTGAATATTACATTTAATTGCTGTTCGGTGAAGGCTTAACAAACTCTGATATGTTATTCGGTGATATCTATTGCAAAATGATTTCGAAAAGATGAAGGCATTACATATTTTTAAGTAGTTCTATTATCCTGGAGAAACAATTCTATTAATTAGTTAACTTATTAATAAATCAATTAATCAGCTATTAGTAATCATTGTCTCATCCATGCAGTTAACCAGGATAAAGTACTGGATTACAATAACTATTGATTTTTGTCGTGTATGGATTGGAGATGTTTTTCTCTATCCCGCTATATACGATAACAAAAGGAAAGTTGTCAATATTGGCACACTACTGGGTGAGTCATATACAAACCTCGGAATCTCCCTCTACAGAGATAGAAACCGGATTTCAACACCTAACCGTCACCATGCATACACCGCCACCAAAGCAGATTGAGTTCATAGATAGCGCATCCAACTTTTAATCGGAATCGTTTGCGCGAGTTCCTATTTTCTTTCCTTCTACCACATGTTTTTAGTTGCTGTGCATTTCGCCGATGCTGAACTGAAAGGAACAAATATTGAGTCACTAAACATAAACATGTAAGGCCTTCTGCATCCAGAAAATGAGTTAAAGCCATTGGACGCCATCATACACAGGTCGACGACTAAAATGCCCCCTCCCCCACATCCAAGCCTTGGTCTGACTCAAATTTGGGCAAGTAATTAATGGAGTTTGCTGTAGTCTTATTCTCGTTAGTTCTTACAGCTTTAGTTATATGCAGCGATGATCTGAAAGTTGGTTTGTTCTGCAACTGCACTAAAAATGATGATATCTGACACTGAAAACACTGTAACTTTCACTCCCCCCCCCAAAAAAAAAAAAAGCAAAAAAAAAAAAAAAAAAAAACATCTTGGCAAATAATTGAAGTATGAATTGAATTCAGGATTTTATTTCATTATACGCAGAGCAAATATTAGACAAACCGAATATAATGAATTTCATCAAATTTGGCGTGACACAAGAAAGTAATGACACTTCAAAGTTTCACAGGTTCTCATCGAATGCATATAAATTTGCAGAGTCCATGATGTTGGCACCGAATAACTCTCGCACTGGTTTGCACGTGAAGATTTGAAGAAAATCATACCTTTGTTTTACAACTTTCTAATATGGAAAATCCAACATCCCATAAATTTTCATTGTAACTCCACTTTTTGATGCGAGATGTACTAAATGTTGTCATCTGGTTATCATTGAACATGATGTGAAAATGTGTTTTATCGCAAACGTTCACGATATCTTGATATTACAAGAAAAGAAGACTGAGTAGAGTGATAAAGAGGAGTAGAGTGATACATAAAAATTCCTCCCTCTTTTACTGAGTTATCGGGAGATGTATGGCATAAGCACAAATAGAGCTCATGGAATCTTCAGATTTTTTTCGTTCCTATTACTAGTAACCTGTCAGTAAGCTATCTTATAGCAATGCCAGTTGCATAATATCCGATGTCATGACACGCTTTGACGTCACTTTGAACCGATAAAAGAAGGGCAGGGATGGAAAGAGTTCGATGACCTGTACAGGACTGGTGATTCAAGAAAAAAAAAAGCGATTAACGTGGTTCGAGAAAAGTCACCCAAACTCTGAGGCCCGATTCGATGACAAACTTTGCAAAATTCGTTTGTTTGTTTTCAAACAAAGGGTCTTCAAGAATGTGTTCATCTCTTATCTGCGTTGACTAGTCACGATTATCGTAATCGGTAAGGTTTGACAAAAGCAGTAACCATGTATGTCCTGTCGAGGGAAACATGAAAAAAAAAGATTCAAATATGTATTCATCACTTCATCCATCTTGTATTTTAGTTATTCATCTACACAGTCATGCATCAATTATCCTCAACTATCCACTCATTCAGTTATTCATTGATTCATTCAATCAATCCTTCATCTCCATATATGAGGTAGGCAGTTCAAGGTCAAATGAAGGTAGCTGTTAACTTGAAATAATCTCCAGGAAATGATCTCCAAACATACTGTGTCCTAGATAAACCGACGTCACTTTTAATTTCAAAGTTAATTTCAAAGTTCAAATTTATTTCATATTTCCATTTCTCAATGATGACATTACAAAATTATTGACAACAAAACAAGAATACAAAATATATACAATCATGTCTTTTGATTGTTGAAGAAAAGAAAAAGAAAATATACTTGACACAAATGTACAAGGTCATATTGTGTGAAAATGTCACTAGTAAGAATAAGAAATATGATGGGGCCTACATCACTTGTAAAACTGTAGGTTCCCGAGTTCATAGGCATATAATTTTACACGGAGAACAGATATGTTTGTCTTGACCAACTAAAATTACACAAGTACAAACAATCGATGAGTAATAAACTAATGAACCACATAGATATCGCACAAACCAGACTGCATACAAAATCTCGCAGTGTTTGAATAACAAAAATGCTATATTATTAAAAGATGTATCGGTACCATGAGATAACTTGAATGACTTGGTGCTGCAGACAAGGACAAAAGACTGGGAGCATAAAAGGGTTGCTAAAAACTTGGTAGTGTGTATCCACTAAGTAATAACTGTTTTAATTTGCGTTTGAAGGTGAATAAAGATAAGGAAGAAGTGATATCTAGAGGGAGATCATTCCAATATCTGGGTCCAGTAAATATAATTGTTTTCTTTGCAAAAATAGTGCGAGTACGGGGAAGGTGATTGGCGTCACTCTGGCGAGTGGGATAACAGTGGATAGCACGATTCCTTCTGAACATGTGGATAAAAACAGATGGTAATTCATAAGTTGTTAGTTTATACATGAAAATTCCGAGATTGTAATGAAATAGGTCTTGAATTTTCAGAATTCTGTTTTGATGGAAAAAAACAATTTGTATGGGCAAAATATCCGACGTGGTTTATGATTCTTATTGCACGCTTTTGAATACGGAGAAGGGAATCTAGCAATGAGTGAATTGCATTTCCCCACGCCAAAATTCCATAATTAAAGTGTGGAGATATTAAACAAGAATATATACTCTGCAAAATATGAACAGGAAAGAAATGTTTGAGCTTATTCAAGATTCCAATATTTCTAGACAAAATTTTACTTACAAAATTAATATGAGTTTTCCAGGATAATTCTTGGTCAATCCAAAGCCCTAAAAACTTTGTATTATTAACCTGCTTTAAACATAAATCATTTATTTCGATATCATATGGAACAACATTCAAGGAATTACTGAATACCATATAATGAGTTTTTTCTTTGTTCAAAGATAATTTGTTCGCATAAATCCAGGATTGCACAGACCTGAGCTCAGTATTCATCATATTTATTAATGCAATAGGGTCTCGATGTGAAAAAAAAAAACAAGCTAGTGTCATCGGCGAAACAGATAAATGACAAAATTTGCGATGATTTTGGAAGATCGTTTATGTATAAGATAAATAAAAGAATTCATTACTCATTTATTTTCATCTTGTCATAGTATTTACTGTATATATCATTTATCTATACACGGGCGTGTGGGAGTCTATGTATACCTTGCTTGCTAGCACAATATTCATTTAACATTCATCAGCCTTTCGTTCCAGTATTTCTAATGAGTTATCAATTTGTTGCCAAGGAATTGATCTAGGTTTTTTTTTTTCTTTATCCCAGGGAACTGATGTATAATCAATGGTCTGTATGTACTACCTGGCACCAATTGTGGCATTTAATCTGAATAGTGGTGATTTTGACATGAACGATCTCATCAAAATAAGGCCTGGTCTTTCTTCTGTTTGTGTGTGGATGATAAATACTATAACGATTTTGGTTCTATGACATTAACAGCTGAAAGCTTAGAATACAACATAAAAAAAAATCGTTCATTTCATTATGGAATGGAACCAGTAAATGACTCAACTCCCTGACTGGTGACGTCATCAACTACCTCTCCTGCAGCATTGTGATAAAACAACGTGCACCTGATAGGTGGGAAGAGTTATCTATGCCACTCAATCTGAACTGTTAATCATAAGTAATAGGCGGAGGTCACCTATGTGAGGAATGGTATAAAACAAGTGGCAGCAACCTGCCGCTCAGTCCCAACGTGAACTTGACAACGCCAAGTGACTGCTTGCTTGTAAAACTTGTAATATTATTCATCCCACACGGACAGCGAAAACCTCGAGCGGTTTTGGTTACGCATTAATCAAGGTAGGTGCAATCCTTATTGCTTTGTATTCAGTGTGCAATCGCGGTGTTGGTGTTATTATTGTTACTATTATTATCATCATTATTATTATGATTGTCTTCATTATCATTATAATCATCACATGTCATTATGTATAATTGTTATTATTACTACAGCTGAATTACTATGATAACAGACATTAAATAGATACGCTATACATTGTTCAAATATACCGCAGTGTTTATGAAAGCAGTGTGAAATATTTTAGTGGTTGTAGATAACCCTTCATTGCGGTTGACATGCCATCTCTATCGCTGCTGTTGTTACTTATCTTTCTTTTTTTTGTGTAAATGTTAAAGGGTTCTTGAGAATAAAAAGTTGTAGTTCTTCATGCGCACGGAGTCGTACTTTGCTCCCATTTTGACGCACGTCGCAATAATGAGGTGTGTTATTCGATCAATAAATCGGTAGAATCCAAGAACTTTTCTCATTCAGGAGGATCACAACGACAGATTGCAAAATTGCGCTCTTCTCAAGGGTTTCAATTTACTTGGCAACCACTTTCCGTGAAAGATGATGATTTTGTTTCTATACTCGAGGAACCGTACTAATATCTTCTGTGTTATGTTCCTATACAGTTATTCCCGATTACAAGCACTTCAAATTTATTGCTATGGGGTGTATAACAGCAAGGCCATGGAAATGTTTGTAATTATCCTAGGGTGAATATCAAAGATTTAGGTTTACCTGTTATTTAAACACCTAGACACAGAGACGCATATGTTGATATTATCGTGCTATTGAGTTTTGTATTTCACACACATTGTCAAGTGACTTTTGCTATGAATTGTATAGTATATACATGTAACATGTAATGCGTAGTAACGGTGATACATAACGTAATGACGTGCGGTCAGTAGTATATGAGTTAATGAAATCCTAGAATTGCCTTGTTATATTTGATGATCTTCGAAATATTTAAAACATTTCAAGCAGAAAAGCGATTTTCTCCGAAATAAGAAGCTTCAAATTCATGAAATTCTTCCGTCGAGATGTTTTTCATTGCAACTGATTGACAAATTGCCCTACATCGACGTAACTAAGCACTGAATTGATCAGTGTTTTAACACTTGCTGTGGGGCAGAAGCTCGGTGGTCTAGTGGAGATGACGCCTGCAAGTGTCCGGAGATCAGGAAGTCGTAGGCTCGAATCCTGCTCGAGTACGTACGCCCATGATTTTTTTATCATGGCTGTACTGAAACACTTTTCAATTCAGTGCTCATTTACGTCGATGTAGGGCAATTTGTCAATCAGTTGCAATGAGAAGCTTGTTTAGATGTTTCTACTTTTCCTTCATTCTCTTCTTTAGTTCACATGCTATATATGCGTGTATACACTGTAGATGCTTTGAAATGTACCTTATACATGTTATACATTACCTTTATAGAAGAATAACTCGGTATATGTATGTGCATTGGATGGACACGACACACCATCTTCATGGAACATTATATGGCTGATTTATCAGTATTCATCCTTAACATTCTAAAATCAAAGAAACTTTGTTTAATTTCCAATGCACAGAATATTAGATTTATTGAAAAACAAAAGGACAGATGGTGAAAGAAATAGTGAAATGAAGAGGGTGGCAAGGAGATTTCGTTAGTTAAAGGGGAATTCCAGAGCAGTTTAAGGGTATCCAGATAAGAAAGAGTAAAAATTTACCAGCACAGCAGTGACAATTTGATTTGAAATAAAAAAGAAATAAATAAATCTGATAGCAATTAAGGAAGCTATGAAACTGTGAGGTCTCGCTAATTTTACATATTTCTTTTAAGAAAATAACAAATAAGGGAGTCAGTGCTATCATATTATATCATCTCCTCACAGCTTGCCAAACAGCTCGTAAGCAAACATTTTTATTTGTTTATTTTTTTTGGGTTCAAATTCAATCATGCTCCAGTCTTAAATCATCTGACTGCATATCACCTTGGAGCTATTGAGCTAGTAATAGCATCACATTCTACACTTTTGCAAGCAGAAAAACTGAATTTCATTAATTTCTTTGTACGATACTCCATCAGTGGAAAATTGCGGACAGACGACATCATTATACCGCACTCATTTGCATATTGATATCAAGTGTTCGAGAACGGTTTTGCGAAAATTAACAAAACTTCACAATTTCATAACTTCCCTGATTCTTGTCCAATGTCTATCAAATTGTCAGGCTTGTGCCTTGAAAAACGTACTCTTTCTTTTCAATAAACCCATAACTGGTGGGGAATACCCCTTTAACACATACTTTTCACAACATGTATACACTTACTAAACCCAACCTCTATGCTCTGTGTTCTGGCTGACTTCGATAATTCAATGAAATACAAAGTAACTTTAAAAAAAAAAATAATGTATTAGATTTTTTTTTTCACTGTCACAAGCGAAATAATTCATGTATACCTACAGTAATCTGGCAATTATGCCAATTCGAAGAGGTTTCAAAGCCATGATGCTCAGTGGCGCCGAAACGGAGGCCTCTCTTTATCATAAGAGAAAATAATACTTTTTTTTTTTTTTTTGCTTGTCCTCCTCAGCGGATAAATTACATTTGGAAAAAAAGGGTTGGTGATTTTTTTTTCTAAGGGCCTACAAAACATGTGGAGAACTACTCTTCATCTAAATCTCACAAATTTGCACATGTTTCACTCTCTAAAATTTATGATTTACAACATTTGTGTGTGTGTGTGTGTCTGTCTGTCTGTCTGTCTGCCTGTCTGTGTCGGATTTTCCCCAAATTTTCACAGAATTACTTCTCATTATTCTGTACTCACACAATGCAACCTAATACCAGGTATGGATGCCCTTCAAGTGACACATTGACTGTCTTACTGGCTATAGTTGTTAGGTCAATGATTTGATTTCTTTTCTATCCTTGTGTAAACTTAACTACATTGACCAGGCACTCTTAGCCATCCACGGTTTACACTTTCCGCACTTGCCCCCTCTCTATAAAAGCTGCATTTGTTGCTAGTACACATACTGCATAATATTATTGATCTCCTATCGCGTGTCGTTAAGCATTACGAAGAGGGTCCTTTCACTATGTCGTAAATGTTGTGCTTCCACACGTATTAGAGATTCAAACTATACACGTATATATATATATATATATATATATATATATATATATATATATACTAGGAATATCCACTATTTTCCTACACCCACTCGTAATAATATTCATGCCAATTATCCCAAACTCTTAATATTAGTTCATGAATAATTCAGATGTCATTCTCCAGATGAAAGGATTGCTCTCCCTGATTATGTAAAGTCTTAGCATAGCCCCCTTGTGATCATTGTGAGTTCATGGAGGTATACCGTATGCCCCCCCCCCCAAAAAAAAAATACAACGGGACCCTCCGCAATGATATATTCAAAAATATTCAATCAATCTAAATACATATTCAGGGTATGAAACTATAACTCATTGCCCACATCTTGCAGAAAACCCCATTCGATTTGCTTCAGTGGCCAAAGAGAAATGAGGAATTTTGTAGAGGATGTCGGGAATCTCTTCCCTCCAAGTTCTGTCTATTGTATTCACATGCACACAAGATCATCGAAGTGCTAAACTTGGAAGAATCAGACTCATGACATGCTTTACAACAATCCACATTTCTCTGTGACCGCTTGGCCAAATCGAATGGGGTTCTCTGCAAAATAGAGCTAAAATGTTATATTTTAAGACCCTGAAGTAGCATTTAGACAATTTAATCATATTGGGTGTTATCAGTGCGAAAATCTGAGCGTATTTTTTTTTTTTTTGTGGACATACTGTATTATTTGAGTGTCATCAGCGTAGGTTGCATGTTGCATTCCGTGATAAGAGTCGATGATATTCTTCCCAGAGGACCGGTGTACAGGATATTGGCCTACACATCAGGGGTGTGACAAAGGTTGATCCCTGAGGTACTCCGGAAGGAAATGAGAAGGGTCTGGAGCGAGGGGAAAATCTCGTAATTGCGTCCCTCCAGATAAGATTTTTATCTAATGGAGACGAGTTCCTTTAATACCATGATCACACTCAAGAGGAAGAAGGAAATGGCAATGATCTAACGTATCAGACGCAGCGGAGTAATAATATACATTGACAATTAACAACAACAACGACAACAACAACAACAACAAAAACAACATAAAAACAGATATCTAAGTCAACTATATGAATATACAAAGTACTCATGAGTTACATAATCATCGGTATTGTTCTTTAAATAAGTGGGTGTTGATGTGGTTTCTTTCTGAAGACGTAAATGGAGGTACAGGGTACTGAATATTTATGTATTCTTATTAGGAGGTTGCTAGTTTGCTCTTCCTTACTTTGCATCCCATTTCGGTCTTTGTATCTGACAACTTACAGAAATAAAACGAACCGAAATGAATATCTGCATACATTATGTCTCCTAACTACTGTTTATACCTGACAATTTGTCGTTTTATGGTATCCGCATATGAGTAGGCCTACCATAAGAGGTTTCAAGCTATGAGTGAGTTAATCACATTTTCAATGAGGTTGCTTACGTGACAGAAACAAGTACAAGATAACTTTCTTCAACGCGACTACGTTGATTATTAATTCTTGGCACTGGACAAGCAAACGGCTTTGCACAACAATGTGTTCAAGTGGTGGGATTCAGAAAACTGAATGATATCATTTCACACTCGAACCGACAGAAATTTCTTTATACCCATGTGAAAACGGAAATAATGAAAACCCTTCATAGTGATTGCTTGGCAGTCGAGTGTGCCAGGTCAAGGAACAGGTGTGTACAAGTGCGGGGCAAGTGAAATCCTGTGTCCACTTGATTCAATACAGGTATGGGATTGGTAGTGAACAAAACAAAAACAAAAAAGTATTCAAAAAGTCAAAATACATGTACTTACGTGTAGGATATACGATAGTAATACTTTAAGCCTGATAAGAATGATGAAAGGCTCAAGGTGTTTCTTGTTCATCAGTATAGGCCAACCTTTTTATGGAATAATACGACTTAACACAAACAGAACATGCAGAGGGAACAAAACATTCGTTTAAATGAACCATTGGAGGCAACGAGTTAATGTTTCAGCTTCACCACTGAAAAGAACGACTGTAATAAATACTATTATCTCCCTAAATTTAAACCATTTTTGCAATGATAACATTTAGATCTTTTATTATCCCACCCCACCCCCATAGAGGGATAATACAAGACTTGTATAATGGCCATTGATTCCACGTTAAAAACCCGCCCACAACATTTTGTTAGTGACACATTGTTTATACCTGACCACTATTTCCTTTGCCTTCAGAAAGATAGACAGCCATATAATGAAATCCAGACTGTAACACAAAATGCATATACCGCAGATCTCAGTTTACCACAGTCATCACAGGTGCATCAAAAATGCTGTTATAATCGGTGATCAAATCAGACTATACACATGATAGATATATTTCCAGCATGACCTGTCTGTAAACCATCGAAATCACCGAGAGTCACTGTGATTTTCCAGCCAGCTTCCTGTTTCACGTTGACTGTAGTTTTAATATAGCGAGGTGATTCAGAAGTGTCTGCCTTGTTCAAATCAAAACCATAATTGCACTTTTGAATAGCATGTCGCCCAGTAACATGACTCGATTCTATCATTCCTGTTCACCCAAATTAATTGTTGAAACTATGTATAGACATGTTATGACCAACCGCAAAACGGCATGCATTGTTAAAAGAAAGTTTTTTTTTTTTGTTTGTTTTTTTGTTACGATAACAGGGGCGGATCCAGGCAGGAATTCCGTAAAGAGGGGGCGTGTTTACAAAAATAAAGGGGGGCGCACGCACCCCTCCCCCCATTTTTTTCTTTTTATTTCTTTTGTTTCAACAAAAAATAAAGGGGGAGGGCGTGCGCCGGTTGAGCTCCTCCCTGGATCCGCCCCTGCGATAACTATCGTCATGAAGTACAACGGCTATTGCCTCTTTCCCTGCTCTTTTTCAGTAGAAAGGTGTTCAAATGAAATTAAAATCACTCGCTTCCATTCACACCAATGAACCATGCAGTACGGTTACAACAGCGAATGGGGAACTACAGAATCAACTTAAGTCCCTGCAGTTAACGCTTTAGTGAAAATACTTTATAAACACCTTATGGTGGTTGGATGAAGTTATCAAATAGTATAGTTCAGAACATTGGATAGTTGAGTAAATGTAGGAATGTGCTCACGTTGGCATTGACTTGCACCAGCGTTTGACGACCGAGCGAAAGTGTTCACGCAGAGGTTGGGTAAAGGGCATTTTATATACATTTTGTATTTGGCTATCTATAACACGCGCTTCTATGGAAAATTGTACACAGGTGTGAGACTTACAGGGGACCTACATCTATCAGTTGCCATAGTCATATCAAACATTAATAGTACCATAATTCACGGGAGTTAAATCAAAGTAACATTTCAAATCTAAAGCAATTTTGTTCCCTGAGTTTCGTTGACTCCAAGATACAACTGTACAATGACCATACATATCTCAAGCGGCTTCCGCTTCCGCCCTATAGAGTTGATCACTTCGCATTAACTCTGCTGGATGTCAACTTTTCTTTGCTGTTTTAGGGAAACATGAAGATATCTCGAGAACTTCTCATCTCGGCAGTTGTCTTGGCAACATGCATCGTGGCATCCTTGGCAGACGATATGGACGAGGACAAAAAAGAAAATTACCATGATTTCGGTATTTATTTCTTCTCGTTCTCCTGGAGTAGATGTATAATTTTCTATAATAATTGTCCTGTTGAAGGAAATACTGTCACTTATGCCCCAGTCACATAATATAAACACGGATGCTCAAGGATCTACACGGTGATCTGGGGAGATCCGGGGACGTCCGGGGAGATCCGGGATTTCCATATGACTGCACACACGGTATCAACACGGCATCTACACGGATAAGGCTTGAAGAGCGCGGCGTCTACACGGACAAACACGGCATCTACACGGATCAACACGACAGATACACGGATCAATACGGCAGCTACACGGCAGCCACACGGACCACCCCGGATTGCTCTGCCAACACGGCAATCCCCGGATGACGCCGGATGTTTTTGACCTCCAAAAGTTGCCGTGTTGGCCTCCCGGCGTCAACACGGATCTCTCCCCGGATCAGATCCGGGGTGGTCCGGGGTGATCCGGGATGTCTATGTGACCGGGGCATTAGCTTTGCTGAATTTTATCTCAGGGCTATTAGATAGCTGTCGATCATCCTGCAAATAAAACTATATCATATTTTTCGCATTATGATCTCAGTTTAACTCGCATGTATACAGACCTTGTGTATATCAAGACAAACTTTTGAACATTCCGGTGAAGTTCTATTTTGAATTATGTTCTGTGTAAATTTCGTATCAATTTACTTTATATTGTGATATATGTGAGAACTATGAAAATAAATTGAAATGAAATGAAATGCAGGGCCGACGCACTTTTTTCAAAAGTGTGGGGGCCCACTTCCGGGTTTCATGAGCTTACAAGCAAAAAAAAAAAAAAAAAAAATGGTCCTCAGCTCATCTCTACCCGTCCACTTCCGGGTTTCTTCAGCTCACAAGTAAAAAAAAAAAAAAAAAGAAAAAAAAAAGGGCCTCAGCTCATTCTCTCCCCTCCCATAGTAGTGCCTCTTACGTACTTCCGGGTTGAAAAAAGTGTGGGGGCCCAAAGTGATGACACCTTATGTATCCCTTTGTATGGTGCACAAAAAGTGTGGGGGCCCGAGCCCCCACGGTCCCCACGGCTGCGCCGCCCCTGAAATGAAATATCACTGCTTCAAATATCTCATTGTAATTGCTCCTTCAGAAAGAATCACTGGAGCCACATGTAATTTGAGAAAGCAAAGTGTTCAGGGAATTTGTTGGGTTTTTGTTTCTTTGTTTTTGAAAGACAATCATTTCTCGCCCATTTCTGTTGTTCGACAATTTCATTCGGGAATACTTTTGATAAGGTCATCATCGGAGATTCTTCAGTAACCTTTAGTGTATCATTTCTTATCATTCAGATATTGAAACTGCGGAAATTAAGTGTTCTTGATGGGATTGTAATATTATTTTTTTGGAAGCGGAATACAGTTTAAGTCACCCACAGAGGTGGAGGGTGCATGTCGAGTTTCATATTTTGCACTTAATATCCCTCGAACTGTTAGTTAATAAACTTGTTTGGCTTCATTGCAATGTGGTTCTACGTCATGGTCATCATTTCACTCATAATGACGCCAACTTACCTTTTCTCTTTCAAGGTCCAATGGCGAGCCGTATAAAGTGTCCGCGGAAATGTTGGTCTTCTCCACCAGAGAGAAAGAAGGTGTGCGCCACCAACGGGAGGACTTATATCTCGTGGTGTTATATGCGCATGAGCGCATGCGCGCAGACACCCGTTGCTGATTGGCAGGTGGCGTACATGGGGGCATGTCTGGGGGAGTACCCTCTGAGCAGTCAGTTTTCCAGTATCTATGAGGCGGAACCATCGATTGACCACTGGCAAGACTGGCAACAGGGCAACCCGTTGAAGGAAAACCCCCTTGGGGAGTTGACGAGAGATAGCAAGAAACCCCCGCAGCCAGTACGGCAGAAGATGACCAAGGAAGAGGAAGAGGAGGAGGGAGAGGAGGAAGAAGAAGAAGATGAGGAAGAGGAGGAGGAAGAGGAGGAATCGGCTCCAGGTAAAAGGCATCATCATAACAGGCAGGATGCAAACATATCGATCAATATGAAGTAGGCTCATGAAATAACTATAGCATTCCACAAACAACATGCACTTTTTGTTTTCATGAAATCGAAGATACATTTTAGTTGACATCGTCCGTTTTAAGGAGAAATATGAGTAAGTGAAAGATGCATATGTGATTACATTGTTTCATTAAATGATCTTATAATTGCTTTTAACCTTCTTTTAATTAAAAGCTGCTATTGGGGAGTCTGTACCTTCCGAATCTGAGGAACCGGAGGAATCCGAAGAACCCGAAGAAGAAGAATCCTCCGAGAAATCACCGATTGGTCAGGGAGGTGAGATTTTTATCAAAGCTTTCGGTTTCATGTAGTAATCCCCGTCATGAATATAAGAAGTTTTAATAACTCATTTTCTTGAAGATGTTCATGCGTTGACTGCTGACGGCAATGATGTCGGCTATAAGTATAGGTCAAATCGTGTCATGGAATTGTTATCATTTGTTATTTTACTATATGGATCCTTATTCAACAGCTATAACCAAGAAGCATACATGTCTCTCCGATTACAGCTTGTATGCAGACATTTCTTGTGATCATACCTATTTTGCCCATGATAATGTATAACGTGTACAACTATTCAGAGTATACAAACAGGAAAACAAGAAGAAAATTTAATATTTTCTCTGTGCGTAAGTATATAATTAATTATGACTATTGTATTTTTCCGCGGCAAACTAGCATCTGAATCCGAGGGAGGCTCAGAATCTGCGGAACCGGAAGAATCAGAAGGTGGCTCAGAATCCGAAGAACCGGAAGAATCCGAAGGAGGTTCAGAATCGGAAGAGCCGGAAGAATCGGAAGGAGGCTCAGAATCCGCAGAACCGGAAGAATCCGAAGGAGGCTCAGAATCCGAAGGAGGTTCAGAATCCGCAGAACCGGAAGAATCCGAAGGAGGTTCAGAACCAGTTGAACAAGAGGGTATGACGATTGACCATGTTTTATTATCCCATGCATATACAATATCTATGTCCATGAAGTTTGGTCACCATTGGACCGAAAAGAAGGAGAAGAAGAAGAAGAAGAAGAGCAATGTAATGTACAAGATGTCTCTTCAAGGTAGATCCCAAATTAAACAAACAAACAAACACACAAACAAACAAGATATCAAAGCAGGCAAATGAGAGATAGATAAGATGGAAAGAGATTCAAGTGGCATAAGTATCACTGATCGATAAAAAGAAGAATCAAAAGATGAAGAGCAAATGGGAAAGGCACTAGAGAATTAGCTAGTTACCTTATGCATTAATGTCATTCATTAATAACTTTCTGTCAAATTTCCTGACCAAAAAAAAAAAAAAAAATCAGTCATCCTATATATTCAACAACATTTTACCACTTATGAAATCACTCTGACACTGTGACAAAGCTTTTCAGCCCAATCAATGACAACCAAATTATGTATGGAAGATAGATTCATAATGATGTCTTTATAGGTTTCAAATTGCCTTATTGTTATCATAGTTCCAAACTGTCTTTGGGGTCGAGAAACAATCAAAAGCATTAGGTAATACTTAACTTTTGGAACACTTGTAGTATAGGAATTTCGAAACTTTTCTTTTATTGGCCAGATCTATTAATGGTTGAATGGTTGATGATTTGACTATTATCTAAATCTAAGATTTGATTTTTTAAATGATTTTGTTTGTTGGCACTTGGAGGAAATCGCAGAAGTATTTTCTATGCAGATAGAAAACAATCCTTTCCTTTTCTCTCTCTCTCTCTCTCTCTCTCTCTCTTTCAAAGCGATTTTAATTTTAAAGCCCGAATAAATGTTATCACCCCAAGATGATAACTTAAGGCTCTTCGCTCGTAATCGTTACGAGGTCTTTCCACTTTACTAAGTAGGTCAGTATCATTGATTTCATAAGAAAAGCAGTAACCTACTTCTACAAAATTTGAAATTCATAATAATTACAGAAAAAAAGGCATGTAAATTAAACGGATTCGACGGTGGTCTGCAAATGCTTTTAAGTCTCCGTGCCCTAGATTTTTATCGATAAAACTCTAAAAGTTCTGTTTCGTTACATGCAGCATTTCACAGTGTCTACGGCGCTACATTGGAATCTAGGATGCGAGTTTTTATATAATAATATTTGCCACTAATGCCTCTAATGCCGTATTATTTTGATTATTGTAATATCTCACTGGAGGCATTGCAGTTGAACCAAATCGAAGTATATACGCTTATCATGAGGAGAAGACATACAATAAGGAATGATTAAATTATCCCGCCCCCCCCCCCCAAAAAAAAAAAAAAGGACACTTAACACAATAACTACTGGGATTTGATAAATACATACACTAAAAAAAAAAAAAAAAAAAAAAAAAAAAAAAAAAAAAAAAAAACCGGGTCAGAATTGACCCGGTACCTGGTCGGCTGGGATCACATCCCGTTCCGGGTCAAATATGACTTGGAATTTGGTCATTAACCCTATAAAGCCCAAGCTATTTTGACCCCTGCCAGGCCCAAGGGGGGGCACATTGTGCCCCCCCCCCCTATATAACTTCTTTATTATATGATGTACGACCATCATATTTGGCACATGGGTAGAGCAACTCGTACTCTACATGACCCAACATTTGAAATTTCTCAAGGTCATCCACTGAGGGCGCTATTTACCAAAATTTAAAGAAATACATAGGAAATACGCTAAAATCATGTTTTTTTTTTGTTTATTTCTTTATCCCCAGTATATATCTTTTGTTTACATCAATCATTTTCATATTTACCACAAAGGAAAAGCATGTCAGCCTTCACTGTTTGCTATGGTTGAAATTTCTCAAGGTCAACACATGGGGGCGCTTTTCATTACAATATAAAGAAATATATAAAACCTATGATGTATTGCTTGGAATGAATACATATATTGGTATTGCATTTCATATTTCCAAAATATTGTAATTTTGAGTTTGCAGATTGATAATATGATAAACAAATGATATTACAGGCACAGTTTGTGTGAAAATAACACAAAATAAAAGGGTAGTCTTTGGAAAATGCTGTATTTTCAATTATTTTTATTATATTTATTGTTTGATGCCTATGTCGTATAGAAAATAAAGGAAACAATAAGAAAACCATTTCAGGGTAATTCACAACCATAATTCCTTCACCCTTTGGTTCTTCAGCAAATTACAGCCAAATTACAGCCCCTATTTCATCCATTATTATACTGTTAACTGATATTGGAACAGAAAATCATGCAAAATCTGACGAACATGGTTGTCAGTTTATGGTTGCCATGGCAACCAGCAATATCGGACATAGCTAAATTATACATCAAAATGTGCGCAATAAGATTTTAGGAAAAGTCACCAAATTTGGTTGAAATCAGATAAAGGGTATAGGAGCGGCAAACGAAAATATGGTAGGGGGGGCACAATGTGCCCCCCCCCCCCTTGGGCTTTATAGGGTTAAGACCCGGAATGGTGCCACCCTGACCCAATTCATGACTCTGAATGGGGTCATATGTGACCCCATTCCTTGTCATTTCTGACCCGGAACGGGCTGTGACCCCAACGGACCCTTTCCGGGTCAGTTCTGACCCGGATGTTTTAAGAGGGATTTTATATATATATATATATATATATATATATATATATACATGTATACATTTACGAAATCAAGTATGGGCACGCACCGCCATGTACAACACATAATAAACACGAATCAAAATATCGGATATGTATCACTCTTCATTTCCGATTCTGTTTCTTTCTCCGTCTCGTAATGATCCTCCTCTTTTCTCCTCTTCTTCCTCATCCACCTCCTCGTTCTTCCCCTCTATTCATTCAATCAGCTTCCGAATCAGAGGGATCGGAGTCTGAGGAGCCCGAAGAGTCGGAGGAACCTGAGAGTGCCCCCGCTGAACAAGGAGGTGAGGCCCGCGCACGATCTCGTACTAGTATGCGGTGTTTCCTTCCTGCATTAGATATCAGGGAGCTTTAGATTTGCTGCGCGGACGTTTGAGACGACGCTTGAGCTGAACGTTCTCCTCTCCCCTCCGTCGTGCTGAAATGTAGCTTGAGATTACGCTGGGACGCAACGCAGAAAAAATAAAAATGGTGCTTCCATCATGATCGGTGCATGAAGTAGCTCTCTACGTCGTAAACTGACGTTAAAAAAAAGCCCAGAACGCGTAGTGGAAAAACTCGGACGACGCATGCTAAAAATAGATCGACTTCTTTGACGCGCGTTTTGTGCATGCTCAGAACATGTTTTTTCCTCTGAACGTTCCCGTCGCAAAAATCTAAAGCTCCCTGTTGCCATCTGTGAGAACATAAAGACAAATATGTGTAGTAGTAGTAGTAGTAGTAGTAATAGATGGAATGACAGACACGTGGGCACGATTTGAGCCTTATAAATGCCTCTTCTGTGCAACAGAGACAGTACTGCTATTATAGTACTTAGTATGAACTTCATCGGATGTGATAACCACTTGAGTGTAATTTAGCCATGATAAGCAAGGAGTCAGCGACAAGGGACAAAGCATATACAAACTCCATATTTCGGCATAAAACTTCCACTGCTGATGATATTGAAATCATATAGTTTGTTATTTCGATGTGGTTTCTCTGTAGATACTACGCAGAACTCTAATTTTCATTCTCTTCTAGGATCGGAATCCGAAGGATCTGAATCTGAAGAACCAGAGGAATCTGAAGAACCGGAAGAACCGGAAGAATCCGAGTCGTCCCTGATCGGTAAGAACCACAACTGCCATGGAGAAGGATCTGCCACAACCCTTCGTACTACTGGTTTTGCCAAGTCGGTTTACTGTAGACGCCATCTTTAATCCAACGCGAGATCTTTTCATCAATTTTCATCGCTCCACCGAGATTTTTAGTCGCTGCTCAAGCTGCCACAGTCTTTCCCTTCCTTTTTTCGCCAAACAAGTTTCGTTTGAGATGTAATGTGTGTGTATAAGTGTGACCAGAGGAGTGTGTATTTCAGGGTGACACGAATCTAGTATTTTCTCCTGCCACAATCCTCCGGTCTTACTTTCTGCAAGGATTTAGGGTTAGGATTAGAGTTGTGATACAGGGTTTTAGAGCAATTGCCACAGGAGTAAATGTCACGGAACCACATTTCAGAGATGTAGTAAGAGACTTCCGTGCAGTTTGTGTGTGTGTGTGTGTGTGTGTGTGTGTTGTTAAATTTATGTATCTACCACGTCTAAAACAACATTATGTGAAAGTCCTTTCCGCATGTCGACTGTCCCTATATTCCTGCCGGATTGACATCACACTGTTAGTCTTAATCTTTCATCTACGCAATCTTTAATTTGGCGTCTCTGTAGATGTTCAAAAATGCATTTGCACACACATGGTGTGTGTGTGTGTGTGTGTGTGTGTGTGTGTGAGTTGATGTTGATTGTTAAATTTATGTATCTACCACGTCTAAAACAACATTATGTGAAAGTCCTTTCCGCATGTCGACTGTCCCTATATTCCTGCCGGATTGACATCACAATGTTAGTCTTAATCTTTCATCTACGCAATCTTTAATTTGGCGTCTCTGTAGATGTTCAAAAAAGCATTTGCACACACATGGTGTGTGTGTGTGTGCGTGTGTGTGTGTGTGAGTTGATGTGTGCATACCCCACCGCAAAATTCACACTCGGTGCTTCCCGAACTCTCCCGAACATTCAGGTTTGGAATCCGAAGGCGTCGAGTCAGAGGAACCCGAAGAACCAGAGTCATCCCCTGCAGAACAGGGAGGTAAGATCGAATCTTTTTCTTTTCTCGCAATCCTAGGTTTCATCGATATAGCAAAATCCCATTACAGTTCGATCTCGATTATCCGGCCTCCTTTTATCCGGAAATCTATATTATCCGGACGCGTTCACGCAGTGAAGGACTTTTTTTTTTCATCCAAAAATTGAGGAAAAAAACAGTGACTTTCATGGATCTATTTCACTAATTTCATAAGATGTGCATGATAGGTTTCTCAATATCTAATGAGGTAAAACATGTATGATTTTTACATAAAGATATACTTTATTTTCGTGAAGAAAGGACTACAATTTTGCGCAGGCTAGCATAGATGACACCACTGTTGCGGGGTACGCTACCTGTCTAGCTGCCAGTGCACTGGGACGGCAGCTTGGACGGCAGCTATATACATTAACATTGTGTCTCCCATATCCCGCCAATTCGCTTATCCGGATGAGTGCCGGTCCCGACATGGCCGGATAATCGAGGTCGAACTGTAATTACAGATTGCGAGGTGTGTATCTCAGGGCCTATATACACAGGTTTTGGCCTACTCATTTCTCAGATTTGGGTCCGGTATACGCGTCTGCAGAATCCAACAGGTGAAAACATGAAAAAATGAACACAGCCATATCTACCCCCGCCTTCACAGTGTCTATCATAATCAGCATTTGTGATGAAAAAAGAGAACGTTCAAAATATCGAGTGTCCCTATTCCTTCTGCGTTGTCATCAGACCATTTATGCCCTTCTCTCTTGTCAATATAAGTGTGCTGAACTGCCCTAATCGTTCAATAGAATTTTTATTGAAAAAATTACTTTAAATGTACATTAATGTATTTGCAAGTACATAGAGCGTGTGTGTGTATGTGTGTGTGGGTGTGGGTGTGCATGATAGAGAGTTGATATATGTGTAGGCCTACATACTGCAAAATTCATCCCCGGTGTTTCCCGAATTCTTCCGAACATTCAGGTTCGGAATCCGAAGGCCTCGAGTCAGAGGAACCCGAAGAACCGGAGTCATCCCCTGCGGAACAGGGAGGTAAGATCTAATTTTTATCTTTTCTAGCAATCCCAGCGACGTTAGAATGCACTTCCACATCATATTTAAACTAGTTACACAGATCTAGATTTCACAAAGTAAAACCCTATCAATTTCAGATGTTGAGGTCCGTATGTCGGGGTCTATACACGGGTGTTGGCCTGAACTAATTTATTAGATTTGCGTTTGCCGAGTCCAACAAGTATCTGGAGAGATGCACCATACCCGACCGGCGTATCTTGAGCGATCCTTGGCTAAAGCTGGTAATCAAAAAGTTCAAATGTCAATCACAGTAATGCGATTGCAAAACACCATACATATTGAAAAACACTCTACAGATTCATTTGCATTTACATAGATGAGCAAGGAGCAACAACTTCGTGTAAATTTCATTATGAACCATAATGAACGATACGAATTTGACGACAATAGAGGTGCATCAGACAAATGCACCTCATTTGATTGACTTACAGATGCATAACATGAGCAGGAAAAAGAAAAGACTGTAAAGCAGCATATAGTGGACTTATAACAAGGGTGGTCTGGATTAATATATTCAAGCAAAAGGCGCTTTTGTATTCATCTTGGAGTTATGGTCGGTTGGTGACAGTAATACCATATTATAGGCTAACCTTTTTCGAAATCTGCAAGTCCACATTTTGCAAAGTTATCTGCAATCGGTATGTATAATTGCTTATAATGAAAACCGATGAAGGATAAAGTCGAGCAATAGCTATGTCATTTCTTGTGCGAGTTCATGCAGGCCGGATGCACAAGAATAGAAGCAATCCGGATTGGGCAGTGTTGGGGATAGGGGAAAGAGATAATTAACACAGATCGAACGGTCGGATAATGCAAAGATGATAACTGCAAAGCAAATTGGCTCTTGCTCTGGCGAGGTAGTTAAGCCTAGTGGGCTTAGCCGAGATATCATCCGTGTGGTTTTTATGCATAGAAGGGAGGGCCTGAGGCGCGAAAGGTTTTATTTGTTTTTGCTTCTTCTTTTTTTTTAACAACAAACACTTCGGCGATATTGCGGAACATAAGGAACATCAATTCACATGTGAGTATCGCGCATGATGCATAATTAATGTGACAAATTAATAGATACAAAACAACCAGAGTTAATTTTTATTACCTTCCTACAATCCGTTTGAACAGATCATACCAAACAACTGGCGAGAATTGAATGTTTGAAAGCCATCACCACTTAAGCTCGGCTTAACAAAAATATATAGTCATGTCGAAAAATAATGTGTGGCTTTACATTGGTGTCATTTAACAAAGTAATGATATACGGTATTCATTCCGTCGGAACTTTGTGGCAGACGTGAATCATCATTGCATTGTTTTCTTCAGATTGCTGTATAATGTACGTGATTAACTGATCGTATATGTTATATTATAATAATAATCGTCTCTCTCTTGAATAAGCAGGATCTGAACCATCTGCGCCGGAAGAAGAGGAAGAGGAAGAGGAGGAGGAGGAGGAGGAAGAAGATGACGATGAGGACGATGAGGAAGACGAGGAGCCCGAAGAATCAGCGTCAACTGACTTAGGCACTCCAATCACAGAACCAGGTATGCTATGCTTTGAAATCTGCCTTCAGGGAAGACAATTCTTGAACAAACAAAAAAAGACAAAACAAAACGAAAACAAAAACAAAACAAAACATAAGTGGCTGCAGCGCAACCTTGCCACAAGCTTGATTTCGTTCGATGCAAAATATAGAATGTGTGTGTGTGTATTTGTAATCACTTCATAATAATATTACAGACAGAAGTGCACAGAAATATTGTTTCATGAGCCCTTTTGTTAAGAAAATGATATACAATTACACTCTAATTATGAGGAAGACTATGCCTGCAGCTTTGATTTATCTATCGTAAAATCCAGCTGGGAAAATGACAGATATCTGAATATTCCCAAAATAAACAGGTAAGAATGTTGAAAATGCCACAGGGATCATAATTATGCTAATTATGCAATGTATCGTCACTGAACCCAGAAAGAGGATAAATACGTCGTATAACACTAGGGTGAAGTCTTAAAGAGAAGACCTTGATATCAAATATGATATAATACTTTGATCGACTATAAATTGTCATTAGTTTACTTCTTTCGCATATGCTTTGAAAGCCAAAAAGATTTGTTTATTATTGATGTTGATCATTATCTATATTATTGTTGTCATTAATCTATACTTCTTTATTAAAGTACCCCACAACAATCCTACAACTACTCCTCCAGCCGCCACTACTAATGTCATTCCAGCAGCTACCACAACAAGGGCCAGTACCCCAATGGGCGTGGTCACCCAAAATCCCACCCAAGCTACCACTAGGAAAGCTACTACCACTCAAGGTCCTACCGCACGCCCTCCTATTCTGAAGACGGGGGCAGTGCGCACCACGACAAGAGCCAGAACTACAAGGGCAGCTGCCACGACACCTACTCCCAACGTGAGTCATTGATGTCACGATTGCCTTACCCTCTCCAATCCTTTCTCCATAGCACCCCTCTCCCAACCTCAAAAAGTCCGAGGAAAGGTAGATAGTATACTTTTTGAAGATCTGTCCCTAAGATACAATGACAAATGACAAAAATTTGCTAAACTAAAACAATAATATTAAAAACATGCATAGTTAAAAGATTTTTGAAAATATTGAGGACATTATGGAGCATGAATCTCACATCTTGAAGTCAATAGAAGACTCTTTCAGCCCTCAAAGTATGAGAGGTTAAAGCTTTCGTATTTATGTCCAGCTTTAATAAAATCTTTACAATTCTATAAATTGTTTTTACAGCTGTTCATTAAATTCACCTTGAGAATGGAGTTCGGTATTACATACATAGGGCCTACATACGTTCATAACTATTTGACTTGTTTTGCAAAAAAGACAAACAAGCAACAAGACAGACAGACAAATAAACAAACCAACGCCAGCAAAAGCAAAGCCTTCTTAGCGAAGGTAATGAAAAGGGGGAATTTATACGAAAGAATACCATATAAAAGCATGACACTAAATGTTATTGTTTTTTCCTCAATTTCGAAAGAAGAAATAAAGGGAACTGTTTTGTTACAGTTTGATTTCACTATCATAAGAAACTGCAATGTCAGAAACCAACCAATATAATCCGATTTTCTTGTCCTTAAGAGACCGCAGTTTCAGGTACTCTATTGAATGACGGTAACTTACTTGACTTCAATGATGAAAAGCCTTTAGGGAGAAAAATAACAAGTATGACTCAACATTAAGGTAAGGTTCCTTTTTAATGCTGCGTCATCATTCTGGGATCTGTGTAGTCTGCACGAGGAAATGCGTACGTTGCTAAACCCAACCTGCTTTTTGCCATACTTTTTATGTACGCATGATTAGACGGAGGACCCATGTACCACATCCTGTCCGTTCACCCACGACCCCGTCTGCGCAACGTATACCGCCATCAACGACGTGGTGTCCGCTGACCCCGATCCCACTCCAAACTTCGTCACCTACATCAACGAGTGCGTCTTCCTCCTGCTGCAGTGCCAGGGGTACATCAGTGCCGAAGACATGATCCTCTTCCGCGGCACGTGCCCGACAGTCGCTCCTACACTCGCCGATGTCGACTTAGCGTATCGCTGGTCTACAATCGGGCCATGAAAGCTGCGGTGTATAATGTGAGAGTAGACAGAGACAGTAGAGTCATGAACACAATACAACGAGAAAGGACGCTCAGAAACTGTCGTTACGCAGCCTGGAATTTGCGAGCCAGAATGACGTCACGAAGAATCGCTTCAGTTGTACGGTTTTCCTAACAAGTAAATTATCTGAAAAGATCAAATTCAAGAAAGGCTGAATGTTTCTTGTTGGCTTCATACACTTCTCCAAATCTGTTGTGGTTGAAGCTCCGTATACAATCATGTACTTTAGATGGCCTTTAAAACATGCGTTTGAGAAAGACTGATGACTAAGCTAGGATGACATCAGAAAACGGGCTCTTGGATATCAGTGGACTTTCCTGTTTCCTGTATTTTATTTCTTCCAGTACATGGTATCATTTATTATGTAATGATGTTTTATCAATTTTTGAATCACATTTTCTATCAAATATTTTGTGTAAGGTGGTCGATTACATACCATGCCATCATAGCAGAGGCATTTACACAGTACAAAGAATACTTATTTCTGTAAATGCGGAATTGTAATTTTTATTTCCGCGTTATGTGTAGAACTATCGTGATTAATCTTCTCCTGTGTATGCTATGTGTCCATGCGACCAAAAAAGAGTTTATCAAAATAAGTATATTTTGCATTTTTATCCGTGTATTCGTGGAAATTCTTTGCTACTGTACAATCTTTTATTCACCCTTCTTAAAAAGTAAAAAAAAAAACAAAAAACAAAAAACAATATTTGTATGCGTCGTGATAGACCCTTTGGACCGTAGAGGCGCATGATGAATCACTATTACTTTTCGGCCACTACCTTCATGGCCGGAACAATAATTTTGCCGGAAATATCTAAAATGCAGTATACTGTAGTAGCTTACAATGTGTACAACAACAACAACAACAACAACAACAACAACAACAACAACAACAACAACAACAACAACAACAACAACAACAACAACAACAACAACAACAACAACAACAACAACAACAACAACAACAACAAGCTGTGTGCGCCTCTATACTGGGAAGTAGATAGACTATGTGCCCTGTAGAAATTAAAGCGTGGTTTTGTTTTCAGTGACGGGGTAATCGGATTGCGTGCCGCGATTGGCGTCAGCGGGTTAGAAAGGCGACACAGAAGAACACACACAAAAAAGTCTAGATATCATCATTTATGTGTTACTTGATTTCGATACTCTCAAGAAACCACGCGGCCACCATTTGAATGTGCAATTTTTTAGATTGAAATTTATCTCCGGGCACGTATTCCTTTTCCCCGTGTGCTTGTGAGATTGAACATTTTATGGTTTTGTGAGGAAAAATAAATGATATATTTTCTCAAATAACTTCTAGATTTCAGAACCTCGTGTTATTCAAAACTGAATTTTCTTATTTCTCTGACATTTTACCTGTTTCTGACATATTGAAAACGAATGATTGATTTGAGGATGAGACTGTGATGAAGGAAATTGATGAAATTACAGCCCGCAATAATTTGCCCACCTTATTGGAGATTATGTGCAATATCGAACCCTTTGAATATAAGATACACGTTTGACTTGTACAAAAAGAATTATCCAGAGGTAAGAATGCGTGAGCGACGGCATATTATAAGCTTTTGACCGACTATTTGTATTTCGGATTTATCATTCTGCTTCTCTGTTTCCTTAAGAAAAAGAAAATCACTTCAGTGATGTTAGTAGGGAATATGTGACACGAGTAAGGGGGATGTGGTATTTTCTATGTCAATATGACTGTTCTATTCAGAGAATGCTACTTCAATTTGCAGGAAATGCATCAAACTATAAAGATCTTCACTAAATAGAAAGAGATCCACTGCCCCAAGTAAGTATAATTATGAGAAATCTCTCAAACATGTAGAAAAAAAAAAGAAAACATCTGAAGTGTTATTGAGAATGTAATAAGAGGCATTATTCTGGAATGAACTCATCCCATTTTTCTCTCTGTCTCTCTCTCTCTCTGTATTCTCCGTATGTGTCGTGTAAATCTTCATGAAATTTGATGATGTGACTTTAAAACAATAACATACATGTATTACAATGAAGTTCTGGAGACTAGGGGTTGTTTATAATTCACAAATTTACACCAACTATACTATATGCATGTATGTGCGTGCGTGCGTCTGTCTGTGTGTGTGTGTGTACGTGTGTGCGTGTGTGTGTGTGTGCATGTGTGCGTGTTGTGTGTGTGTTTGTGTTTATTAATCTGATTATTATAATGAACGTCAATATGATATAACCTTATATGACACACGACAAGCTCACCCTTTGGACTCGGAGGAAAGATGATTATGCGATCTTACTGTCTTATTCAGATGCCCAATTTCTTTTTGTTGGAGCTGCATGCAACGCATCTACGACTCATCGTACTTCCGCCGACATAAGATCATAGGGGGCGCTGTGGCATAGTGAATACAACTCCGTGACCTGACTCCCAATCGGAGGACCCGTTGTCGAGTTCGATTTCCATCCATGCAGTGCTTACTTCCTTGGACAAGATGTTTTTACCCACCGTGTCCCTCTTGACCCAGGTGTATAGATGGGTACCTGGCAACGCTAGGGTAAAAATAATGGCAGGGCCCTCTGGTAGAGCAGTGGCAACACTGAAGAGGCTACCCTGGATAAATAAGACATTATCATTATTATTATTATTCCATTATTATCATCATTACCATCTTATCATCAATGTGTAACGCAGAAAGCTAAGATTTCCACGAAGATGCATGGGAACGTCTGGTCACTGGACGTGCTTATGGACCGTCGGATAGTTGTGGAGGTTTCAAAATGAAGGCAACTTGCCATATGTTTGACAACTTTGTCGTCATCGCGTGTTTATCGACGTATGGATAGGTTTTGATTGCAGAGCATCTGGTGCCGACACCTGTTGCTGTACCGAAGTGTCTTTACGAATTTTGGCTAAGAGCCATATAAAGCAGCTTACGCCCCTTAAAGGGGACCATAAGGCGAAGAAAGGCTTTTTTGTTTACCTTATATCTATATTGCTTATAAAACACATGCAGTTAAAATATCGAAAATATGACAACGATTTCTGTAGTGAGAAAACTAAGAAATTATTAACGACGTTAAAGGAAAGTCATTCAGTTTGTTCGTTTCAGTGATATGTGTACTACGTTAAAAGGTTATTGATTCTAACTATCATCGAGTGATGATGATAAAAAGTCGACCCGTACAGTAGGCAAAGACCTGCTGCTATCACGCATCCACGCAAGGTTATAGTGATGGTGTGCATGCATTGGACCAGTGATATTAAGCCCTACATTCTCTTTAGACATCCATTGCGGTATAATATGATGTACAGTTACAGGGCATTCACCGGCAAGATATTTCACAAATCATGCTGTCCTCATGTCAAATTGTTAGCAATTTTTGAGGTTATTATTATTGTGATAATTATGTGGTTAAGAGTGGTGTATCTGTCCTGATGTAGCAAAAACTAAGTCCTATACGGCGCGATACCCTTTAAACAATGTAGGATAAGCATCCACAACCACAACAGGTGATCTGGAAACATTGAGACCCATCAGGCCTTGAAAAATGAATACACGCCAAAACAGCAGTTCACTTCTGATCATCGGACTCACTTCACTTCTGTCATGGGATGTTCTTCGTTGTTTGTCTTGTTTGTCACATCAGACAAGTGTAACTGCTAAGAGTTGGTTCAGTATCTCCATTTTCGTGCATGTCTGATGACGGTCTTCAAAATATAATCTCTGGAACGAAACTGCGCACGTACATGACTTGTATAAACGATGTATAAACTTCAAACACATTCGTAATATTTATTCAGAGTATCAACTCATTGTGAACCTAGAATGTTATTTCTTTTGAGAAAGTGATTTCTAAAATAACTGCCAGTGACAAGATATGCGTCTTAATCTTGACAAATGAATTACAAAAGTTGAAAAACCTTCGTTCTTTGCTTGCTTAAACCTTCGTTTTTCGCTTTACGTCATTACGATGCATAAAAAAGGTTTAAATGTATAGGTTTAAGCCCCAGATCAACTTTCAGGATTTCAATCATATTCGGTTTCTACGCCCCTACATAATGCATGTGTAACTATGGTTGCTGCCGTCATGATGTATAATGCTTAACAAATCTTATCAGTGCAAAGCTATCCGCAAGTATTATGTCAGGAGAGAGCTATACCCAATACACAATAGAGAACACACCATAATCATGATGTTACTTGAGTAAAATGTGAAACGTATACGTAGTGTTTGGTAGATTATTATGCTTTAATGTACATTTCCAACACGATTTCAAGAGTTAATCTTTTTTGCTTTTGTTGTTGTTGTTTGATCGTCGTTGTTGTTGTTGTTTGATTGATTGATTGTCGTTGTTGTTCGTGGTTTGTTTGCTTGTTTGTTCGTTTGTCTTTGCTGTTCGTAGTTTGTCTGTTTGTTTGTTTGTTTGTTGTTGTTGTTGTTGTTGTTTGTTTTTTTTTTTTGGGGGGGGGGAGGGGTAACCATTCTTTTTGCCCAATTGTGTTCTAATATAGTTTGACAATACACCAAATTATGGCAAAATGTTATTCGTTATACCTGAGGTCTTCATTCGCCTTTGTATTAGTATCTTTTTTATAAAAAGAAAGAGAAGGAGGAGAAAGACAGGAGTAGGAAATGTAGAAAAAAAAAAGAAGCAGAAGGAGGGGAAGTGGAAGTAGTATAGCAGTACTAGTAGTACTAAATTTCCAATGAATGATGGGATTTGTAGCTGGCGAGTTCAATGATTAGATTAGTAATAACGTATATTATGGAGAACGCATTCTCTTTTCTTTTTGTGGAACACCCAAAATGCTGGTCAGTCGTGACCTGCTGTCCGTGCTGACAGAATAAATGGTGTGTTAGCAGCACAGCTTATGTGAGCACTTAGATTTATATTTTTTGTTTCTTTTTTGTTAGTACATGTATGATGATTAGTTTTACGGGAGGCAATTAACGCTTGTAACCATGAGGCGATGACCTTAAAGAAGTCTCATCCCGAACGAAGTGGTTGTAATTTAGGGATGAATATCTATACTCTTACTTATTTTCAGGCCTAGAAATGTGTAAACACACATTCAAAATCACATTTATTTTATGTATACACGTATAATCACAATATACCCCACACGCATGCACACGCACATCCATTCAAAGAGAAAATGGCGGCACTCTTGCAGACCGCCACATGTACATTCTCTTTTATAGGTCAACGGCGTAAATCCGTACTGAGGAGTGGGGGGGGGGGGGGGGATGGTCACCATCACCACGATCACAAGCCCATAACCGGACCGGTGCAGCCTTGGGGGGGGGGGGGGGGGGGAGCTTCGTGCCCCCTCCCCCCCCCCCACACACACACACGCACACTTTACAGGGATCGGATGTCCCACTCTTTTGCAGAAATATAAAGTGGGAGGAGAATGGCAGCAAAAATATGAAGACTTTTTGTTCTTGTTGTTGCTTTTTTTTTGCTTGTCAGATGACTTGCGGCGGAAAATCAGTTTGTTTTTGAAATATCTGTGAGAGAGAGCGGAGCGACCGAACGGGGGGAGGGTGTGTATGGGGGGGGGGGTGTATCCCTCTCCCACACGAGGAAGATTTTGCATTTTAAGACCTGAAATTCAGCGATCTGGTGCACACGTTTGGTGAAATTTTTGTGTTTTTTTTTTCTTTAAAAAACCCAATAGAAAATGAAATATTCACAATATATTATTGAATGACTAAATCGTGGTATTTCAGCTCTTGCTCCGCCTGTGCGACATCACTGCGAAGGCCTACTAAATAGTGGGGCCTATCACCGGCGTAGACAGGATTTGATCTTTAATAGGGGGAGCGGTTATGAGATCGTGAGGGAGCGAAGCAAGCAAGGGGGGAGGGTATGGTAGGGGGTTTCCCCCTCCCACGGTGAAATCTTTTTACATTGAAAATTTTGACATTTTACTGTCCAAAAACTGCCGTTTGTAGCTATATTCTTCGCTTTGGAAACTAAGGGGGGGGGGGGGCACACCGGCGCAACTGCTGTCAATCACTGGCAGCAACATCAGGAGAATGTCATAGCGATTAAATGCGAGCGAGCGGAGCGAGCGAGCTTGAAAATTTTGACATAATACTTTTACAGTCTAAAAACTGCCGTTTGTAGATATACTTCTTCGCTTTGGGAATTAAGGGGTGCCGCACCGGGCGCCGCACCGGGCGCAAACTGCTGTCAATCATTGACAGCAACATCAGGAGAATGGTGTAGCGATTAAATGCGAGCGAGTTTGAAAATTTTGGCATTTTACAGTCCAAAAACTGCCTTTTGTGGCTGTATTTTTTTGCTTTGGAAATTAAGGGGGGCGCACCGGGTGCAACTGCTGGCAATTACTGGCAGCAACATCAGGAGAATGGCATAACAATTGAATGCGAGCAAGTGAAACAAGCGAGCTTGAAAATCTTGACATTTTACAGTCCAAAAACTGCCGTTTTTGGCTGTATTTTTTCGCTTTGGAAATTAAGGGGGGCGCACCGGGCGCAACTGCTGGCAGTTACTGGTAGCAACATCAGGGGAATGGCATAACGATTAAATGCGAGCGAGTGAAGCGAGTGAGCTTGAAAATGTTGACTTTTTACAGTCCCAAAACTGTCGTTTGTAGCTATATTCTTCGCTTTGGAAATTAAGGGGGGGGGGGGGGCGCACCGGGCACAACTGCTGGCAATTACTGGCAGCATGCAACATCAGGAGAATGGCATAACGATTGAATGCGAGCAAGCGAAGCGAGCGAGTTTGAAAATTTTGACATTTTACAGTCCCCAAAGTGCCGTTTGTGGCTGTATTTTTTCGCTTTGAAAATTAAGGGGGGGGGGAAACACCGGGCCAACTGCCGGCAATTACTGGCAGCAACATCAGGGGAATGGCATAACGATTAAATGCGAGCGAGCGAAGCGAGTGAGCTTGAAAATTTTGACTTTTTACAGTCCCAAAACTGTCGTTTGTAGCTATATTTTTCGCTTTGGAAATTAAGGGGGGGGGGCGCACCGGGCACAAGTGCTGGCAATTACTGGCAGTATGCAACATCAGGAGAATGGCATAACGATTGAATGCGAGCAAGCGAAGCGAGCGAGTTTGAAAATCTTGACATTTTACAGTCCCCAAAGTGCCGTTTGTGGCTGTATTTTTTATGGAAATTAAGGGGGGGGGGCACGCCGGGCCAACTGCCGGCAATTGTTGGCAGCAACATCAGGAGAATGGCATAACGATTAAATGCGAGCGAGCGAAGCGAGTGAGCTTGAAAATTTTGATATTTTACAGTCCCAAAAACTGTCCTTTGTGGCTGTATTATTTCGCTTTGGAAATCAAGGGGGGCGCACCAGGTGAAAACTGCTGGCAGTTACTGGCAGCAACATCAGGAGAATGGCATAATGATTAAATGCGAGTGAGCTTGAAAATTTTGACATTTTACAGTCCCCAAAACTGTCGTTTGTGGCTGTATTTTTTCGCTTTGGAAATTAAGGAGGCGCACCGGGCGAAAACTACTGGCAATTACTAGCGGCAACATCAGGAGAATGGCATGATTAAATGCGAGCGAGCGAAGCGAGCGAGCTTCAAAATTTTGACATTTTACAGTCCAAAAACTGCCGTTTGTAGCTATATTTTTTGCTGGGAAATTAAGGGGGGCGCATCGGGCGAAAACTGCTGGCAATTACTGGCTGCAACATCAGGAGAATGGTATAATGATTAAATGCGAGCGAGAGCGAGCGAGCTTCAAAATTTTGACATTTTACAGTCCAAAAACAGTCGTTAGTAGCTATATATTTCGTTTTGGAAATTAAGGGGGCGCACCGGGCGCAATTGCTGTCAGTCACTGGCAGCAACATCAGGAGAATGGCATAGCGATTAAATGCGAGCGAGCGGAGCGAGCGAGCTTTAAAATTTTGACATTTTACACTCCAAAAACTGCCGTTTGTGGCTATATTTTTCGCTTTTGTTTGTCCCACTTTTATGGGGGAACCATTCCCCCCCCCCATCGACGCCTCTGCATAGTATGAGGGTACTTTTGTTAAGTGAAAGATCTGCTGCACACTCTTTGATAAATTAGGGAAATATACGTCAATCTCAAAAGTGTACAAAGTCTATCGAAAGGGATCCTGTATAGCGGAGCTTTTGCATGTTTAAGATTGCAATACAACTATCTGGTGCATAGTTCTGGCGATATTTGGACAATTTTCCATTAAGAAGGTTCGAGATTTGTCCTCATCTCGGAAATTGCTTGGGGGATAAATGATTTGTCTGCCTAAACACTTCCGTAGGGGCGGGCAGATGCCCCTTTGCCCCCCCCCCCCCCCCCCGAGATAGATTCGACGCCCCTGATCTTCCCTGGGTATGCCCATAGATGTATCCTGACTGAGTCACCAGTCACTGTCGTTTCTCAGGAATGATTCAGGAAATGGAGGGGGTTCAATTATGGCGATATAGTTTTTTTTTTATTGTTTGTTTGTTTTCGTACATATTTTGCAGATGGTGCCAAGTTATTCGCGTCATAGCATGTTTACATGTAGGCCTATACTATGTGACGTTGTCAACGTCTGAGCCATACCTTACATTGTACAGTATCGTCGGCCTCATGCCAAAAGGGCACTAATAGTGTACAAAGTCTATGGTGTTAAGGCCCTTTTGGCATAAGGCCGACGGTTATGTCGATGTTACTGTCTTCGCGAGCGAGCGAAGCGAGCGAGCGCTTGAGAAATATACATTTTCCTACAAGATAGAATATTGTTCAGCTCTGTTACCTGTCTGAAGGCCGGTGTACAAACGTCACGCAATATGCCAAAATTGATACAATCACATTTCTGCTTCCTCCATTTTTTTTTTTCAAAATTCAGGGGGGGGGGATGACTGTACAGGCCATCCCCCCCCCCTCCTCCATTTCAGGGGGGGGGGATATACCCCCCCCCCCCATCCCCCCGGATTTACGCCCATGTCATATACTTTACCTTAAAAGATTCAATCGTCTTTTCTTTTCTTAATCTTTAAAGGGTTATAGGCCTAAGCAACCCATCACGAAGATGATCTTGTGTGGGAGGATATAGGTAGGTCACTTCACCGGGTTATCACCCTGCTCTTTACGATGAATGAATGAAGTGGGATCTTTTACGTGGGTAGGTTGTGACTCTCACACATCCGAGGAACAGTGTTTTTGCTCTTAAAAGTACAGTAGAGGGGCGGTATGATTACACACAACATTGGTCAGCTAGACTCATGAATCGAACCCGGGTCCTTTGAATCGAGAGGCAGACGCTCTATCGACTGAGCCAAACTACAGTAGTTTAATTTGTTCTAAGGCCGCCATCCTAGTCAAGCTCTGCTTACAATCATGACAATAGTAGTCTCATGCATCGTTTTTTTTTCTTTTTCAGTGTTTTTGCTCTGCGTTGATAACATACAGTGTTATTATATAGTGACTCGTGATGTTTTATAAAATATCGAAAAGTTCGTCCCATATCAAGAATTATGAGTCAGACAGAGAATTGCTTTATAAGTATTTTATTCACATTAACCTGTGTGTCATTTCATTGGTATAAGTCATGACAACATAAAAACATTAGCATTGAGAGAAATAAACAAACAGTAAAACGACCTCTGCAGCTAGGAGACCGAAATCTAAACACGCAGCAACTTCATGATGAACAGTCTCCTTTACAACAGCATGTCATAGGCATACAAGTGCTTCACATTCCCGTATGTTAATCATGACCGGATGTACACACCGCGACCTTTCAACTGTTTCCGATCTTGCCTGACCGACTTCAAAGTTACATGTATGTACATGCATTTACACTTTCATATTTTCGCATTTATATCCACGTGGAATTCGTTTATCTATTTCATTGTATTCATTTTCGTCAGATAAAGTCTACATGTGATATACGCAAACCAGGAAAAACATTTGTTGCTGTTCTTGTGCCTTTTGAGCCTTGTGCTTTGATTATATCACCAGTACTAAAACGATGCATTTTCATTTATGTAAACAATTAGTTCCAGAAAAGTTGGGAGATAATGTGACAGATATAATAATAATAGGAATGCTACAACGGTACAATTTAATACATCACTGATACCATATTCTTCTTTTTTTTTGCTGTTACATGAAAATGACAATGATAAAGTTTGATCATAATCGAGGTACAAAGAGTCTAGATGATTGTGTAATCAGTGTGTGTGCTTATGTGACAATTTTTGGATGCACACTATTGTTGCTGTATCTTCTTCGTATAAGCTGACGCGTTCAATTCGGTGTGGACCGTTTTGATCAGAAGCACACTGCCCCTTTCAACCTGTGATTCGCAGGCATTTGCTTACTTCAGCTTGTGGAGTTAGAGGGAGGGGAAACTAGATATAGGTCCTGTATAAGAAATTAGTTTTCTCGAATTGGTTAAACCACGAAGCATCACTTTTAAACGGGCAGCATCCTGGGCAATGCACATCATATCACTCTTCAAATTTAAATAACAAAACAGTGATTGTGTCTATAACGATATAAGATTGACTGTTACATAACTAATCATACTCCCTAATCCATCTGATTACTTTCTGATCAACAGGTGACACCTGTACGTACGTATCCCTCGGTGACATATCAGAGTGCTGGGAAGGCAGTACAGAGCTTCTCTCACCCCTCCAGCTATGATTGATTCTGTGATAATGACTTCATTCACCTTTTCCTGTTTACCAGTTTATCGCGTCAGTATCCGGTTTCTTGAGATCTCGCAGCATAAAGTACCTTTCTGTTTCATAAAGGTCTTGAAAAAAAAAAGAGGTAAAAACAACACCTAAGTATTTGCATTTAAAGGTGCATGCGAGACGATGTTCATAATTTCCCATCATGTAGTACATAAATCGACAGCTCCGTGTATAGATTCGTGGATTTTATTGTGGTCCTTGAGCAGAGAAACCAATAAACTGAAAATCTTAAACGAATTTTACTGAACAGTGTGTTGATGACATCAGAGCCTCACATATTTCAGAAATGTAGCAGTGTAATTTCATTACAACACCGGTTTGCTCAATTTATGCATACCTTCCTCTTCTGCTTCCTTGAGCCCCAACTCATGCATTCTTATGGTGAGGCTGCCATGTCATCATTCTTGTCCATTGCAATTTGTTATAAATTTTGGAAACATACTCATTCCTCATGCCAATCACTATAAATTCTGAAACTCTGTACTCAGTTTAATCAATTTATAGTTGCTTAAAAAATGTAAAAGCCTGACAATCATCCGGAGGTCCCCTTTAAAGTGTAGGATTCTCCGGTCGACGGATGCCACGGCCCGCATTTCTGCCTATTCTAGCTAGAGGAAAAAATGGTGGTATAGGAAGGAAATCATATGTTGAGGAGGATAAATGCTTGAGTTATTCACACTGACAAGAATGGATTTAGGTCATCACATCTTTCGAGAATACTACTATGAGTGTAAATGCAATATCTGTCGACACTCCTTGCGTTGCCGTTTTGGTGTCATCGTCATCCGCACTGACTCACCGACGGTATAGTCATAATCCGGGCCGTGCTTCAGAATGACGAAAACATCCGAAATTGCAGTGAAGCTCAAAAAAAAACAAAAACAAAACAAAACAAAAAAAAAAACGGCAAAAAGCTCAAAGGAAGTATCCTGCCCTTGTGATAGAACATCACAACGTAAATGATTATAACCTTGCGCATGTCTAACCAGGTCAAACTAAATCTAAGCATCCAATGGACCAACAGGCCTAAACTCCAAGCATTTCTTTGAAACTTTGTCTGAAATGCGGTTATAGCGTAGCATTAGAGAGGTATAACTATATTTTTTTGATAGCTGAACAGTATCGTTTTTCAAATCTCAGTATCAATAGGAGAAAAAAAAATGCAGTCATACATAAATAGGCCTACCAGTGCCCAAGGATTATATTAAAGGGCAAGTTCACCTTCATTAACATAAGGATTGAGAGAATGCAGCAATATTAGTAGAACACATCAGTGAAAGTTTGAGGAAAATTGGACAATCGATGCAAAAGTTATGAATTTTTAAAAATTTTGTGTTGGAACCGCTGGATGAGGAGACTACTAAGGCTCGTGATGTCATATGAGTACAACAGTATAAAGAAAATGTAAAGAAAATTCAACATGTTTTCACTTTTTTCGCATAATAAAAGAGCACTTAACTTGCCTCTTTCTAAAGGCAATGGGAATGATATTACCCATAACATATGTCAGTACCGAGTCAAGGGAATGTGTACTTTTTTCAAAAGATGAAATTTTGTGAAATTCTCTTTATATTTTCCTTATATTGTTGTACGCATGTGACATCATACACTGCAGTAGTCTTCTCATCCAGCGGTGACTGCACAAAAACTTCAAAAATTCATAACTTTTGAACGGATTGTCCGATTTTCCTCAAACTTTCAATGATGTGTTCTACTAATATTGCTACATTCTCTCAATCCATATGTATATGAAGGTGAACTCGTCCTTTAAGGTTTACATAGAATTCAAAAAGATACAGTGTATAACTGTATCCTGTTTACATGTTATAGGGACTTCCTTGTATCGTGTATAAAGCATGGTCAAAGGCCTTTGAGTAGGTCGGCCCATATCCTGTTTTGATTAAAAAAATCAATGACAAAAACAGAAGTCATCATTAAAGGAAAAAAATAGTAGCTTGTTCTTGGAATATATAGAATTTCTGCTGGCATAAAAAAAAAAAAGAGTTGAACTCAGTAAACAGAAATTGCCTTCAATAGCTGAACAGTATCGTTTTTCAAATCTCTGTATATAGGAGAAAAAAATGCAGTCATACATGAATAGGCCTACCAGTAAGGTTTACATAAAATTCACAAAAGATACAGTGTACTGTATCCTGTTTACATGTTATAGGGACTTCCTTATATCGTGTATAAAGCATGGTCAAAGACCTTTGAGTAGGTCGAGCCATATCCTATTTAAAAAAAAGAGAAATCAATGCAAAACAGAAGTCATCATTGAAGAAAAAAAAAATAGTAGCTTGTTTTAGTAGCATTTCTGCTGGCATAGGAAAAAGGGAGTTGAATTCAGTAAACAGAAATTGCCTTCAATTAACAACAAAATCAAAAATGTATCTATTACAACATAACAAGGGCAAGCACAGGGGAAAAAAAGGGGGGGGGGGGGACTCCACGATTGCTCATGCACGTGTTTCACCGTCAACTCACGTCAATTACTCATATCCACCATGAAACAGCGGTTACGACGTACAGAAGGCAACAGAGGGTCGTATATTTTCCCCCGTTATACACCCTGAACTCCGGAATTACAGAGAGCTTTGGCAATCAGTGCAATCGCGAGGCGTTCGGACTAAACTGTGACTGAACTCACGTATGAGGGAAACCTGAGGGATTCGTTGTAACCGATGCGCGCTCATCCCTCGCCTACGACTGCAGTGATATGATCGGAACCCATCGGATCACAAGGTCGACGACATAAATAGCAGTCTTCCGAGGGGCCGATTGCAGCTTCGTCAGGAAACCTCATAAGTCTTGATCATCTAGCCATTTTCTGTTTATTAAAAAAACAAGGAAAAAAGAAGAAGTCAAATTCAGTGAGCTTAAAATCGAGCGGCTCTGCGGCAGGCATTCAGTCCGACTTTGAGGATTTAATAGAAGATTTATAAACTTTGTGGCCTCTGGGTCTCGTCCAGCGGTGAGTACAATGGTACTGTCATACTGTAATATCGCACTGGTATGCATGTTGGGTTTCGTAGAGTTTCAAAGCACATCAAATTCGTCGTATCCAATAATAGGGCCATGATCTAATTAACAGGCAGCCGCGGACAATTGGTTATACTCGCTGCTTTGGAACTGTACCTATAGGGAGCCAATAGACCTCTCACTGGTATCTGTTCCACCCATGCTTCATGTTGGAGGTGTAATTATCGTGTAATTCTGCAAAATATTTATGTTTAAGTCCACATTCTTATATTTTCTTTTATGTCTTTCGTTATATCAATGTCTTTAAGTCACAACCTCATCCTGCAGTCACGCCTTAATGACTGCAAATCTAATTAGCGATACTTATGATTCACGCATATCGCATGCTAGTTTACTGTGCTGCTAATTAACGGTTTACTCGGTTTGAGTTCAATTTCATTTGATTCTAAAAATGTATTGAGATAAACTTTGCACGTGTCAATGCTAGGACACAAACCTAATTATGATTTAAACGGCTGGTTGCATACGAAGACCATACAGGATTGCCATAATGATAACTATAAAACTCTTAAAATCATCACATCTGTCGGCTGTAATCGGTTAATGTGAATGACTGTGAACCTTTAAGACATTAAGGTCATTGCATTCATTCTCTCTCTTTCCCTCTTTCTCAGATCAGCAAATACCCACAATGATACATAAATGCTTGCCGTAAATAATATGTCTTATTTCGTTTAGCGATAGCCAGAATACGCAAACATTCAGTTTATTTTCTGCTGCGGTCGCCAAATATGATATTTAAAAGATTACATTTTGATGACAATCAGCGCATATTATGATGAGGATTGGCATTTGATATATTATGCTGCGCTGACATATCCACTGGAAATGTTTGATTACGATCAGTTTAACTTGAGAAGAGGCGGTCAATCAGTGGCTAATGGCTCTTTGTCTTGGGATTAGATTGATAACGATCTCTGCAAGAGATTAATCGTGAATAAATTTAAAGGTGAAGTAAGCATTCGACAGACAGTTTCACGTCTGTCGTAAAAATCTTGTCATTCAAGGCAGAAGATCGCATAGGAGGCAACTATAAAAAAAAAATAAAAAAAAAATAAAAAAAAACATTTTGCTACCGACTTGAAGAGCCGTCGGATCGAGTTATATCTTATTATGATAGACTACTAATGCTGATACTTTAACAGTAATATCATTTCTTTCTTCTTTCTGTTCTTTTTTTTGGGGGGGATGATACTATTTGTTACAACATCAATGATCTCCTGGTAGAAATTTGAATAGTCCAACAATGGCGTACTAAACAACAATATTGAATATAAAATGGATCAGACAGAGCATATCAAGGAATTTAACATTGTACCACATTATTCAGATTACCTGAGATATAACAGCAATATTATTATCAATACCTAATGAAACTACCAAGTTAAACACGCACTCACACGATCACACACGCACACAAACACAGACATACACACACAACCCCCCCCCCCACACACACACACACACGCAAAATGGATACTTGTGGAGACTGACCACAGGCGTCGATTTCTTTTCCCACACAATGACGTGACGAGGTAATTATAGCTAATAGCCGATAAATGCCAGATTTTGTTACTGGATGAAAAGAAGACGCATACGAGAGGCCATTGCCACTGCCAGTCTGAACTTTGGGCCACATGAAAAGTGGAAACGAGCGTGGGTGAACTTCCCGTTCTTATCATAAAGAGAGAGAAAATGACTACCGGCTTTGCTCATCTTCCTGTAGGCCTATAAGGACTTAAAAAAAGTTGGCAAGGGAAATTCATCAGCTGGTCAAGTGGGCGCTAATAACAGTAGAATCCAACAACCAGAGCAGCAAACGTTTCATTAAAGTCTAAGAGAAGAAAAAGAAATCAGCGCAGCATGGTTCAGCAAAACAGTGACATCGGTTACAGTCACGCATACAAATCAGAGACAGGACGCTGACGACATCGACTCATAAGTTTGTCGCTTGCTTATTTTCATGAAATAAGCAAATACTAAGTATATTTTCTTAATAACTCAACAAAATATAGAACCTCTCTTTGTCATTAGTGCTAAATCATTACAACCTTTTCAACAGTAATGATGTGAGAAAGCCATACCCGTTTCATAAATTCGTGCAAAAAGGTGGTGAAGATTTGAATGCAGCCCGAACGGGCGCCACGTGAGGCTGATACGTCACCATACCTCACCTCTATGACTAAGACCGGTACCACCGCTCATGGAAAGCTTGTAAGTTGTGAAATCCCGAAACTACTTTAGTTTCTTTCCGACTTCGAGTGAAGCATATCTACATTACTCGCTAGTTTGTTTGATTTTACTTTCTCTATCGCAGTAAACTTGAATATAAACTGCATTTACATTTTGATTAATCTCCTTTTGCCAAAAATAAAACCACTTCCGCTGTAACAAAGAAAAAAAAAACCACCGTGGGTGCCATAAATAAAAATGGGCTATATAGCATGAGTTATCAAATTTGCTAAACATTCTTTGATTTTTTTTTTTTTTTTTTGCAATATAACATGTTTTTTAAACTGGGTCATCCCTTCATCATCAAGTTGTGTTTTTTTTTTTACCTCTTTAACGCTGAGATAAACAATAATCGCTTGCCATGTGTTTTTTTATTTATTTTTTTTTATTATTGTGATGCAGCTTTTATGTGTGTTTTTTGTTATGGAGAAGTTCGGGCCAATGACGACTTTTCAGTCTATCATGGTTTTCGTTTTATTTGGCTTAGTTTATTGTTTGCAGTGTTATGGGTTTTACTACGTTGGCGTCCTTGCATAGATTCAAATTTCCTTTCAATGCGGAAATGGTAGCCGAAAACCGCAATATACTGACAATGTTTTTATTCCGGGACTGCATCCGCCATTAAGCGAGATGTTTTCACTGATACGAAAAGCTTGTATACTACTGAAGGCTTATCCCTTGTTGATTTGTACAAGGACCAAATTAAATGTTCAACTTAAATTCAAAGTAAAATTCATTTGAATAAGAAAACTATTTTAGTCGTTGTTATTTCTGACACGGGAGTATGCTGCATCTTGTACCTTTTTGATATATGGTAATATCACTTATGGTGTCTATCTACGAATGGACAGTATTAAAGTAAAGTAGTCTTCTTTCAAGGGCTACATGTTGTCAAAGTTGTTAGAGGGAGGGGTTTGTCTTACATGCAAAACATGCATACGCCACTTTTGCAGAAAGAAAAACAAAAAGGTTTTGTCCTTCAGTATGGTATATAGACTACTTTTGGGCAAATCCCCGATATTCTAATAAGCCTAGATCTTTTGACCTTTTGAGTTGAACAAATACAGGATATCAATGATACTGGTTAGACTATTCTCAGTTGATACACTAGCCAAAACACTACTTAACAGTTGTGATGTTTATTTACATGTAAAACACAAACACTCTCACACATACACACACACATATCTGAAAAGCTGGGGTAATTTGATGTACTTGTATTTCAAAGTCACTATGTATAATACTTTCTACGGATATGAATATGGTATGAGGACTCAGAAATGATAAAGATGTTGAAGAGATTAACAAAATGTTGAAAACAGTATCTAAGCAATTGGTCTCTTTTGTGAAACTTTGATTTAATAACTTGTTCAAGGAATATCAGTCTTGATGTTCGTTATTCGTTGTCATTGTATATATACTCTCTTTCTATAATATATAGACACTGTATATAATTATTAAATAAAGTGTGTGTGTGTGTGTGTGTGCAGTGTACATACTCTGTGCCAAAGATATTGACATCGTCTCATTAATAGATTGTAAAATATCAAGTCGCTTGTGTAAAAGTAGTTGATTTCAAGTTAGCCTGTGGTAATATTTGCTGCGCCATTTAAATTCACGTATACTCAGTAGGCAAAATAGAGCTAGCGTATTAACTTTGTCTTCAGTGGGATAGAGAGAAGTTAGAAGATCTTAAATACACACACATATATATATATATATATATATATATATATATATATATATATATACATATATATATATATATATATATATATATATATATATATACATATATATATATATATATATATATATATATATATATATATATATATATATATATACATATATATATATATATATATATATATATATATATATATATATATAGTGACAGCAGAGGACTTAACCACAACATGGCGGTGCGGTGCAAGGACAGTTAATATAATTGGCAGCAAAACATCACAAGACCGCACTCAGCACCAATACAATCCTGAAGAAGGGCATTTCGCCCGAAAGCTTGAATAAAGGGGTGCAACCCAACATCAGCCACGTCTATGTGCTAGTTTTGCTGCCAATTATATATATATATATATATATATATATATATATATATAATGTGTGTGTGTGTGTGTGTGTGTGTGTGTGTGTGTGTAAAACAATGTATCCAATCTCGTGTGTATCATACCCCTGAGAGAACTCACTTGAGATACTGAACGACTGTTTGGGGTTGTTGCACTTTTCATTCCGTCTGTCAGTAGTCTTCCTTACAGCTGTGTGCAAGATGCAAACATGCACGCAAGTCTCAAGGGGGGACCACGTCATCACCCTCCATTCACGTCAAAGACCTGAAGTGAATCAACGATTTCAAATATGAACAGAAGATTCTGCTGATTGTCTCGTCTGGTGTCGAGGAAACGAGAGATTAGTACAAGATCACATTCACCCTTCTGAAGACAACTGACGTATTTTTACACAATTCACACACACACAAAAAAAAAATAATAAAAACAAAAATCACGCGTATATTACTACAAGAACATGTTTTCCTCTCTCTTCCTCCATACTGAACGAAATACCATCCTTGTAATGTTTGTTTTCTTCAATCCTAGCGTATATCTTTCTTATTGTGTTTTCTTAGAGGGGAGGGGGTGGTTGTCAAGACATAACCAAGCACTGACGATTATGTCATGTGGATATCTATACTTCATGCTGTTACAGCTCAACTTGAATTATCTCTAATAATCGTCATGCGCGTTCATGTTATGTACGTAGGCCTAAATAAGCCTACTAATGTATATTTTGATACTGATGATAAAAACTGAAATAACCGTGGCAATGGTAATGAATTCTTGTAATACTAGTACTTGTTTATCAGTACAATTTACACGCTACGGGTTATTGCTCAAAGCGTAACGCCATAGATTGCATGTATATAGTGGCTTTATAACGCGATGCTTAACATGGTGTCTCTCGCACTTTAAACAACGTTCAACAACTTCAACAGTTTAGTGATGGAACATACTACACAGACATATCACTTCTTTGCAATTCCACCTCTGAAGGTCGCTTGGAGTTCACAGACTGATTCGCTTAAGTTTTATCCTTGTCCCTGATTGATAAAATAGTTATAGTTGTATATAATAAACAGCTACAATTACCTGTTAATGCTAAGTGCGTTTATGCACAATGTAAGGCTCTCAAAACATGATGGTAATCATAATCATAATGTAAACAACAATAACAATTGTGATCATTTTCTACATGGAATATCGCTTAATGCTAATGCCGTACGATAAGAACTAATTTTCACGAATTCACATTCTACGATGCCAAAAAGAAAAATCTGAAAGACTATATTGCTTCCCATAAGGCAAGTGACAAACTGCAGGCGTTATCTTTTTTCATTTTTAATGCATATGCTATTCAAGGAAGTGCATTGCAGAGGTTTTGGTTTTATTTAGCACAGGTCACAAGAAACGTAGAAAAAAGAAACCCTGGATGAATCAGTACCAGCTTAAATCGTACATTCTAACATCATCACTTCCCCAAACGCGGGAAAGCTCAAAGATTTGAGCTTGTCACACAGCGTCGGAGATGAGAGATCCCGTTTTTGCATAGTGCCGTCAGCGTACACCGTATAGCTGTGCGAATTATAGCCCGATAATGTTTTTAAATGTTTAAAACTCTGCAGATTTCGGAAATCGCGCTCTGTAAGAGCACAGTTAGTATAGTCATCGTCTGCTCATGCGCAGATTGTTAACTCTAGCTGCTTTGCTGACGTTCTTGAAGATGAGTCAAAGGTTAATTGCTTCTGGTTTCCGGAAGCTTGAAGTCATTACTGGTATGACTCTGCACTTCGGTTTTCGCAGCACTGAAAACATCCTGAATGGGGAATCTTCTTCTTAACATCGTGTCCTTGAAGTCTCAAGGGTTGTCAGCTGTTCACTTCTATCACCTCTAATGATCTGGCACGTACCTCATACTACTGACTGGTCTTCCTTATTGACGCATCCATTGTCAGGGGTGACGTCAACATACGGTGCATCTGAGACAGAAAAAAAAAAAGAGAGAGAGAGAGAGAGAGAGAAGAAATTGTAGACTTTCGAAATAAAAGTTGGAGGAAGTTAAAGAGATGGTAGAGTATTGGTGGAGATGAGAATTGGGCTTTTATCTTTTTGCCAGATACCAGGAAAAGACTTATGATATAGTACAGAGCATGCCATTTTAAGAGGAATTCAAAGTTTATTTGATGAAAATCGGGTTTGGAATGACTGAAACATCTAAAAACAAAGTAAAACAAAGCGATCGTAATAAAGTGTGGGTCCCACACTTTTTTAGAATTGCTCTTTTTTGGAAATCTCGGCCATTTCAAAACCAATTTTCATCAAATAAACGTTGAATTCCTCATAGAATTACATGCTCTTTCATATTTCATAAGAGGTTTCTCATTATCTCACCAAAAATGTTAGAAACCTGAAATTAAGTCTCAACCAAAACTGTACGATCCCTTTAACGCGCCAGTAACCACGCGCCACAGGTGCCTTCAAGCAAGGCCTGAGGATGCTGAGCGTTTGTTGAAGAGACCACGCAGCCCGGCGACGCAGTAGTTATCTCAAAGTCTTCAAAAAACCCAAATCAAACAAAAGCAAATGTGGACCACCTAAACTAAAGTTAATCAAATTCATGCTTGATTCGCGGCTCCATTTCTTGTAGGCTGCCAATGCATCTCTCAACGTCCTAATCACAAACCCAATGTTAGCTTTTTTTTAATTTTTTAAATCAACATACATCGTATTCTTTCAGAATAAGCTTTATTCATCTCATCGCATAGTAAAGTTAAATGCTCTCCCGAAATGGGGTAGGTCACATAATGATATCATCCTAGGTTGATAGATAGCTTCACTGTCGCTTTGATCACGGAATTCATACCCGGATAATATCATCTCCGTTTACATACGAAGACCAGAGTGAATTCAACACCCTATAACGCTACTGAGGGATGGAAATGGCGTCGTGTCAGAAACTCATATGTAAAATCGTAACCACAGTGAAATTGAACGGTTCGTTTTGATAGTCTGATACCGATGATAAAGGTGGAAATAGGGCCGGTGCAACAGGTGGGGGCACTTTTATGCAGAAATGATAGCGTGTGGCAGCCAAGACTGTTCTTGTTTATGTTTTTTCATTCTTTGTTTCGTTTTTGTTTTTGTTTTTGTTCTTGTTGAGTTTTTTTTTTTTTTTTTTTTTCATTTTTGCTTGTCAGTCGATTTCGGTACAGATATGGCAAACGCAGTGCCGGCCCCGGAAAATGCCGTCGGTTGGAAACAATAGGTGACAGACAAAACGCGATTTCGAATGGATTTCATCAAATTAATTAAAAGTCAGCAATTTTCACTTCAAACGGTATCATTAAATATATTATGGCTTATCATCGACTGTGAGGTGACACGATACTGCAACGAGGGGTTGAGTAATAACCGTGCATGTGCCTTGACTGCCGCCTGGGGGACTACTGAGTTCCCCTTTATACTAAAATCTCAGTATACAGGATATCTATATTTTCATACACTGCTATCAAGCACTGAGTCGGAACTGCAAATTACTCAGCATGACTCATTTTGTAAGCGGCCAACCCCTGTGGGAAAGAAATAAGGAGCTAAAAGTAAGGGTGACCTCTAAATGGAATGGGCATAGATTTCGAACTGTTTTCACTTTGCCAACACAATGGTTTCTCATTATCTTGCACATTTTGTGTCCGCAATTTGTGTCTTTATATCATACCGTACAGTGCAATTGCTTGTAGAAAGTGGAACGTTTCCATTGGCAAATCCAGAAATTCCGTTAAAAAAGGAGGGCGCAAAGCAAAGGAGCGACTTCCGGGTTTCATCAACTGAGAAGCCAAGAAAATAAAAAAATAAATTTAAAAAAAAGAAAAAGAAAAAGCTTGTCCCCTGTTATTGTGCGATTTCACTCATACTTTTATCTTCAAAAAAAAAAGAAAAAAAGAAGAAGATAATAAAGCAAAGCACCCGGTGCGCTTTCATTTCTTTTCTTTTCTTTTATTTCCTTTTTTTAAGCCACATGGTTTCCAAACTATGCTCGAAGGTGTAGGCCTCACCATGTTTCTCACTGCGAACGAAATTAGTGTTTATAACTATCCTTATTCTTATTGACTTGCACAAGTGGCTTAGATACTATGTTCGTTATCATTATTATCTCTCTACTAATTAGCCAGTAATAGGCTGTACAAACTTCACCTTCCTTTGTTCTTTGTTATTCGTAAACTGGTAAGACAGTAAAATGCATGATTTCAAATGAAATTCAGTATTTTGGGGGCCATGTATTGATCATTCAAGAATATTCAATTTTACAAACAAATTAAGTAAGATGATGCAAGGTGTCACTGTAAAACAGTAATATTTCTTGACAGTTCTCGTCTTGATTAGAACGAAGACAATCCTATTGAACTGCTAATTCCTGTGTATTATTAATGGATGAAAATCTGTTCTGACATGTGAAATACCGTTGCAACAATAATATTGGCATTGCAGTGTCACTGTTCATCATATTTTTCCTTTTTTTTTCCCCTTGCATACCTGCATATAATGTACTGATTTTCTCATTCTTGTGCTCAGTAGATGGTGTGGTGCTTATCACAAAAGAACATGGATATCTCCATCCAATACCGTGTAAAGGAGTGTGAATTTGATCCTTTCCCTGACTGTTTAACAAGAGCTGCTGGAGTGGCGATTTTCTTTACAAAATTTCCTTTCATTTCTGCATTCATACAGCTATGCTGTGTAAGACGTATACGCTCGCTTGCCTGGTTCTCTTGGCTTGTCTGCTCCTGACAGTTCGTGCAGATGACAGCGAAGAGGAGAACGACGAGAGTGAAGAGGATGAAGATGTATCTCAGCCTGGTAGGTGCATGATGCCATCCCACTTTCTGTGTTGCCATAGTTACCGGGAGATGGTTGTGGTATTACGGCTTTGGAGAAAGGATGTTAGAGTTTTATGGCACAATGGGCGGGAGATGGTTGAGGTATATTACGAATTTGAGAGAGGATGTCTGTTTTGTGCCGTGAATGCAGACAAGCAGAAAACTTGGTACAGAATAAGCTTCATCCTTACTATCGTATCAAGCAGATCATTCATCTATCATTTTGTCATATCAAAGATACTTAATATAAATACTGGGAAACTTATCAAAAATAAGTCACCTAGCCTGGTATGAACTCATTATCTGTTGTTGGAAAGGTTGACAAATTTGTAGATTTTATTCAGATGTCATTAGTATTTTAATAACATTTTTGACTACGGAGAATGATTTGAACTTAATTGTGAGACCTTACGCGCGTCATCTTACCCTAACATACAAGATAATCAGTCATGGCCTGAATTCAATTAATTATGGAGATTAGATTGGTCGTTATTCGACTCAAGGTAGCTTCTTACCAAAGTAAATTACATGAAAGAAAGAAAGAAAGAAAGAAAGAAAGAAAGAAAGAAAGAAAGAAAGAAAGAAAGAAAGAAAGAAAGAGGAGGTATGACAATGTCAGAATATGCAACAATGCTCATATATATGAATGAAATGTGTATGAAATGAGGTTTTCCAATCTTCAAGGTCCGTAAATCAGAAAATGAAATAAGGCTATAATTCCTAAGGTTCGTCCACACGCACCTTCTTTTCATTTTTGGATTGACGAACCTTCACATCAGGATAACGAACATCACCAATGTGAAACTGACAAACATGCTTTCACACCTAATTTCGAGCCAAACCCCTATGTCCTTTGACCAGGACCTGCCAGACTGGCCTTGTGTGAAAGAGCAACAACCCTGTGAGCGATGAATATTGGCACGGTGAAAACTTCTCACACATAATATTTATTGCTGTATATGGACAGAAAACATCTATACAGACAAACATAAACACACACATGCGTAGACCTATACACAAACACGAGCACCCAGAAACACGAACACAAGCACATCCATTCACATACACCAAGCCAATACGGCATCCTACTCTTCAAAATATCTAGACTAGCCATGCAAAAGAAAAGTAATATACATGTAGATCATTATTATCGCCGTAATCATGCACAGTATACTGAGTTATGTCTTACAATGCCTGTAACTTCCTTTCTCTCTACAACCGTTATAGATTCTGGTTAATAATAGTTTTATTGCTGTTTATAGGCATTTCACTTGGCAGCATTCATTGGTGTAGATACCTTAATACTCCACTACCGTTAATTCTATGGAGCAAAACAAACCTGCTCTGTTTGGGTGCTGTTTTTTATGTGAATATTTATTACAGCCATAACAGGGGGCTTCAGTAGCAATACCTAACAATAGTTGATTTATGCCCTGACATAAGAATGCGCTTGAGTCAATTCATAACCCATGGAATAATTTTTAACTTCTTATTTTGGAAGCCAACCCCCTCCTCCTCCTCCCCCCCCCCCCCCCCCCCTCGTTACAGCCGACATAAGTCACAGTCATTTCAAAAAAGAGTATTGATCCATAGTACCTGTTGCTCGTCGGTAATGGGTGCCTTTGTCTACAATGTATTTCGTCACTCAAACAATCAGCATTTGATATTATTACAATAATATGACGTGCTTCATTACTCAATTCCTTACTGACAATATTGTAACACCCCTCCCCTCCCCCTTTCCAACGAAAAAGCACGAAAGAGGACAGCGTATGATGTACCGAACAGCAGTTAACGATTACTGATGATAGCGAGTCAAGAGATGGCGGTAGAGCATACCAATGTTCGAGAAATAAGTCAGTGTCAATTTTAGTGTCCACCTTTAGTGCAAAAAGAAAACACACTCTTTTAATCTACACTTCTATGGCTCTGTTTTTGCCACAAAAAAAAAAAGAAAAGAAAAGAAAAAACTCAAAATTTGTTCATATTCAAATAATTGCGGGTGAGCAAAGAGAGAAGGTATATTCACCTTCATTCTTTCTTCTTCTTCTTCTTCTTCTTCTTTGCACACGGAAATATTTTCAAACCGATTTTTAACGACACAAAATACTGTCTCGTTTGAAACATATTCTTTCATGAATATTGCTTTTTTTTTATCTATGATCTTGTGCAATAATATCTACTGAAAAAAATATATATGAATTCACTTCTTGAAACTTAATTTTCATTTCCCCCCAAAAAAAGAATACTATACAAAGTAACTAATGTGGACACAAAATAGAAATGCTTTACATGGCAAGCAGCGTATCAGATTACAAAGATTCTGAAGACAGAATTTTTGATCACTGAATGAACAACGGACACTCTGTAAAATATTGATTTGGGTTACCTCTCAGTCTTCCACTTTTTGCTATACGTGTATAGACAGTAGGGCTAAATATTATGCATATCCTGCGTTCTGGTTTATCACAGCACCATTGCAAAGATGTAAACCGAGCATGAGCTCCCCTCCCCCCCCCCCCACAACCACTTTGAAGTATAGAACAATTAAGAAGAGTAATTAGAATAATATATGTTCGCGAGGCAGCAAGCTACAAGCTGAAAACAATACTGCTTAAATAGTTGAAACGCTCAAATGAAAATCGCGGTTTGTGATTATGCACTTTGTTGTAACATGTAAATGTTTGCAACACACCCACCATAAAAGAATTTCAAAATAAAAGAAGTATTTCAACGAAACTTGTCTCTGCTCCCATTGTAACTTTCTCACAGCCCAGAAGAACTGCATCAGATATTGCCGGACCCCGTCACGACAATCCATGGTGTGTGGGACAAACAGTATAACGTTCTGGTCGGCTTGCCATCTGAGGAGATACGCCTGCAATGAGGGCGTAAACGTGAGGGTGGCTTACCGGGGGCCCTGCCGGCTGCAACCGAGGCCAAGAACGACAAAAAGTAAGAATTGCCGGAAATCAACCTGACGATATATGGTACTATTTTCTCATGATCTAACCTCCAAAAACTAGGATAATGATTTAGCACCATGGACTATTTACCAAGACACCCTTCACGTCCTCTCCAGCTCCAGTGTCTGCATTATTCTCTCAGAGAGGGCGCTGTTACTCTCATTCCCCCCCCCCCCCCCAATTGCCTGTTACATTAAATAAGCTATCGGCATTTCACGCGACATATCTGCAGGTAGAATCCTGCGCACCCATTGGCCCAACAAGATTTCCAACCGCACCCTCGTCTATACAGTGTTGCACTGAGGACCTGGAAACCAATCACCAGGAAGAGTTGGAGATGGATTGGACATGTCTTACTAATGGACGCAAACTCTTTTCCTAGAGTGTGTCTTCGTTGGACACCTGAAAGGAAAACGAAGAAGTTGTATAGACCTAAACAGACATATATGGAGAAGAGTTGACCTGACCCGACCTGACGCGCTACCATGATTACAGCAACATAATAATAGTATGTAAAACATAAACCCAACGTCCTGTGTAGCCACAATACCACAGTATTGTACACCCATTCCAACCCTTTTATACTGGAATGTACGCAGCGACAAATGACTTTTGTCTTCCTTAAATTCTCTGAGGAAAAGGCTTTCCTGAAATACACCTGACGCTGAACAGACGGTCATTCTTGATATACACGCGCGCGCACACACACATACACACAAAAATTATTATCATCATCATCATCTGCAGCAGCAGCAATAGAAGATAGGAATGGAGGATAGGAATATGCTCAGAAATAGCTATACAACACGCAGAGCTTACTTGACAATTATTTTCAACTGATTAGACAGGGTCATTTTTTTTTTTATTGTCACTTTACCCAAGGTAGTGTAAGAAAGAGTTATTTATCCGTTATGTGTTTTCTAATTTCAGGGCCGGTAACAAGACGACCTCCTCCCACAACCACACGGAGAACAACACAAGCGCCGCCAACGACGAGGCCACGCCGTGTGACAACAACACAGCCGCCACTGACCAATCGCCCAACAACAGTTCGACCAGTGAGTACCAACCCACCAGCAACGGAGCCCGCTACTTCCGGTCCCGAGTCGACGACGCCGCTGCCCTGCCCAACAACCTGCGAGCTCATTCTCGATCCCGTCTGTACGACGGTGGGAACGTACCAGAGCGAGTGCGCGTTCAATTTGGTGCGATGTCGGAATATCATATCGCAAGAGGAGATGATCCTTTACAGGGGATACTGCATGGACAGTACAACTACAGGACCGTGATCGCATATCACACTGTCGGCACTTTTTGACGCCCGGTGCTATTAATTTATCAAAATGTTTAGGGATGCTTTCAGGACTGTCATGAGCAATCACTGGTAATGGATTGGCAATTCTTCGATACAAAGACTCGTAAACAGATGAAACCAACAGTAACAGTGGATTAATATATACTAATGATGCAAAGGACAGAATGGATCAGTGAAAATTGGACGCGGAGTTGGAATAGACTGTTTCATCCAATTCTTACTGATCCAAGAATTAGGGCTGCGTATCATTTGTTTTATAAAATGGGTCAGTAAATTCATGAAATTCAACCCTTTTTTCCCATCATGCGTCCGGTACACCTACAACACTATACGAGGCTTGAGCCATACGTTCGGATTTTACCGGACGCATCGCTCAGTGTGGATCAGTAAAAATCAATGTATGATAATTGACCAATCAGATTGCAGAGATTCTAAAGCCCATTTTTTAATTCTGTCTAAGTTATCAAAGGGGTAATGCAATATTATAACAACACTCGGTGAGCGAAAATAATCTAAAGACTGGCAACATCACGAACATTACTTGGATTGTCCTCATAGACAGCCTCTTATTATGTTTGATCATTTAACAAAATGTAGAATTTATATTTATAGAAAATTGCATTGATTCGATTCAATTTTTTCCCTTAAGTTTTTGAATTGTTCATATTTCTCAATTAAAAAACAACAACAATATGATGATGATACTGTGCATTATGTTTAACATAGATTAAATGTTCATGTAGCGAATATGAACCAATTTGCGGGCACTATCTAGAGACTACAAAGTTTTCTTATAAAAACTAAGATGTTAGTATGATATCATATACTAAGATACATCTATGATATATCATTACGCAGTAAGCAACTTACTGATAGGTGTTGGTGTAAATAGGAAAGTCAGATTCCAAGGTAGTATGTTTAGAGTTTACCATGCACGACAGGTACAAGGATTACGGCTGATTATAAAGAAAAGTAAGCGAGTCACGAACTGGCCAGGTAGAAAACACGCCACTCAAATAGAAATGATTCCCTTCAGTAATTCAATTAATTCCTTTTTTATTTTCATTTCAAAACAGTATACATGGATAACACAAGCGTCAAAACAATTGTATATTTCTTGTAACACATAATATCAAGATCCCATGATCAGTAGGAATACATCACTCAATTGGATTTGACTCTATTATCAAACTATATAATCTATAGGGGAAATATCCAATCAGATTTTATTATAGAAGATTCCCGACGAAGAAAGTGAAATAACGGTATTAGATAGCTCCTTAAGCTTGGTCTATGGGTCTCCAGACCCCCCCCCCCCCCTGTCCATCTCCCATGTGCACCTTCGCTTCCTCCCTCTGTCTGTATATCTGTCGATCTGTCTGTCTGCCCCTTTCTCTCTGGAAAGCCCTGCGCCGTGTGTTATAGCCGTTTTCCTATTTTACCTCTGGTACTGAAGAAGAAATAAAGAAGAACCGGAAACATGTAAACAATCTGTCTATGTCCTGCTTCATTTTCATTAAATGGTGGAGTGATGAATGATACAGCCTACGATGCAGCATGCGGGCGCAGGAACTCTAAGTACAAATGTATCACAATCGCACACACCCCACGTTTCCTTGCGATGCCATAATGGCCTCGACATGACTACTATCACAACAGCCTGTGTAAATGGATAAATGCACTGCGCGGTAACACATGTAACAACACACAAGAAACCCGTGCAACGTAGGCCCTATACGATATAATTATGAGTTCGAAAAGATATTCGTATACACGTTATCTACGGATTCTGTCTATGGTTTGTTCCTGCGCGTGTATGATACCTGTATAACGCACAAAGTATGCCCGACATAGGTTTTCTGTACATAGACACCATACGATCGGTTAGTGCCTACAATTTCATTGAATTGACAAGACAATGTGAACCAGATTCTGGTATATATCAAGTCGCTGGCCTATAGTAGCTGTAGCATCACAAGGCATAAGAAGGAGTAAAGACAATACAGTAATATGACAAGAATGTTCATATTTTCAGTAGAGAGTAATAGTAATACAAGCACAAGAACAATTATAAGATTTAAAATAACATGTTTATATACCGTATATACACTCAACCAAAAAAGTAAGTTCCCCCTAACATTTTTGGATATATCTCAATAAGTATTTTACCGATTTTCATAATTCAAGCGGGAATGGATAGAGAATTTTATTACTCATAACATGGGTGGTATATCATTGTCACCAGATATCATTATTGGTGGGGGGAAATGCATTTTATGTCAAAATGTATTGGGAAAATTGTTGCACTTAATGTGTGCATTTTCTATGGTCGAGCACTTCTTGGCAAATCCTTGTCCTCTCCAGTTTCCTGAAACTTTGCTCTAAGTTTCCTTATGGCATTGGGTGAAACCCCTAGTCTCCTGGCCACCTCCTTAACCGGAACCCAGCTTCGAGGAAAGCTGTAGCTCTCCCTATTTCAAAAATTTGCAAACGCGGCATGATGCAAAATGGCCATAAGCACATTAATGTGATCAACCCAAATTGGAATTAAAAAGCACACGGCTTCGACCACCATTTTCATATTGAAAAGGCCTATTGTTTAAAAAGTATGCATAACATCTGTTTAAAGGGAAAGCACATTGTACCTGAAGAAATTCCTGAGAATTACATAACAATTTAAAATGTAATTTGCTAACTTGCATAGGAAATGTACACAACATGCTTCATTATAACAACTTTTTTTCCCCATGCGTTTTGACATAAAATGCAGTTTTTCACACCAATAATGATATCTGGTGGCAATGATTATATGGCATTCATGTTATGAGTGATAAAATTCCCTATCCATTCCCGTTTGAATTATGAAAATCAGTAAAATGCTTTTTCAGATATATCCAAAAATGTTAGGGGGAACTTCCTTTTTTGGTTGAGTGTATATATATAAACATATATACATAATATTACAGTGTTATTATCAATCGCAGGTATAGGAGAGCCTACATCTACATGTGAATGTGTATATCCAAACACGACTTTAAATACCTGCTGTTTTGATGGAGCGAAGTGTGCAAATTTGAAAATGACCATTATTAGGACATTCAATAATTCATCTCAAAATGAAAAAAAAAAAACAACAACAACAACAAATAATCAGGCTTGGAAGATTTCCATTAAGACATTAAACAAATTATGCAATTAAGTTATACGGAATTTAAAAGGGCCCCTTGGCAGAGCGGGTTGGTAATGCATTTTTGGCCAATAAAGCATGAGTTTATTCGAATCAAATTTTGGGCGTCCTATACGCCTTCCTTAAGGAGTCTGACAATGACGTAAGAAAAACAAAGCAAAACTAAAATAAACCTATGCTTAATTGGCCAAAATGCATTACCAGTTTGCTTCTTCATTTCCTCGTTGAGCCATTACGTGAAATCTCACCATTTAATATATATATATATATATATATATATATATATATATATATATATCTATATATATATATAATTATACATATATATATATATATATATGTATATAATATTCCCAGGGGCCTGACAGCACCTCCGTTTTTGTGGCATCATTCACTCCGTTTCTGATTTTATACCTCAAGGGGGTAGCGGATATAGGTCTTTTGCCCCATTATTATATGGTAAATAAAATGATAAACATGTATAGGTTAAAAATGTATGCTTTACGTAGTCCTATGTGGTACAATCATTAGATTCCTCTTTAATCTCAGATTTAGCCATCAGAGCCGTCTTTCAACCTGTCTTTTTAGGTCGACAAAATTACTCCCAATAGGCCTACAAACACACGAACATACAAACTTTCAACACAATGCTATATTTTAAATTTCAAAACAGTTCACGGAAAATAGAAATCAGAGGCATGCACTGATAGGATGTAGATGTTCTGAGGTAACTGGTATCACTACGTTCTACAAAGTGCATACAAGGTTCCAACCGAGCTGCACTCTTAAATTTGTAAAAGATATTGAATACTCCCACTGAAACTTTTGATTTTTCATTTCATTTATTTATTCCGTCTTCTATTGGCAGGGTAGCCCTTTCAGTTCATTGGTTTCTTATATATATATATATATATATATATATATATATATATATATATATATATAGGTTTTCCCGGTCAATTTCATCATGTTCATACTTATGTCATTCAAATTCATGTTTGTGCATTCAAATTCACACAGCGCAAAAAACATTCGGGCATTCAAATTCAGAATCCGAGCGATCAATTTCATTTATTGGCGTTCTATTTCGATTTCGTCAAATCAAATCCACGATTGGGCATTCAATTTCCAAATGCGAGCACCGACTTTCCTACTCGTGCATTCAAATTCATTCAATTTCCAAATGCGAGCACCGACTTTCCTACTCGTGCATTCAAATTCATTTTTAGACGATCAAGTTTGTACTACTTTGTACAATCAATTTATTAACGACTTTTTAAGAAAGGAAAAAGGGCCAACTCAACCAATGAAGGCTTGCATATAGTGTAATTATGAGTGTTTACAGGTTCTACATTATTCTTTGTTTTTCGTCTCAATAAATTTCAAATTGTAGGTTAAGGTCCAATCAGCAGTGCATCCAAACAACACAACGACAATTTAATCATATTTCTTGGTGATGCGGCATGCTGATAACGCCCCAACACCAACCACATAATGACAATTTATTCATCAATTTAAAAACAAACTGACACACAATGATCTCACATAGTCCCGCAAGAGTAAACCAATAAGATAGCAATACACAACAAACAAGACGTATAAAAATGTTCATGTATAAGTTTCAATATAGTCGATTTTTTTTCCTTCGATGGTGTCAACCAACCCTTCGTATTATGCTCGTCTGTAGGCCTATACAGTGCCTAATGTCTGTTTGTTTGTTTCATTTTTCATCAACGAAGATAGGTGGATAATCCATATTCAGCTGCAATAGCTGGTCTTCCATATGGGGTCCAGTTGGATGTAAGCCTTTTAAACCCTGCTCTTTGAGATGAATATAATAGAGGGATCTTTTACATGCATGAGTTGTGACTCTCACACACATGGGACCTCCATTTTATGTCCAATCCGGGGAACATGTGCTTGTATATTCCTTTTCGCTAAGCGCGAGTTCAACATTTTCAATGAACAGGTGGACCTCTACTGCAAAATAGATAATCATCATAAATTCCAATATATGCATAGGCCCTACACGGCCCCAAACTATCTAAATTCAGGACTTCTATTAAATTGAATGCAGTTTTTTGGAACATTGTTGCCTATTCACGAATTTTAATGTCCAACGAGATTCCGTCGCCAGCTTGACATGAATTTTAATGCTCATAGATGAAATGCGTGCTCCTCTCTTAAGTTTGAATGCTCCGATAGTGAATTTGAATGTTCCTATAGTGAATTTAAATGCTCCGACAGTGAATTTGAATGCTCTGATAGTGAATTCGAATGACCGGATTTTGAATTTGATTTCTAATTCAATGCTGCGAGAGTGGAATGCGTGAAATCGAATGCTCGGAATAGAACTTGAATGACAGAAATATGAAATTTACCGGGAAAACATAGGCCCTAAATTATATTCCACAGGGGTTCTAAACCCATGAGCGATATCCCCACAATACTTTTGGCATTTGTGCCTTCGAAAAAGCAAAACCACAACGAAAATCATGGGTTTTTTGCGTTTTGTAATTAATGATAACAATAATGATGATAATGATGATGATGATGATAATAATAATAATAATAATAATAATAATAATAATAATAATAATAATAATAATAATAATAACGATAATAATGATAATGATAATAATATTGTTAATATTGTCATTGTTAGTGTTATTATTATTATTATTATTATTATTATTATTATTATTATTATTATTATTATTATTATTATTATTATTATTATTATTATTATTATTATTATTATTATTATCATTATTATGATCAAATGAAATATGATGATGATGATGATGATCATGATCATCATCATCGTCATTTTGTTTTTCTTGACGAGCCAAAAGTGTGACGAATTTGAGGATACCGTAGCAGGTCAGGTGGTGGTTCTTACGTACTACAATAACATACAGTTTGCAGTACAGTCATACGCATTAAAAAAAAAAAAAAAAAAATGCGTACAGCTAGTATACAGTGTAGTGCATTCTGATTCCTGTTGCTGTGGGTGGGACTTGTGGGACCTGCCGCCGCAGCATAGCATGCAGTGTTCGGCTGGTGGTGATGACGGTGTTACAGTGTAAATTTATGTGGTGGCGAAGTTCTCTAGTTCTATTAAACAGCGTTAGCATGTCTTCCTCCGACAAAACTGGCTGACGGCCTATCTATGCGCTTGATGAATATTTGATGACTTCTTGTTTATTAAATATATGTTTTACGTGAGTTAGAAAAGCCAAGCAGCGATGAATTCATTCGGTGAGCAGGTTTCCTCACCAAAGAGGGAAGTTCGTATCGTGTCCACAGCGGAGGTCGAGAAACACACGGTGAGTAGAAGATAAATTTACAGTAATATCATGACATGACAGTGGCAAAGGGTTTATTAAGACCTTAATTTCTGTTGACACCTGGCTGGGCTTGTGCCTGGTGAGTTGTGTAAAACGTGAGCAGTGCAGCTCCCGGCTCCCTCCCCCCCCCCCCCCCAAAAAAAAAGGTTTGCATTTTGTCAACAGAGCTCCCTAACCGTCCGTATAAATATGCTATCGACTAAACTGCGGTCTGTTTACAACTGTAAAATACAACTTACAACTACATGTACAAGTCAAGGGGGAGCGCTCCAGGGTCAGCAGCTCTCCTGTTGTCAGGACTCCTACTTGGTCATGTTAATGTACAATGTCGTGGTTAGTTCAATTAATTTACTTAGTATGGTAGGTGTCCAACCCACCGACCGGGTCCATAACGACTGACCGCGCATTATAATGGCATTGCGCGTACAGAAAGAAAATGTACGCATGGGACTACGCGCAACGGTGTTCGATTCTTCACTTGGCTACGCTACCGAGTAAAATGTGGCGAAAACAACTAAGTATTCCCTCTAAATTACCGAAATTTAGCAAAATCGAATAGGTTTATCGTGTAACTTTTACATATAACTAGGCCTACCTTTGCTGATGCGTTGTTAGATGTAGGCCTAAAGTATCCTTCCGTAATAAATTTGACGATTTTGACCGCAAAATTGTCACCGCCGCTTGTACGATCGTGCACACACGTTACACATACACATGACATAAACATTTTGTCGCCCGCTACGACCGTACGAGTTGATGCAGAAACGAGAAATGAATGTGAAAAAACAAACCAACTCATCTAATTTATTTCAATTACAATGAAAAGTTTCCTAATGAAAATCAAGTCAAATTCATCAAACAGTCTTTCAAAAGCAAAATGGAAGGATTCAAAATATATTCAAATATTATTGGGGAAAAAATTACGACTTGAAAAAAACAGCAGCTTGTCGAAAATACGCGTTTAAGTACGCTTTATACGTATTGTCAATAGAGGGCGGGGTGGTCGGTCGATATGAGCCGGGCAACTGAGTGCGGAAAAAATGACACCCCACGCGTTCGAAGCCGCCATCTAGAGCGCGTACCTCAGATCGCATTTTCAGTGCGCCCTTGTGAATCCAGAGTATTTTCTCCACACGTGAGTAAAATTTCAGGCAAATTGTGAGATTTTTCACGTTTCTATTGATAGGAAAACGTTAGGTGTCCGATATTATGAACACCCAACCTTACTAATAGTAGCCTCTTCCTTAATTGACCGAAAGATCGGTCTGTATCTACATACGTACAATCTACACGTCCAGCATGTAGGCCCTAGCTGGTCGTTGGGGATATGTTCCTCGACTGTGTCTGGCTTCACGGATCCCCTCCATCAAAAAAAAAATAAAAGACTCCTCCTGACAGATGGATCTTTCTGTCTACTTTCTTAACTGCTTTCAGTACCACCAAATTACTCCAGATTTGCCGACTATTTTATGGTATGGTTAATGGAAGCTTGAGGTACAAGTTGAATATTAAACCTTCCAATTTTGACAGAGTGGGAGGCTCCCTCTGCTCTGAGAAGAAATCCAGGAGACACTGCCACACTGCATAGCATTTGAATATGCTCATGCAGCATGCAGTAAAGTATCATCGTTCAATATTGTTTATCTTCATGCAAATTAACTGATGTGGCAACCGATCTGGCACTTGCGCATATTTCTAATTCATTGAATGTGTGTATACTTTTAGTAAATGGTTATTCATCTTGTCTCAACCTGATTTTAAGACTTATGCCAGCCCATTCTGAATATTCAAATTCACACATAGACAAACAATTTCATGATAGGAACATTAAAATTAAATCTGTAAGATGTCCATGACATTATTTGTACTGTTTAATTGAATGTTGAAAATATACATTGTAGTTATGTGGGTCATACATAGTGATGAAAAATTAATACCGGTATGTGAAGTGAACATTATAAACACAATATGATGATTATGGTGACAATTAAAGATTACAAAAGCAATGTGATGATTATGATGAAAGGAAGGATTTATATTAAAGATCATGTAAAATGTCGAGCAAAAGAAAGATGTAGAGATAAAGAGATGATTATTTTAAACCTGGGAAGAAACAGCCATCATTTTGTTGATCTTCTGCTAGGTATACACCATTCAAGTGACTGTAGAGGATTGTCATTGGACTGTCCAGCATCGCTACAGTGAGTTCCATGAACTGCACGAGACTCTGGTGAGCCAGGGGAAAGTTGAAAGGTCGTTGCTGCCCCCAAAGCGGCTGATTGGTAACCTCTCGAAGAGCTTCGTGGAGAAGCGGCAGCGAGACCTCGAGACGTATCTGGCCAAGATCCTCCAGTCCAACCATATCATGCCCAAGCCACTCATGCTCTTCCTGGAGTTTGACATCTATGTAAGTGTTTCATCTCCCTGGAAATCAGTCAGGTGAAAAAAAAAAAACCAGAAGAAAACATTCAGGGGATAACAAACTTATTGTACTCTTAGTGTATTCAGTCAAAAGACATTTGTATACCGGTACATGTGGTCTATATACAGGTGTAGGGTGTCTGCATGTAATTCTGATGTTTGTGAAGTTTCTTGAAACAACGAAGACTGAAACAATAACAAACGATTTGAATTTCATTGAAACTTACTATGCGCTGATTTTTACTCTGTTATATACTATAACTTGTGCCATATAGGAAAATACATATAAGATTTTTGTTCTTATGACTGTTATGATATTTTAGTCAGGATTTCGTCGCCAGATTTAAGAGTCCTTGCATTCCATGGAGCTGATATAAATCTTGGCATTTCTTCTATACAGTGACATATATTTGCTGTTGTTGCTGACAGTGATGATACAAACCATGAAAAATTTGCAGCTAAAGGTATTGTAACAGACTTGATTCTTTATTATGTGTTAAACTCTTTGACCAGTGGGTGGATAAAATGATGAGTTTGTGATGACACCATTGCCCAAGCAAGTTTTGCTTTAAATGCACCAATACATGGATTTCTGTTTGTCGTGTAATTTTTAGGACATCAATGGAGTATCACAAGCCCTGGCTGCCGAGCTCTTCGCAAAGGGAGACCTGATTCTGGCCAGTCAGGATGTGTGTGAAATGACTCCCATGCAGCTCTTTGCCATCACAGAGCGCCTCAAGATGCCTCTGCCTACATGTGGTGAGTCGGATCCTGAGTCAAACTTGGGGTTTCGTGTGGTCAAGGAGAGTGGTGTTGGTGTTGTTGATGCTGCTGTTGGTGTTGGTGTCCGTGTCCGTGTCAGTGATGGTGTTTGTGATGGTGGTGATGTTGGTGGTGGTGATGGTGGTAGTAGTGATGGTGGTTGCAGTGTTGGTGTTGATGTCAGTGATGGTGTCAGTGATGGTGGTGGTGGTGGTGGTGGTGGTGGGAGTTGTGGTAGTGGTTGCAGTGTTGGTGGTGATGGTAGTGGTTCAGTTGTGATGATGATGATATGGTGGTGATGTTGTTGCTGTGGTGATGGCAGTTTTGATGGCTGTTGTTGCCATCATCATAGTCCTCATCATAGTCATCATTAGCACACATCTATTGTCGACCTTACTTCCAAGCAACATCCACTCATCTTCAATAAATGCGTGACTTCAGGGATAAACTATCCCCATGTCATTTCAATCATTAACCCGTTGAGGATGGACTGATATTGCTATAACATACATTTCCCATAGACACTTGCCCGAGTATTCTCGGGACTTGTCTTCAACGGGTTAAAGAGCTGGTTAGTTATGTTGTCTGCATCACTTGTTTGAAAACACTCTTCCTGTTAAAGGGACTGTACAGTACTGGTTGAGGTAGGGATTCATGTTTTGAACATTCCTAAGTGAGATAATGAAAAGCCTTCTATGAAATATGAAAGAGCATGTAATTTTAAGAAGGATTCAACGTTTATTTGATGAAAATTGGTTTTCAAATGGCTGAGATATCAAAAAAAGTGCTAATAATAAAAGGCGACATGCCCCAACTTTATTAGTATCTCTTTGTTTCACCTTGTTTTTGGATATCTCAGCCATTTCAAAACCGATTTTCATCGAATAAACTTTTGATACCCCTTAGAACTGCATGCTCTTTGACATCTCATAGAGTGATTTCTGAATATCTCACAAAATGTTAAAAGCTTAATCTTCACCTCGACCAGAACTGTACACACCCTTTAATAGACACTATTCTTGGTCATAGTTGGCTTATTTTGTATTCTTAAATTCAGTTGTTGTTTGATAGGAGTTTTAAAATTGCCAGTCTGAGTAGAACTTAAATCAGAGTAATACTTTGAAGTTTGAACATTTGAATGGTGAGAATACTTACACATGTATTCTATCTTTACTTGGTTGATACATGTACATACTGGCAATGACATGAAGAATACTTTTGGGCTGATCCTAAAAAAAAAAAATTATCCATAACTCAAGCTGCAGCAGAGCATTCTCAGAGGATTGAAGAAGCCAGGTGTATTAACTACATGTAGTAGTAATTAATCTAAATAAGCCAGTTTGTAATTAGCTCATGTACTGTATACATTGGTACAAATTACCTTTATTTTTTTCTCAGTTGGTTAGGCACTTCACTCGTTTTCAAATCGGTACAAGGTATAAGCTTGCCCGATGTAACAATTTATGGATTTCATGCTAAAATAAAGAATGAATCTGCATTATACCAGGTGATCAGAATAGTCCGTCAGTTGACATTTTAAACAGGCATCCATTTCATCTTTGTATTGAATACAATAACAACCCTTTTCTTTTGATAATGTCAAATATTAGGCTTGCTGTCAGGTGGATGTTTTGGCAAATACCATTTAAATAAGGATAACATGCATGTAGAGATCACAGATGCCAATCTCAGTGAATTAACAAACCAAAATGCCTGTTGGTACAAATGACCCTTTTCTGCTCATGCACAAAGTGGAATTACAAACTCGTCTATTGGGTTAACTCTGGCCACTCTTCTTTATTTTAGATTCTGACGATGCCCATAGCGACATTGGACACATTATGGACTTCATGTCTAGACTAAAGTATCTTCGGGTATGTATAATGTTTTCTGTGTACACTGTGTCATTCTGAGGTGTGACGGTGTTTCTAGACCAACCATTTTTGCAGATTTCAAAGCCCCACACTCTAACGTTTGATTCCTGATGTGTTTAATAGTAATCAATTGTCAAACTGTCGCACATTCTTTGCCGACAATTCCGGCTTATATGGGAGCTGAGAATGAACTGTGCACTTTGCTCTGTGCGTTCTGTGTGATAAGTGAATGTCAAGTGGTAATAGAGGAAAATGGGCCATTATTTCATGATGTTGGCAAAGGGGGAATGCCAGCTAAAAAGTTTGGAAACTGATGCAGGGGCTTGATGTGACACTTCTGCAGAAGAAAAAAAAAAAGAGACAAGAATTGAAAACAACTGATTTCGTAGGTAAACATTGTGAGAATTAAACTGTTTCCTAAGTGTACCAAGGTAATGATAAAAAAAGAGGTTAATTGCCTCTTATGCTGCCAACTGGCAATTTGTTACATTTAGATGTTGAATTAATCATACTCATATGGTACTATTAATAAATCTCATTGTTTTACTTAGGCTAAAATTATGGTACCATATGAGTCATGTGGCACTGGAACAAAAGACTTTGGTTACTATGCTAGTTGTGAATCATTTCCCATCACTCAGGAAATACCTTGGGTACACATGCCATGGTGAGGTCATTTTTGTATATGAAAGTTTCCTTGTGACCCAGCTCTGAGTCGGGGAAATGTTTTTGCTGTCTTCATGTTCATGTCCCAAAGCTTATTACATGCCAGTAACTTTTCCTTTCCTCTTTTTTTTTTTTTTTTTTTGTTTTTTTTAACTCTGATCCCACAATTCTTTTCTCCATGGATATTTGTGTAGGTTTCCTTTCCCCCTGCTTTATAATGTAGTGCTAGGGTATGTGAGTTAGTACAGGGCCTTTCTCTGGTCCATTTTACTTTATCATCTCTTCAGCAGTTTCCTCATGATTCCACTTCCTATTTTTTTTACCCCCTGCAGATTGTAGGATCTACTGCCAGGCTTGGTTCCAGCTCCAGAAAAGTAGATGAATTGCCCTATGACCTTTCCTACTTCAAAGCAATCAAACACCTACAGGTACTTCAAGAAAATGTTGCCAACCTTTCTTTAAGAAAGAAGAAGAAGAAGAAGAAAAAAAAAGATTGATGATCAATGATAACTATCCGAAGTTTAATTGCTTGAATTTTATCACTTGTCCTGTCTGTGTAAATATATCATGTGGCTGACATATTCAGGAAGCTTGGGTTTTATTACTGAAGAGGACACGAGGGAAATATGTGCAAAGATGCAAAATATTTTAAAGTTTATTTCATCTATTGACTATCATTGTTTGTATCAGACATTAGTAAGTGGCCAGAGACATGTATCCAATGCATTTTTAGTTGCCTTCAAATAAAACACTCTGACCTGCTAAAGGATAAATAAAGGACAACAGAACTCTTAGCGAATGGATATATGGAGATGATTATGACATGTTAAAGAAAATGCAAGGCGTGTTGCCAAAATGTTAGGAAGTTAATAGGTACTTGTATGTTGCCTTGTTAGATGATTTCTGAATGATTTATGTGGTTGTATAATCTTCCTACACTTCTAAGTATTTGTTTCATTTTCTCTTATCTGCAGTTGAATCACTGCATTTGTTTTTTTTTTTTCAACTGACTAGTCACTTGAGTTTTATTTTCCTTTAGTATAATAAATTCACAGTGGCTATTAGATTTATGGCTACTCGAGACTGATACTATATCTTTGTGGCTTCATGATTCATGATTAGGTTTTAGGAATTTAAGTGTAAGTTATACATTGAGAACTTGCCATGTTGCTGGCCAAGTACACATAGGACTATTTTTCACAGGGAAAGTAACGTATGAAACTAACTTGAATGTGCTTTATCTCTCTGTAGATTGATGTCTGTAATGCGAACCTCATCGCTGGCATAGAGGAAGTGAAACGGCACATTACTTTCTTGGCTGTAAACCGAACACTGTCATCTTTACAAGTGAGTTCTTGCCTGTATTCTGCATGGGTTGAGTGCAGTGTCTGCTACTGGCATGCATTTGAAAAAAGGAAACTTCACTCCATGTTTAAGTTACTAAAAACAGTCAAGTCTGAGGCTGTGTTTGAGCGCTCAAAGGCAAACCAAGGCGAACCAATCTAATGAGTATCGTGTGAACATGTGCCAGATTTGGAGCATTCAAACGTTCTGCAGAGAAAGCGTACCTCATGAGTTATTTTTAGAGGGCGTCAGATGTTTTGTCATGGACACAACTGGTGCACTTATACTGCTTAAGGGTGTCCCAAACAAAGAAAATTGACTCTGTGCATCATGACATATTTTATGCATGTTATGATCGTTCTTCTCATGTCAACTTCTGGTATGGTTATGGTATACTTTTGGAGCATTGGAGCACATTGGAAAGTGGTCCACTTTTTGCTCGGTATAGTATGGTAGGGTACACTTCTGGAACGTTCCAGCACTCCTGTGGTGCAGGTATATTACAGAATAGTTCGCTTTGGAAGAGCACTTGAACACACCTAGACAAACAAATCAATGAAAGTTTGATTGAAACCAGACAGAGAAGTTGAAGAAAGTTGTTGAGTTTTCAACTTTGAATACATAATTCCCGCAAAATCCTTATAGGGACTGTGATGTTTCCTGGTTAGATGTGGTAATGACACAAGTATTACCTACATCTCTCCCTCAGGTTACAAGTAATACACATCAGTGATGGCATTAATGAGAATTACCAACACATGGTACCTTTGAAACAGTCTCACATACCCGAGGTGATAGCCTAGGGCATTTAAACTGTTTTGAAGGTACTGTACCAAGTGTGGGTAATAATGTACTAATGCCAGAACAAAATGATGTGTACAGTCTTGTACTTATTTTATGATCATCAAAAGAATTTCAAGATGTAGGTGTTAGAAATCCTGCGGCAGCCATTTTCACAAGTGAAATATCAATGACATCTTGCCTCATCACCATCACAATGTGAAAGTGCCAATAGCCAATCATCATACTTTCAATAGTAATGACCGGTCATAAGCAAAATTATATGATAGGCAATATAAATGCCTAGTCACATCACTCTCAACCTGGCTCAGCCAATCATGTGATTAGGATCTGCTTCGTCATTTTATAATGAATAATACTGTTAGTTAAAAATTGAAAGAGTAATTCAGTTTCTAAAGCTCCTACTTTTAAGAAAAGTCATTGTTGTTCACAGCAACTTTGATGTAAAGATAATATATATATATTTTTGTTTAAATCTCTCATAAGACCAGGAAATTGTGCAGATAAACTTGTAAAGAGTTAAGACTAGTGTAAAGCACGATATATTCGCGGCATGAAAATTTTGTGAATTGGAGCCAACAGCTTTTCTCGCAGCATGAAATTTTCGCTACTTGCCACTGGCATCCAATGCATATTGTGTAGGCAAGAACTTTCGCATGCATTTTAATTTCGTGAATGTTGCCGCTTGCAAAATTTGCGAAATTAAAATGCACGCGAACATTCCTCGTTTTACAGTATTTACCTCATCTCATTTGCGTGTTTTGTGACCAAAATATTTGTTCTACCTGAAACATTTTAGAACTAGAAACTCCATAACTTTTCCTTTTAATTCTTTTTTTTTTTGTCTGATTATGTCGAAACTGTAATTGTTATGAATTAACACTTGAACCCTCATAGGTATTGCTTGTTCCTCAAACATGTCTGCCCTCATTCATCTCCTGCATGAAGACTTAATCTAACGAGTCCTTGGAGATTTTTGCTGCTAAAACTATCTCTTGTCATTATATCGCCTTACCTGACTTTTACACAAAACCAAAATGAAATTTACAAAAGTTAACAAATATGAGAGAGAAGCAGGAACTCCTTTCTCCTTAAATATGTTGCCAATTTTATAGATATAGCAGTCAAGAAGCTTTTATAATTTTTTGCAACTGAAACAAAGGATTTTAACAATAAAGGGCTGTTATTGAAAGAGAATTTTCTGCTCCACCTTTATGAAACACTATCATTGAATGATAGGAATAGTGAATACTGTGCCAAAACCATGGAAAATGTGGTCTCTGAGATGTGAAGGGTTAATGGAGCATTGCTGTCTCATGTTCCCTCATCAGGATATTCTTCTCCCGAATGCCGGTCAGTGGGAGGCCCTGGCTGGAGCCAGCGGTCAAGACCTCATGAAGGAGGTGCCACCCTGGAGTGCAGTGAAGCAGGCTGATTTCAGCCACAACAGCCTGACCAGTATTGACCATTCTGTGGTAAGCATATCCTTCTAATCAGTATGCATTTTGGTAGTATGAGTATGCCAGTTGTTAATGCCAGATTATTATCATTATTCTGTTTTAATGTAGTTACAATCAAATAAAAAGAAAGAAAGAAAAGATATCCAAGCCAGGTTCTATGGCTGTCCAATTTAGATGAAAGAGATCACAAGACTTAAAATAGATTGAACCAGCTGTAAGAGCACAGCAGCAAAAAAAATCTGCACTTGCAAAGACATGTACCCTTACTTTTGCACGTTCCCTGTCTTCAGTTCTCACCTCACCCCCTACCTCTGCCCCTTCCTCATATGCCCCCTTCACACTCCCTTTGTACCTTTGCCCCCTCCCCCATATCCACCCAATGTGAAACAGGTGGCCCTGTGTCTCATCATCCCCTTTGTGCTTGAGCACTTAAACTATAATTTGCCAGGTTACATGTGTCTCACCCTAGGCATTTGAAGGAGGGAGGGGATGGTATGACCATAATGTATTACAGAAACCCCACTTTACATAACAAATGACAATCTTAAAATATAGTAATTGTTCTGCATCACAGATTATAAAAGATGTGTAATCCTTCCATAGTGACAGTTAGTTTCACAACATATGTATGTGCCAATTGATGAAGAAGGACACCCATCAGAAGTGTAGATTGAGATACAGTCCTCTTGATTGTCCGTACGTCTGTGTATTTCATACTACCCCTCTACATCTATTTCCCCATACGTCGGACTGACGGCTGCCATCTCCTTGCTGATTCTTGCTCCAACTCCCTCCCCACAGTGCTTGCTGCCACATGTACAGCAGCTGAACCTGAGTTACAACCAGCTGAGGGCGGTGGACCACCTCCAGCACCTCCCCGCCATGACCCACCTCAACCTGTCCTACAACCAGCTCTCCTCCCTGGAGAACCTCAACACCCGGCTGGGCAACGTCCACACCTTGCTCCTGACCAAAAATGACCTGTCCAGCCTGCAGGGCCTCTCCAAGCTCTACTCCCTGGTCAAGCTGGACATCCGGTCAAACATCATCGAGCATGTGAGTTTTAGATTGATTATAAGGTTTTAGTTGGCAGCTTATGATGTTAGGATATGCCCATATCATATGAACACACTGTACTTGATGTCCATTGATGAAACAGATCGTTGTAGATTGGTTATGAAGTGTTTGGATGCAATGTTATGATACTGTAGGAGAAAAGATAATGGTAGGAGAAAAGGTAATGATAGGAAAAAAGGTAATGATAGGAGAAAAGATAATGGTAAGGAGAAAGGGTAATGAAAGGGGAAAACGTAAGCAAATATGCCGTATGTCTATCTTTACCTATTTACGTCATCTTCATGCTCAAAACACATGAGCACATAACCATGCATTTCAAGCTCAACACAATTTCTGAATTATATGTGAATCTTGTGAAAGAGGAGATGGGATCTTCATTCTCAAGGATCAAGGCCTTTATAAATGTGTCGCCCATAGAGCTGTCTTTGAATGAGAGAGAAATGTTGGAGTAGTGCTCAGAAGGACAGATGATGAAATACCTTGAGAGCGACAAAACCCCTCGTTTCATTTTTGTGTATCACTGGCAATGTAGCAAACTCCCGTAAGGTAAATTTTCAGAGTTGCCAAGGACTTGGAGAACAGTAAGCCCGCTGACTCTACTCACCTGGTGTCCCCTTCTTCCTGTCGATTCATAGGTGGTGGAGATCCAGCATGTCTGCAACCTGCCCTGTCTAGAGCAGCTTCTCCTCAGTGAGAACCCTGTCACCAACGTGGTGGACTACCGCACCAAGGTCCTGGAGCTCTTTGAAGACCGCTTCATGGAGCTCAGTCTGGACGGGCACAAGCCATCTGAGAAAGAGAAGGTGGGATTCCATTTTGTCAAAAATAAAATGACACAAAATGTGACCACGGCCCTATTTCATAAGAGATGTTAGGATAGCAACTCTTGCTGGAATGGCAACTTCCCATAGCAATAGCCAATCAGGAAGCTGGATTGTTGTCATTACCATGACCATTGCCATTCCAACAAGAGTTGCTATCATGTCAACTTTTTATGAAATGGGGCCCAGTTCTTTCTTTTTTCCAACAAGTTTTAGAGTGGCAAGACTGCCATACTTAACAATTTTTGAATTGTGCAGTGACAGACAGGAGAGGAAAGACTTTCTTTTTTCAAGTCCTCAAATTTAGACTTCATTTTTTTTTATCAATGAAACAATGATTCCATAGCATCATCAACCACTATTTATTAAAAGAGTGTGACTTATTCTCAAAGAAATTGAAGCTCAGACACAAAGGATGAATGGCATGCCTCTTTCTTACCTGCCAACCTTTCTGATGTAGGAGAAGCATTTTCTTCTCTTTGTACCAGAAATGTAGCTTCTTTTTTTTTTTCACCATTGTGGTTCTGTTTAGTGTTAATGGGGTCCTCTGTTTGTGTCAAGTAATTGGAAATTTATAAAATTCCTGTCTTTACATATTTTACTCCGATTTTTACCGATTTGGTGAACTTTAAGGTCGGCAGAAATGGTCTTGCTTTGTATCCTACACCCAAGTATGACAGTATGATCCCTGCTGAATAGTTACATAAAACAATGCTATGTATACTTGCACTGAATATTTGAGGAAGAAAGGTTTCAGAGGCTTGTTATGATTACGTTTTTATTATGAATTGTTACCTCCACGCATGCAGGACACTGTCAACATTCTGAAGGCAATCAAGAAATCCAAAGACTACCGCCCCTTCGTGGGCTCAAAGCACAACTCTCCCAAGGTTTGTACCTCAGTGGATCATCCAATACTTCTCCATGTCCACTGGTACACATCTCTTCTACCTTCAGTTTACTTTTGTGCAGGCAGAATCTACAACATTTTACCCCAGAGCTAAGTGTTTCATTAGACATGCACAAGAGATGTTGCTTTTTAGTGGCATATATTGCAAATGATTGTTCACTTTGATTTGATATGTGCATTTTGCATACCAAGATAGTATATGATTCAACTTACAGGGATACTATACTTTGTAAACAGCTGTAACTCTAGCAAGCATTGCATGATTCTAAAATTATTTTGTGGTGAAAATATAGACTAACCTGAAGATTGATTTAGTAAGGGTGACCCTCCCCCCCCCCCCAAAAAAAAGGAAGAAGTTTCATTATCAGTTCCAATTTTGCACTAAATCACAGATGAGACTTGGTAGAGCTAGATGTCACAGTTTCTAACCCATTATTATGTATTTGATAGCTGTTGATGAGAGAGTCTTAATTTATAAGACTTTTCTCTTTTTTATTTTGTTTTTGTGTAGGATGTTCATACAGATCTGAAAAAGGAATGCTATGAATTTCTTGATATACAGTACCACATTATTTGTGTATAATGCCTTTCCTTTTGTTGTGCACTTCACAACATTATCTTCATTTCAGTGTGCATCACATCATCGAGGTTTGGAAAAAGTTGTAGACAGATCTCGCCTTCCTAGTTACAATTACTCTCATCAAAATTTCTTCTAGCACGATTCCATCACATTTCTTCCATACATGTGCTCGCTAAAGATCAAGCCAATTCAGAATACTGCACTTTTCTGTTGATCACTTCTTTCTGAGTTCTGTAACTATTTGTTAATTGTAACTTACCAAAAAGTTGTCCAAAAAAGAAAAAGAGATGCATTTTTCAGACAGCAATGCACAAAAAGCCACGAGCACAATAAAGATCAAAGATATTCTGCCTAATCTCACTTGTATCTTAAGCACCAGCCGCAAATTAGCACATTGTATGCTGTAAACAAATTCAAGGGAATTTAATGTCTTCTACTTCAATTCAACATTTTTACAGCCTAAAGGAACAAAATCAAGTCACATTTATGACTGCATCATGCTTCCAAATTGGAAAAAATATTGTCTTAAAATGAGTGAGAAAGAAGTGAAGTAGGTAGTGTACATGTCTGGGCACAGCTGGGTCTATTTTGTTACATTTCAGAAATGAATGACATTCTTGCCACGGTACACTTCTACTTTGAGATATAACTGCTCAACTAGCAGGTAGACAGCATTTTTTAACTTTTGCAAACAATTTCGGTCTCCTTTAATACCAGTTATGCTTTTATTTCACCACCAAAGAATGCACATTTTCCAACAGATTTTCTTTTTCTTTTGTTTTGTGTTTGTTTTGTTTGCTCGGTGCATCCCACAGAAAGTAGTCCACGAGGCAGCGATAGCCGACCCTAGTTCATCCAAGAAAGGCTCTAATATTTCCTCCTTACCTGCTAACCTCACAGGTGACTCCCAATGTCCAGCTAGTAGAAAGACATTAGGCACTTACACATCAGTCTTTTCTAAAAATTTCACTCTGATCTGTACAGACAAGGAGATGCTTCCCTTGCAGATGCAGATAAACTCAAAATTTTTTATGTGACAAATTTCATTTTGGAAAATGATTTCCAAAAGCCATATTCCTGTTTGTAGTTAAAATAGACAGATAATGATACTGATAGGAATTTCATAAACAGGATGGAACCATTATGTCTCAATGACTCAAATCAACTGCACATGCCTGAACATAATGAACATTTAGAATTTATTTTGTGTATTGACAGCGCATATGTGATGAGTGTATATTGCATCACTTAGCAGTATGTTGCCAAAATGTGTATCGAATATATGCTGCTGTCTTTTAACTTTCATATCATAAAACTCAAATACATGTCACTGATACATGAGAGTGCAAGTGCTAAAGCAGTGCAATCACAATACTGATGATTTACAAATTAGCAACTTGTGCTATCAGAAATATTCATACATTTGATTGTAAGTTTAGTTTGTTTTTCAGTTTCTATTGCTTGGGCTGTTTATTTCTAGCAATGTATTGCAGAGTAAAATCCTTTATCTAGATTAATTCCTGTTCACATGGAATAAAGTTTTGTCTAGTATCAAAACATTTTCTTATGCAGTTGTTCTTTGTCCTATAGTGGTGAAAGTTTTGTTGTCATGTACTGAAAGGCGTTCTGGCATGTGACCAACCAAAGGCTGCTAATATGGTGGGTTTACAGTGTAGCAAGCAAACTTTGTTTCCCTAGGGCAAAATTCCAGCAAAATATAGCCTAGGCAGATGTTGGATAACCATAACATTGCCTTGTGTAGCATTAGGTGTCTTTCTATGTCCAGTGATATAACTGTCCATGCTGTGTGCTGTGTGCATATTTTCCAGGAGACGACCCCGAGTTCAAGGCCAAGGTAGAGTCGCTACGGCAACAGGGGGGCAAGGCATGGCTCAGCATCTTCAACGAGATGTCTGACCCCAGCGGGAGTGATGTTGACAGCGTCGCGGAAAAGAAGATTGGACAGGAGGGCAGAGGGAAAAAAGACAAATCAAAAAGGTATTAAGCAGTATATACGAGTTCACGCACATTACTCTCTACAACCATTGTTTCCAGTCATTGAAATGAGTATCACATATCTGTTGGCTTACTGTGGTTTGTTTTTAAAGTCTCTTCAAAGTACTCATACAGTGTAGGGTATGGAAATCATTTAGATGGTTTGGATTTTTTTGTTGGATCTTTTGAAGGACAGCTGCAAACATTTGTAGTATTCAAATAATTTCATTCTACATGCACGAAATATTTTTACTCCCAACTGCTCTTACTGCTAATTATGAAGTTACATGTAATTTTCACCTCAAACAGTGCATATTCTTTTTCTGCCATAATATGTTGTTTTCTAATGAGATTCAACAGAAATGTTTGGCTTTTTTAAGTGGAAATATACCAGTCAGAGTGATGTATATTTTATAATCTCTACAGTGTGAGGTTTAAGGTTGAAGAAGTGAAAGATCAAATTTACAAACTTATTTCAGAGCACGATCAAGGTCACGGTCACCCAAACCCAAGTCTGGGCCGCCCCCGGACCAGCCACGCCCACTCCAGCAGGTCAAGTTGAGTCCCAAGGCCTTTGCCTACCACATCCTGGACGAGGTGAGCCGCCACAACCAGGCTGGCATCACATCCATCCCCAGCATCTTCTCCCAGCTCACCGTTTACTTCCAGGGCCCCAAACTCTTCACGTACGGCCCCAGGCACGAGGCCGCTGGCATGCCCCCGCCTGCCGTCAACGGCCCCACCCTGGAGAATTACCTGAATCTGATGACGGCCCAGGAGCAGGAGGAGTTGGTTGGGGTTATCAGGGGGGTGAAGAGTGGCTCGGTCAAACTTGCCAGTAAGTCCCCCTCAGAGACGGAAGTTACAGAGGTCTTGAGTCATGTTTTGGCACTGCTTGGATGGACTGACAGGATAGAAAAACCAGCAGAAATGTCAGAAGAGTCAAACGTTGAATCCAAAGTCGATCAGAGTGAGTCAGACCTAGACATCAATAATTCCCAGGGTAGTACAGTTGAGGATGCTAAGGAGCAGGCATCTGAAACTGTAGACAGCAGTGAGTTACAGGACACTAGTGTGGATACAGTTGCAGAGCAGTTGGAGAACACAGACATTTCAGTTAAGGTCAGTGATGAAAAGGAGAGTGCTGAGGAGACTGAAGATTTAGATTCATCTCAAACAGATACCACAGTACTAGATATTCCAAGTGTTGAGTTTGGCCACGAGATAACTGCACCTAATATCAAACCTCAAGTGCAGACACACAGACTCCCAGAGTATGAGGAGTCAGTTATGGATCATTTGTCATCTTGCATCCAGAGAAAAGAGCTGGTGATGAGCTCTTCCATGCAGTGCTTAGCTGTTATGTCTGCCAGAGAACTTGTCAAGTACTTCCACGAGAATGTCACGCAGATAGGACTTACTGCCGAATATCTGCTCCATGTACTCTGGACGAACGTGATCACGTATGCGTGTCCCACAGAGGAAGTGATTTCTTGTGTTATGCTCAGCACGAGGGCGCTATATATCTTGTCCGATAAGAACGTGAAGTTCCACCGCGAAGCTTGGAAAACCCACCGGCGTATGTGCAGCGACTCGGCCGTCAACAAGTCCCGGCTGAGGTCGGGCAGACTCGAAGAGGCTCCCCATGCCAGTGGAGTGATCCTTAACGCCACGGAATCCATGGAGAACAGGGTGCGTTGCCAGCATGTTATGCTGCTCTCAGACTTGGAAGAGGTCGTGGTTGGCCTGTTTGACCAGAAGATCCGACTCACTGGCCAGTCGGCTGAGAACACCATGACCTTGATCACTAGAAGCTTCAAGGAGACGCACAACTTCCAGCAGCAATTGATGCTGGCCCTGCCATGCCCAGCCAGTCCCCGGGAGGCAGACCAGAGGCCGGGTTCACCCATCGATCTCTACCAGGAGGCCATGAAGGCGAGGCAGGAAGCTGTCATCACGGAATACCGACATCCTGGTGGGGTCAAGTTCACCTATGCAAATGAGGAAACAATCAATGACCTCACATATCTGGTGGTGGAGAAGGTTAAGAGTCTCACCCACAATATCCATGATGTTCATCTCTTGATGTACATGCTGCTCCATCAGATTGGGGATGTCATCAACCACAGTGATTACGAACCTCCGGTGATCGAGACTACCCCTCGTTACCCGAGATCCCTCATCCTGACCAATACTCACGCTGCCCTGTGCGTGGAGGACCACGTGTGCTATCCTATTCCAAACTTCTCCAAGCTCCTCCCGGACAGCCAGCAGTACGCCGTCGGCGACGTCCAGCCGATCTTCAATCTCAAGCGGCTGGTAGTGAGCGACTTCTCGTCCTGCGACATCACCCTGATCTTTGAGGTCATCAACGTGGAGGTCGACATCAGCCGGGAGTACTTCACGTCCGATGACCTGCAGGGAGGCGAGAGGCACCACACACCGGACGTTGTGTGGACATTGATGCTTCCCTCCCTGGAAGACAGAGAGAGGTTAATGAAGATGTTGTGTGGTCAGTGGAGAGACATGCATAATAAAGAACTCTCAATCCAGGTCAGCGCATAACCCACAACAGTTGTCCATCAGGCTAACAAAAAAATTGCCAGGGGACAGGCAAGAGGTAGCTTTTTTTTTTTTTTTTTTTTTGTTGTTGTTGTAAAGTTAAGCACCATGGAAAATGCTAATTTCAGAGAAAATAAGATTTGATAGTATCAAGGAGTTGCATGCAAGGCAATGTGCAAAGTATTGTGATGCTCAATATGGATAAAAAAATATCATATTCCACATACTAAGAATCTTGCTATAGGATTGGTCAAGAGCTGATCACGTGATAAAGCATAGTTTTGCCCATCACATCACCTGAGAAGAAAAGTACGTTACACTCTATGATGATAGTCATTTTGTTTCGCTGATCTCTTAGTCTACACAGTCCTAACGTGTGATATAACTTACAATTTAGAGTACGCGCAAAATAAAAGTGCGTTGCACTGTGGTCTATCATTTGACCTGGTTCAAGTGATAGACCACAGTGCAACGCGCTTTTGTTTTCGGTGCCATGCGCAGGGCGCGGAGCAAATTCGTTGTTTTGTCATCTACACGCATACATCTAAAGTAAACTACATAGCCTAAACCCCGAGGATACCTAAAGACAGCTAAAACGGTTTCAGATGTGGAATAGAATGGTAAATATCTAGGACCCTAGATGTGGAACATAAAGCAAATTATCAACTTTTAGTTTCAGGCAATGAGACAAACTATCACTTCCTCGGCGATCTGATTGTGTACGCTATCTTTCCTCGGCTGCGCTTCAGAAAGATAGCTACATCCAGATCGCCTCGGAAGTGATAGTTTGTCCCATCACCTTCACCAACGTTGATTATTTGCTTACTATCAGACTGTTGTTTGCCCCGTGTCAATTGATGCCAGATAAAGTTTCACACAGTGGATGTGAAATATGGCCTCTCTATAAGTAGTGAGTAATATGACTCTTTGAAAGAACAAATGTCACCTTGGTGCAGTAATTTCCAAAAGCTGTAGTCTGGGAGGTAAGACCTCACAGGTGGGCTCATTTGCACATCTGATTTGTGGTAACTGGTGTTGCAGGCACAGCCTTATTTTTATTTAGTATGGGTGCCTTCACTCCTGCACTTTGCAAATGATGTGCATATATAGTGGTTCACTGCTTATACCATATAATAATGTCTGACTGCTTAATAGTCATGGGCTACACTTGAATCGGGGCATTAGCTTTTAGTACTACATACATATATGTAGATGCTTGCAATGTGATGCTTGAGTAGACGTGTCTCCCCTATGATGAACGGTTCAAATTTTAGAGTTGCCAATCCCCTTTTATTCTGCGGGATGCTTTCTGATCTATAACTTCTGGCATCTTTCATGTTTGGAGAAGAGAATTTAAAAATCTCCCTGTTTCAGGAATAATATCTTGCCCACTGAGTAGTATGCCACACACACAAGTATCTCTCTGGTTGCGCTGTGGAATTTCGAAGCTCATTGATATTGATGAGTGAATGCTGGCAGCAGTGTGAGATTGGCCAGTTCTTCTCATGTGCCAAATCTTCAATTAATGGAAGGAATTCTGTTGCTGGTACGGCCTGCTGTTTGTACAACTCACCAACCATCTTCTGCTGGGCAACCGGTGATGGGAAACTGCCATGGAATAAACATGCTGCATCTTACCATGTATACCGTCAAAGGAGTGAGTTTCCAGAGTCCTGACATGACTGTGTCATCTAGATTGTTCATGAATGCAGCATAAGGAGTTAAAACGGGGCGTCATACACAGCCATGAAGCCAGCAGCTCACACTCTCAGAAGTAACTCCAGTGATTGGCCTCGTTAAGTTCCTACTGCCACTAGTATCACAGCCTTTGGGTTGATCAGGTGAAGTAAAAAAAAAAAAAAAAAAAAAAAGGGGGGGGGGGGACAAAACAGCAGACAAATCCATGTTTGAAGGCATGTATATGAATGCATGTCTTCATCTGTTTGTATGTGTTTGTATGTTTGTATGTATGAGAATGTGCAATTTGAGATATCAACACCTGTAGGCTGTACCCAGCCTTTAATGCCAAATCTAGTCAGCTCCACTTCATTGCAATTCACGCCAACACAAAAATAAATCTCTTTTGAGGGGGCAAAGAGAAATTTGATACGCAAAGGTTTCATTTCAGCAAGTGAATGCATACTACGTTATTCCCTGGTTCTAATGCAGTACAGAGGCTTGTTGAACAGAGTTTTCAGTCATCTCTTCAGAGGGGACTTCTGATTTATAGTAAATATCTGTGGGGTATGTCACCTCACCTGTGCTGTTCGGGGTTATTTTGTACCCTCGACACTCGGTTTATTGATTAACCCGTTCCACACTGAATTCTGAAATACCCATAGACTTAATACACGGGCCACCAGAACGGGTTAGAGGCAAAACATTCAAATTTCACGCAGTTTCATGCAGAGTTGAAGTCTCCTGACATGAATTTGAAAAATGATGGTGTGTATTTTGATACTGGCTATTTCTCTTTCCATTTATAGCAAAATAAAATATTTAACAATTTGTACATTTTATCAGATTGAGCAAGATCTATAGTTTACAGAAGGAATACATGTTATTTTGTACAATTTATCAAGAGTATAAAGGATATCACATTGACATATATACAGTGTATCAGCAAAACAGCTTGCCATTTACAGATGTACAGTGTATGCAATTTTATAAAACCATGCTTTGTATAGGTACTACTTTTTATAATGTGACACATTCAACCTCAAACAAATTGTTCCCCAGTTTGTCAAGTACTTGGCTGAATAGAATCTGAATAAAAGTTCCCATTCATAGTCGGAATGATTAACGTTTGACGTCGTTTCAGTGACGCTTTTAAATTATTTTTTTTCATTCTGATGGATTCGCTTGTAGGTGGGAGCAGGGTATACCACGTTGTGTATGTTATCTCTATGGCAAATATACAGCATAATGTATAGTAAGTGTTTACCTTAATAGCCAGCAGGACTAGTGAGTTTGAATCTTCGTTAATCTAAAAGAAGTTCAGCCAGTCAACAATATTTTTAAAGCTATTCAAGAGATTCTAGTGAATGGATGGATGAACAACATGTTTTTGTGATTTAATTTGTGTGTAATAGTGCAGTGAATCGTATCAATTTTTACATCCTGAAAGGGGTTTGGACATTACTTTGAGCTTGAAATCAACAATCATTGAAATTGTGTTTCCACAGATTGGTATGACTATCAAATGTTGGTCAAGGCAAATACAAATGCAATGGCGTAATGACTTGAATAAATATCTGGTGGTTATTATGAGGCATTTTGAAAATTTGTCGACAAATTATTACAGTGCAATCAAACATATATTTTATATGACATGTAAAAATGTAACACATGTACCCTCCATGCAGATAATTTTACCTTTTATCAATATTTCTGTATTGTTTTGTACTCTTACGCTTTTATATTCCGAGATGTAGTTTTGACGGAGGAGTATTGTTTTTTTAAAGGCGATGTAAATTTAGTTTTATATGTGTTGGCAATTGTGTAATCACACCTAAATATTCTATTCAAATATCGCAGATGAATGAAAGAAATAAAGACAGACTCTGAAACTGAAATCTCGCAAACTTTCTCTGTGTCTTCAGTCACATTTTTTGGTACATGTATTGCATGCCGTCTCTAAGAAACTTGATCTTGCATGTGTTGATGACATCATGGTTCAACAAACTGTGAGCACTTCTCATTTTGCCAGGGATCTTTTGATATTACAACAGTTACGCCGATTATAACAACAGGGACTTTCTGTGCTTGTTCATATCGGCGGCAAATTTGTCAGAAATCAATTTAGAAATACTTTAATGGCAGGGTGTCGGGTTCTCATAAAATGCAGTCTTGGATGACAAGTGGCAACTAATGTATCATTTGTATTTACAAATTCAAGAAAGTGTTATGGGTCATCCCAGATGAAGGGAAACAAGGTTTGCTTTGATAAATACATGTTACAATGATGGATTTCATCTGTGTTTCCTGAAATTTCTTATTATGAAAGCCAGCGTTGCAAGAATATGACGATGTATAGATCAGTGTTGTTTTCTGAATAGCCACTAAGGTATTACAGTGGACTTTCATAATAAGAAGTCCTCAGGACCGGCACTGATGAGAACACTTTGTAAAGAACATTGACACACACACACACACATATACACCATATGAAAATTATCTTGCTAGTCCGAAAAACTATATCCACCATGTGGCTTTCTTTTAAAAGCAGAGATTGCATTTACAAATCTACTGATACTGAATTCTATTGGCCAAAGCGAGTGTTATTGCATTTATTTGGGTTATTTTTTTCCCCTCCAAACCAGCTAGATTCTCTGAAATTGAATATCCATATATAAACTGCACTGGGTCTTTTGCATAGTGTCCGTTACAACCGTGACTTGGATGTCACTCACATTGTAGAGACATGACATCAAAATTATGTTCCTTATGCTACAGTATGTATTAAGTATCATGTATAGTGGCATTTATTTGTCCCCGCCGAACGAGTTCGAGCAGGGGACTATGAAACGGGCTCCGTACGTGTGTGTGTCCGTCCGTCCGTCCGTCTGTCTGTCCGTCCGTGTGTGCGTCCGTGTGTGATCAAAATGTTCAATTTGCTACTTTGTCATTTATGAGCCGATTTTGATTCTGTTTGCTTTATATGATAGCACTACATGGGAGCTTTGAAACTTCTACACAGAATTTCAGTTGTGACCTTTGACATTGACCTTTGACCTACAATGTATATTGTACATTTTGCTTCAAAATGCTACTCCTTAGCCATTTCTAACCCGATTTCGATTCCGTTTGCTTTATGTGATGGCACTAGGTGAGGGCTTCAAAACTTCTACACAGAATTTTGACCTTTGACTTCTTTGACCTTTGACCTTGATTTTTGACCTATATTGTACAATGGCTACAAAATGCTACTCCTTCGCCATTTCTAACCCGATTTCGATTCCGTTTGCTTTATGTGATGGCACTAGGTGAGGGCTTCAAAACTTCTACACAGAATTTTGACCTTTGACTTCTTTGACCTTTGACCTTGATTTTTGACCTATATTGTACATTTTGCTACAAAATGCTACTCCTTCGCCATTTCTAACCCGGTTTCGATTCCGTTCGCTTTATGTGATGGCACTAGGTGAGGGCTTCAAAACTTCTACACAGAATTTTGACCTTTGACTTCTTTGACCTTTGACCTTGATTTTTGACCTGTATTGTACATTTTGCTACAAAATGCTACTCCTTCGCCATTTCTAAACCGATTTCAATTCCGTTTGCTTTAGCTGCTTTGCTTTATTATTGAAAGGACTGGCCTCGACTAGCCTGCACGCTATTGCCAGTTCTTTTTTGCCAAACTATATCTTAACTATTCATTGTTGTGACTTCATTGACGATGTTTGTTTGTTTGTTTGGTAAATAAATCTCATTTCATTTCATTTCATTTCATTTCATTTCATTTCATTTCATATGTGATGGCACTAGGTGAGGGCTTCAGAACTTCTACACAGAATTTTGACCTTTGACTTCTTTGACCTTTGACCTTGATTTTTTACCTGTATTGTACATTTGCTACAAAATGCTACTTCCGGCGGGGACATATATTACGCACCGCGTAATTTCTACTTTTCCTTGTTTTCAACTGGAATGTTTATACATTGTATGTGAATACAATTTTTCTGTGTGTGTGTGTGGGGGGGGGGGGGGGGGGCAAGATGGCAGTTTCATTGAAAGTACAGTGGAACCTCATCACAGAGAAGTCTCATTCATAGCAAATCCCTTTTAAAACAAGGGAATTTTTACAGGTCCCCACTATTTATATTTCTTTGTTTTTGCACACTGATGTACAATGTAGTGAGAAACCTGATTTAACAAGGTAATTGTCATAGTTTTAAGGTCCTAGGTATAACAAGTGTATCAAGAGTTTGTCATCTGCAGAGTTTTATATATATATGTATGTAACAGTTTCGTGAACATGTATATCAACCACCATAGCATGTCACAGTACAGTGAGACATATTAGTTGATCAATTTCTTATACACAGCAGAAATATCCCTGTGTGGAAAAAAAAATATATATATATTTATATATATATTTATACCAGTCTGTTCAAACAAATCTTCACACTAAACTTTGACAAATGATAACTTTTGATATAGAGAAATAACAACAGCGAAGCATCACAAGGAACTCTTTCAAATATTTTTTTTTCATGTATTTTTATTGGAACTCCTTTTTCCTCCTCCTTTTAAATAGGTCAATTCATTTTTTGCAGTGAATTGTACAAAAATGACAATAACATACCTCCCATGTGGGAGAAACACATACATAAACAAGAAAAATACAGAGAAGTCATACAAAAAAAAAAAAAAATGGAACCACTCTTGGTTTTGCTGGTTTTTGAGTCATTCTTATGCAGCATGTGAGTCTCAACGGGCAGTGGTGGTCGGTTGTGCTTTTACCGTGCTTCAGTTTTTGTCAATGCCCTGGCATGTCAGTGAGAACTTACAGGTCCATAAATAGGTTAGAAATTCATTTGGTCATGAACATTGGAAGTCATACATTGATACAGCATGGGCCACAGCATCATTTTTTTAGAGACAAAATGAAGAGATCCATGACTTTTCACACACTCTTCAGAGAAATGTGGCCGCACTTTCCACTTTGTACCATTTGTTCTCTCTACAGCCAATAAAAACCATACTGCAGAGTATATAATGCCACAAACATTGCATAGACTGACGGAGTAATTCATTGCATGTAGTGTGCAAGTTTGTGCAGGACTATATTAAAAAGCAAATGAAAAGTTTTTATGTAGCAACATAGAATGAATACACAGGAGATCATGGGTATCATTGATGCAAAACTTGCACGTGATTCTTTCCCATTGTTAAATGTAGAGCCACAATAGTTTTATTGCTATGCATACTTAAGTACATTAGGCCTATAACATTTTGTTTTCAATCTGATGTAAGTCAATGAAACTGCCTAAATTTCAATCCACTCCATTCATTCCAATCCCACTTTTTGTCATGTCAAGAAAAAAAAAAATACATTATAAGATTATTAAAAAAGGAATGTCTTTGCCTCATGACAATTAAATCACATTATCCCCATTTTGACAAACTTAATGCTCAGAGTACATTGGTATTTTGCCCTTTGTCTGCTCTTGTAACTGGGACTATCTCTTGCTGCTTGTAACCAATGTATCGTAGAGCTCTAAAATACGAGAATAAGATCTGCAAATGGCATTAAAAAAAGATTATCTGATAGAGATGCGATATGGAGTCCTATAAAATGCCAATGCTAACAGCAACCTGTCCAACAATTATTCCTCCTGAAGTTAAACTGCAGATTTTGTGCAATGGCTTCTTATACATTTTTTGGTCCTGTCTTGCCTTGTAATACTATCTCATACCCTGCCTTTTGTGAATGACCTTGCTCGTTCAAAGGTGTTATAATAGTCACCTGTCCAGTGGAATTACTACAGAGCTTACACAACAATTCACTAATGATATGTTGAAGATAAGACAATAATAATCGCTGTTACAATAGCAATAACTAAAAATGACACATTTCTAACAGTGCAACATCAGTTATGTGTGAACTTCCTGTGACTAAATTGCCACAGTGTTGTAAATATCCAGTGGCATTTGAGAAAGTGGAAGTTCTTGTGTTATGTGCAAGAGTATTTCTTTCATAGCAAAGCAAAATACCCTCTCCCTAAACCATGCCCTTTAAATATAAATTTTCCACTCCAACTATCTTATCTTTGTATCAGAGCATCAGCATTCTAAAATATACCAGGCCCAAGATATTTCGATGGAGAATGGAATGAAATTCAATGTATAGAAACCAAAAAGGAAGAAAAAACAAACTGGGGGAGGGAAAAAAAACTATCTTTTAGACCTGGAATACAGCTAGCTGCCACACTGGCAAATTTGTCAGACATGCACTGCATATACAGTTTCATTTTTAAACACTTGCATGCATATGCAATTTGTTCCACAATACAGAAATATAAAGAGTAACAACTTCTAATCAAACATTGCTGCTTCATCTAATGCAAACCTACTAGTATGGAGCACCCATGTATTTCTTATTTCTAGCTCATCGAACCTACTGCCCTCGAAACAAATCAGATGGTGACTGTATCTTGGTCAAAAACAAATAATAAAAACCTTGGAAAGCATAGTCATCTTGCAGTATAAAAGTTAAGAGAAACATTTAAAGGAATATTTTTTTTTTTTTTTAAATGACATTGGTCAAATTCTTGGCAATGTGCTATAGCTCAAACCTAAAAATCACATATCAAGCACTGTACAATTCATTGTCTGAAATAAACCATGAATTCAGCGCCCTACAAACAGCACCATCAAAAATCAAAATAAGAGAACATGCATCTAACTGTTAGTCACAGAGCTTGAATAGCACAGAATGGCTTTGTGAAAACTTTGGGTCACTGCACAAAAAAAAACAAAAACACAACAACAACCCAACATTGATTGGTTTATGAGGGAAACAATCATACTTCATGCCACTCATTAATGTCTGATGGATAAAGAGTTGTATCATCAGTTTATACACAAAAGATACTGCCATATTATTGGGGGGGGGGGGGGGGACAACAACCCAGAAAATATGAGCAAGAAAAAGAGTTTTGCTTTCTCTTAGCAAGTGATGCTTGTTGCACATGCACTTTTGCTGAATATCAAAATGTGAATTCATGAAGTGTGGAAAATTGTTGGAATTATCACTGGTATGATTTTTGCTTGAAAGCCTCTGGCAATGCCACAGCAAAAAACTGTTGTGTCATAAACAGTCTTTACGTTTTCTGAGGGACAGTGATGTTCTACAGCTGCTGAAAAAGTCTTTTAAAAGAGTGGGAGATTCTGTGAACAAAATGTTACCAGAAGGGCTTTATCGCAATTTCCTCTCCATCATTGTGGTGCCAATTTCAAATTATTTCTATTTTCAGTTAAATATTAAAAATTACAACCACAGGGGAGCTTTTTTACCCTTTATTTGAAACAATGTACACAGATCTACCAACTTTTGATTAAATGAACTTTTTATTTCATGAAAATAATTTCGTTTTATTTACGCTCCAATCTTTACATGATACCACCCATAAAACATCCATGTTGTTATATTCCTTACAATACTTAGGCAGTGTGCACATTACCACAAATGTTAACAATGAATCAACTGCTAACATCCTGTGATTTAATGGCAAAATAATTTCAGGATAGCCATTTACTTTATATTTTCTGTACAATCTTTAAAAAACATGAAATATATTTGATTCAGCTGAAAAAAAATACAAACTTCACATCAATGACACAGTTTACTATGTAGGTGTCCTAACATTATTTTCACAATTTCTTTTCTTTTCTTTTCTTTTTTTTCATTTTCAAAGGGTCAGGGAAACTTTCAATAATGTCACACGAACTCTGAGTTGACTGTACCATAGCTCAATGCTTCTACAAAAGTGCTATACAATCATATTGCTAACAAGTATACGTAAATATCACATCTACAGGCACAAAGGAAATTTTCATCCTTTTGTTTTGAGGACGGTTGTAATGCTACAATGCTTCTACAGAACATTTTCTGCCCATATGTGAGCCTGCCTGCCTTAAACTTCAGCAAATTCGAAGTTTCTACAGCTTTGCTGTCTAGCTGGCTCTGTGAACGTCGTCGTTTCACATTGTGAGGTTGAATCGGAGATGCATCGTGCAATGGAACCTTAAAAGAGGTGCAGTCGTATGATGTAAAAGTGTAAAGATTGCATAGTTCTAGAAATACTGTTTTCAGAAGATTCATCATAATATACACATACATATTATATACACACGTCATGGTATTTAGAATGCGAGTGAATGTGAGGTGTGAGAGAATATGCACAGATTCGCATCAACTTTTTAATGCAGCACCAGTTTGTCACTACCTCCAACTAAACAATACTTCTGCAAGAATTTCAAAAGATCCTGCACTAGCACTGGTCAAATGGGTCTGATCTACCAAAAATCCCATGCAGAAAACTAGGAACTCAAATTCTACCTCTCTCCATAAAAAGAAATCTAAATCAGCATCGACTTTTATTTTTTGACATCCTCCATAAGCAACAAGAGATTTCGCAAAAGGTACCGGTAGTCATTTGGTCACAGGCAAAGTGTCTTACTACTAACTGCTAGGTAATACACATTCATATAAAAGAGCACATTAAGAACACATCTTCAAACAAACAAAATAATAAAGAAAAAAACAAAGAAAGGAGAAAGAAAGACCAACAAACATTTCTCATTCACTGGCTGACAACTCATCGTGTGCAATGTACAAGTCTTGGAGCAAGAAATTAACCAATCTAATGGATGCCTGATAACAGAATGTGGTCATCGATCAGCTAGCAGACTTCTCCCTGACTTTAAAACTCTGGTATACCAACGGATAATGGCAAGATAGATCTGGAATCTTCTCTTGTTTTTATCATTTCCAGAAATTTGGGTCTGTGTCTGGCCTGGACACTACCCACATCCAAAAGGGCAATAAAGGAAGGAATGGAGGGTGCTATTCAAGGTAATATTGCTGCCTTTTCAGAAGGAGGTTGAAGCATAACATGCAAATAAATATCAGATTCATGTTATATATCAACTGCTGTAGACTTCTTTCAAAAAAAAAAATAACACTAATGATATCTAGTTCAAACAATATTAACTTTTACTGAATCCCTTTTTGATAAAGAAATACTGGAACAAAAACATTTAAATTCAATAATATGCTAAAAATTCTAAGACATTTCTAAATGAATGTAATAGCTGTTTAGAAGATAAGATATTGAAAATATAATACAACAAGAAAAAAAAACAAAAACAAATAATAATTCTAGAATACAGTAAATAAAACATGCAGGCACATTTGAACAAAGACATGTCTGGGTCACTCTGTAATACGTTCTTGACTGTTGCCTTGGAGGCCTGAAAATGATACTTAACCACGATTTGAAGGCATTCATTCAGCTTTTACCAGATATGCTTTTGACCTATCCCATCATGAACTTCTGCACAACTGCCACAATTGAAGCAGTTGAAAACAAATCTTCCCTCAGAATAAAATGACTTACAACAAACACACACGAGGGCTGAAACTATTAAAGAATTGACTTCCTACATTGTACCAGAAAACATGACGCACAGTGAAATGATGCAAAAAAGGTTAAGAAAAAGTGCATTTCAACATTGTTTACCTAGCAGCACTAACCCTGTTTTCCTATTTAAACAAAGAAGTGCCTATGCTGATTAATGTAGTCCTCTCTGTAGAACTTAAATATACAATACAGTGACAGAGGAACAACACACAAGTCAAGTGATATCTCAGCATTAAGCCTGTTTTGATATTCACTTTCAACAACAGCGAGTTAAAATCAAAGTCTTGATGAAACTGCTGTACATTTGAAAATAAATGATGGTGTAACACCGCAGCTCTGTTGCAGATTAAAAACAAGAAGTCGACTCTACTGTTACTACCTGGCAGTATCTCGAATACGATTAGCACCATGGGTCTAGCAGAACAATAAGGTGTTGATACACTCATATGGGTCACAAGGGCAGTGAGAGAAGTCGAACCTTTACGAAGAACTTTACTCACGGAATGACAAAACAACACACACACACACACACACACACACATGCACACACAAATACAGAGAAACAAACAGAGCACAACAGACAGGTGTGCCACTAGAAAACTTGACAAGATTTAGGCAAGACAGCATATTTTGTATTTACTACCCTGCTGGAGAGAGTGTTTTACTCGTAACACTGAGAGAGGTACTCTACACACACCTGTATTAACACCACACACGGTCATCACACCTCCAGTGTGAATCGCATGGGGGGGGGGGGGGTGTGGAGAAACTACATCACATCCTGAAATGTAGCTGGAAGAGTCTGAGCAAAGCTTGTGCATTGGGAAGATCAATGTATGCTTGCTCACACACACACACACACACACACACAACTTGTCTACAGTGAGCTCAGAATGCCTGACGGCATGAAACATTGAGCTGATGAGCCAATCACAGAGAAAAGGAAATGCGGATGAAGAAGGTACAGACTATTAAAAAAACACACAAGAAGGAGGTCCATGCGGATTCTTTATCCGCAGGCAGTTATGACGAGCCCTGAGTAGAAAGATATGAAGTCACATGACCGCTGCAGCATGTGTGAACAGTGTACATGTAAACCGTAAAGAATGTCATACACTGCTCCCGTACAGAAAACTCTACCATCATCACCCCATACTGGTCCATGTGGTAAGTTGTTCAATTTCACTCATTGAACTTCAAAGTGTTTATCTCTATAATTATGTGTACTTTGATGGAAATCTTCTGACATTTCTAATATATGGTGCACCACCAGTAACACCAAAGTGGTTTATATTAAATAGCTAATACATAGGTAACAACTGGAGTAATTATTATCATCATTTGCATTTCTTACTTTTTGATTCTTTGGATATGTTTTAACTGCAGCTTTAATTCCCGAGCTGGTTATAGATGTGGTATAGATGGGGTAATAGGGAATATCTATGGTTCATATGAATCTTATTTTTATCACATGCAAAGAGAGATAAGTAAAAAATCATGTTTTGATAATTATACTGGTAAAAGTAAAATTACTTATCAAATTCCTCTCATTTTGTTTTCTTTCTTTGAGGTGTCCAAATGCATAAGCACCCTTTAATAGATATAGAGTGATTTGTGCTGTTCAAGCATGCATGATATAATCATCATTATCATTATCATTATCATCTTTACTGTGATTACAAGTCATTATCATTATTGCTTTTATCATCATAAAAGTATTTTGAATAAAAGTATTTTCAATATCATCATTATCATAACCATCTAAGTCATCATGTTCATTATCATCATTTCCATTATCTTTACAATTTTATTACTATTATTCTGTAAAAAAAAAAAAGAGACTTTTATCAGTTATCAAGATTTTCATTGATTTTGTTTCCCTTGTAGCTATGATATATCCATGTATTGTGGTAAGAATTGCTGGAGGGACTAGGAAAAATCTCTTTGAGATATATAGCATACAAAGTAAAAATATTGAGGTATACATTTACCATGCTCAGTTCTCTGTAAAAGGTGTATCAAACTTGTACATCAACTACTCTGGAAAAAAAAAAAAAACCACAACAACAACAACTGGTCTCCTGGTTGAAGTCGAGTGGATCACTCGACTCTTGGATCTCCAGCACGAGCAGTTTGAGCTTTGTATATTCAACATTCCACTCACTGACACAATAAATATGTTATCACTCCACGAGCGGAGAAAGCACCATTCAGCAGTATTTGTATCAAATGCCTGATGTAAACACATCAAATGCAGCTTGCAGTACATCACACATTAGTAAAAAAATTCACATTATCATATCACTATCAGTCAATACATCACTATAAAATCTACATATAAAAGCTACCGTTTCAGCATAACCAAAGGCCATCCTGCCATTGACGGCTGAAGTCACTACGACGGACTGTGCGTGAGATAAAAATCGTAAGTCCTGTCTTCCTTTTGAATAGAAACAGAGAACCTGACATTGAAATATGATTGCTACTTGTCTGCACAAGAAACAAGATTTACTGTTGGAATACAAGAAAGATTTGTCTACCAAATGCCAAGTACACATGCTTCATATATTCTTGGCAGTGGAAAGGTGCCACGACATTGTCAGAGGGATGATGGACACTTTCCATATTTTGCTGAATCAAATTGAGTCCACGTCAAAATAAACGCTCATGATTATGATTGTAACCTACTTTTCCTTACATTTTTGAACAATTTGTTGTTTTTTTTTTGCATCACAGCATCATTTTTAGAAACAATAAGATATTGAGGTTCACAAGATGTTCATTGAAGACAGTGTAATGTCTCTTTCAGATTGCAGCATTTTTGTCCATTTGGAGTTGAGGGGGTACTATGAGAGACTCCAGGGGAGAACACTATGTCCAAATTTGTGCCTCACATGTTCACTTCTGACGATACATGTCATGCGTCCAGACGCCCTCGAGTTTCCAGGATGATCAGAGCACATCTCCATCTCGGCACGACCGTCAAAATGAGTCCAGGCGCGACCATCTAGCCCGGCCAGGTCCTGGGCCAACAATGAGCTCTCGGACTCTCCGCAAATATACCACATCTGGTCTTGGGACAGTTGTGAGGTCCAGGTCCCATCACAGATCACCAATTCCTTTCAGTCCCCATGTCTCTCATGAGAGTCTGTCCAAGGTCGTCCAGCTGTCTCCCTCCCACAAAATACATTTCTTAACAATTGTCTCTCACAACGAAGTGAAGGATATAAAATATAAATTATCTCTCGTTTACTATGATACAACTTGTGATAAATAATAAAAATGATATTTACAACATTTACAGCATTTGGAATATCTTACAGGTCCCTGTGGAGGTAAGAGGGGAAGAAAGGAAGACAAAAAGAAAGAGAAAATAATTAATGGAGCCGGAACAGACTGCCATACAAAAATATGACACGTGAAATGTAAGTGCTCATAAATGTTTAGAAACAACAGATGCAAACCCCTCTTATAATAAAAAAAAAATTGTGATTGACTGCACGAGTAATATAAATCATAAGTCAATAATGAATCATGTATTGTGTACAACTGAATGTTAGTCTTTACACAACAAGACACCCTAGCCTTATTCTATAAAGTAATGTACAACAATCCTTGACTGAGACATAACAGCTATCATATCATCAAAATTATGTAGCACATCCTGTTCAATGGTAAGTTTTCAGATGATTAACATATTCATTCATAAACCAAGGTGGTGTTATGGGTTCTAGGGCATGAAAAAAAAATCACATTTTGTCACAAGAATGTATTTGGGGATGAATTTCTCATTCACAACATTTTTCCTACCAACTGTTGACTGGACATTTAGAACCATTTGGGGAAAGTCTGATCACACGATAATTGACTGAGAGACAGACTAGCAGACAAACAGAATGAAACATCCGGACAGAAAGTGGGCAGGGACAGGATTTATAACAAAAAATACCCACTAGTGTGGGATATGAGGGGAGAGGAGGGGATGGGGAGGATGGAAGGAAGAGGAGAGAGGAGTTGCCATGGTTACTGTGTGGAGGAGGGGGTAGAGGAAGAGTGTGGGGAGTATGGTACATTGATTGGCTGAATAAAATCTCCGCCCACTGTCTCACCTGAGTCATGAATGGAATGTTAAAGGTAATAATCTTCCTTGCCCCCTGTCCGGGAAACATTTTCCGCAATAGCCTCCACAGATGCCACTAACTCTGTGATTTAACTGTGAACAAAAAGCAGAGAGAGGTCAAAAGTTAACATTGCAAAGTTTCACATCAAAGCAGAAAAACCAAATGTTGTGATTATCAATCTCCGACTTCCAGATATGGTATAATTTATACTGTGTTGCATCGCTTTCATACCATTCATGTCTGTTGTGCCACAAAAATGATTCTACATTGCTGGCTATCTTTATTAGAGAGTACTGTGCACAAAAACATGCTTGATAGACCAAAAATGTTAAACTATAAGTCTATACATTTAGCAATTCATACAAATATCACTAAAATCATGTTTGAATAAAGTGCTGAAATCTTGCCGATAAGAAGTAAATTGTCATAACGAGTTTTGCAGGGTAAAATTGAGGATCCAGATGACAGGCACTCATGATTTTTTTTCCTTAATTTTAAGCAGCTGCATTTTTTTTTTTTTTACTTCATCATTATGGCAAAATCCTCTTAGGAATATGCTGAATTTAACAAAAATTGCTCACGACACTGAGGAGAACTACTCACTGGATCTCTTAATATTCTTCGTGACACCGAGTGGCCCTCGGTGGCCCAGTCTAAGTCTGCCGCCACCAAGAGGCCGGTGCCATTTAGGCTGAGGTGAAACCGTCCCTGAGGACAGCTGACTGCGCTGTAGCAGTCCCCTGCCGTGGCATATGGGATGAAATGGCCGAGATGGACCCTTGAGAAAGTTGCGTCATCAGCTGGACAGAAATAACGGGGAACAAAATTTGTCAAAAATCACAATCAAAATGGTGTTCCTTCTTATCTGTATGTGTCAAAATATAAGAAATGCACACATTCAACAGATCATTGATGTGTTGACTGTTCTCTCTACACTGGAGACTAATTTCCATTCATATGTATTCACTGTTCACACAATTACATAGGTGTACAAAAGACAGTTTTGGAGAGCTCCTTCAAGCAAAAATGGTGATGATCACCGAGGTCACACTCGCAACATTTTCAAATGTAAAAAAACAAACAAAAACAAAACACAGCATCCCGAATCTATACATTCAGGTGATCAACTACACTTTCGTCAAATTTGGCCAGTCAGGAAAAAAGAAAACAAAATTATAGTACATGCCAATACACAGATGCTCACGTGAATATATGTTTAGGAATAAACAAAACTGGCACTTACTTATGACTTCTAATGACGTCACATTCAGCCTAACTTTGCTGAATGAGGTAAGACCGGGTTGGCGGTGTCCGTACTCCGTACACTCACAGTTGTCATCCCGGGCCCCGTGATTGGGGCACTGGGTGGGATTCAACAGCCTGAATGGGGGAAAAAAATATTTAAAAGTCTACCATCAGTATCTTATGCTGCTACGGCAGTCAAAGCCTGCAAAAAAAACCAACCCAAAACCAAACAAACAAACAAACAAAAACAAAAGCATAACTGATGTATACTACAAAAAAGAAAACATATCCTACAGGGAAAAAAAAAAAGGTGGAATTTGGTGTAAACATGGAGAAATGGTTCACACAAAAAAAAACCAGGGCTGCTAAAATATTCACACATCGAATCAAGCAAAGCTCAAAAGACTACCATAGACATATGTATGTGCTATCTGCATCTCAATAAGGTTTGTATGCTCAATGTTTGTATTGGTAAATTATTGTCGCTACAGTCTTCAGCAATTAAAGTTTTCATATACATGGTTTCAATTTTGCTACTTTGCACAATTTAGAATAATTATGAATTTGCATTGTCAACCATTAAAAATAAACTTTAATTGGTATCTCCACAAATGTTTCAACATCACCAAACATCAACAGACTACAGAACTTACATATCCCCATAATAAGGGAACTTTTGGATGAAGAAAACATTTCCCTACCTCTTGGGATAAATTTCTGAGTAATTTTCTGCCTCTCCGGCAGGCAGGGTGAGGTATTCTGCAGGGGCACTGCTGGCCATCCCGTGGCAATAGATGGTGAGCAACCTCCCCTGTATCAACATGGTATAGTCCCCATCATCATGCACGTCTTGTGTCACCTGCAGGTCTCTGCAACTGGTTGGTGGGCCTGGATGAGGTGAAAAATAACACAAGTTTAGCGGAGGGACACATATGATCATTAAAATACATTTTTTTTTAAAAGAAATGCATTCTGTAAAACACAGGTTCCTGAGCCCTGTGACAGTTGCCTACATATGAAGAAAAACATGGCTGGAGTTGAAGCTAATTTAGAATGCAGCAACAGGCATTCAAGATACTTCTTCATTCTAAATTTTGATTTAAAGCAAACGCTTTTACACAACAAAGTCAGGCCTTTACATATTTCAAAGATGTAACAATATATTTCAGTCTTATTGTAAAGGAAAGAAACATAATGAAAGATATGGATTAAATAAGAAACCTCAAGGATTCTTTTCAATATTCACACAGCCCCAAATGGACAAAATGAATATTACATGGTACAAACACACCATGATATGAATTTATTTCAAGCTACTCTCTATCAAAGCGCAAGTGCAAAATATAACACTGCCATCTCATCAAAGAGTCTTATGAATTGACATTCAACATTTATCCAAGTCAATGCCAGCAGAAGTTTCTTCTTACAAACAAGTATCTATTAACCTTTATATGACACAGGTACTTCTACATCATGTAAGTTTATGCTGTCTCTTAAAAAGTGTTAAAAAAACCCTGTGAAATGCCCCAAAATAAACCCCCAATAAATCTTGCTCTATGTACAGACAATATTTCTCCTTTGAAATGGCGGCTGAAACAATACTGCTTCTATGAAATCCGACCCGTCGGCATTATTCAATTGCCTCTTGTCGGTATGAATGATCCCTAATTGTTTTACATCTCAATGGAGCCGTCTCTCCGATGCCAGAAAATGGTCACCTTGTACCTCGCTCTCTGACGCCCTGAACCACATGAACACAGTGACATCCAACACTTGCTCATTCACACAATAATGATGACTTTAGAAGCAGACATGAGTGCGAAGGGAAGAATCACATAACGCAGGTCTGGTTACCAGGGTGGGGAGAAGGTTCCCTGGGGGGTGAGCTCATTTGAAGAGGAGCAGGGAGATGGTAAGGGATTGGGGAGGGCTTAGTGAAATTGGGAAGAGGGTGAGGGGAGGAGTGAGTTGCAGAAGGGGAGGGGTAGTGATGGAACCCTTTTATACTGCTAATTACCTCCATCGAGGAGGTTATGTTTTTGCCACAGTTGGTTTGTTTGTCTGTCTGTTTGCAAAATAACTCAAAAAGTTGAGAACAGATTTGGACTGAATTTACAGGGAAAGTTGATGGTGACACAAGGAGCAGATTATAAAATTTTCATAGTGATTTGGGAATTCTTATGGATTTTTGAAGAAATTTTGTATCTTTTGGCAAATAGGGTAAATGAATGCAGAAGTTCAAGCTGCACGTATTTGAGGTTTGCATACGCGCACTAAAGCGCATACTCTGCTATAGATGCCCCGCTTCTACAATATGTCATTACTGCACAGAAATGCGATATCAACCTAACCCTGTGGACATAACCACCAGTGCTAATACGAGAAAAAAAAAATGGTGGACTGGCCAACTTGAGAGTCACAGGAGGTGAGCCTTGCCACAACAAACATGGTAATTATGTGTGCCAACTACCATTTGGAGGAAGCAGAAGAAGAAGAGGAAGCCTGGGGATTCACTGGAGTAAAGCATGCATGGGATTTGCAAACTTTTAGCATGCAATACCAGTAATGTCAGCTGAGAGAAGAAGGGTGGGGGGGGGGTGGGTAGAGGGGAGGGGAAAAAAAAATCAACAAAGTACAGAGAATGAAATCTCGGAGGACCAAGAAGGAGGGGAATGATTTAGGGCTTGCTGGCAGGAGGAAAAGCAAATCCCCCCAGGGGTAGCTGGTTAACCCTGGAGCCCTGGAGCAACAGTTCCCTTTACCCTCCCGTGACCCCAGAGTGCACTCCGCTAGTGTGGGAATCAGGTTTGCATTTCACACATAGTCTGAAGGAAAATTGTCCCCAGGGGAGGCCCGAGTTAAGGGGCCACTTTCAAATTGCACATTATTCTACTTTTCTATACAAATAGCTTTCCTCCATTTATTTTTACCCTTTCCACGTGACATACCCTCGAGCCATTGCATGTCATTCATGGATTGTGCTTAGAGGCAGATTTAAAAATATTTCCTTTTCTTTTTTTTCTGTGTGTATCAGACAAGAAACTGTTCTAGATCTACTATACATGTTTCATTAATATTTGCTTAGAATCTAACATTCATAAAACATTACAGTTGCTGGATTCTAGTTCATGATAAAGAACACGTCCAAAACAAAAACAGGCAAAGTTTGTAAAAGTTATGATGCCCCTATTCACAGATCACAAACTCGAGGAGCATTCCAGTGTGCACAAGAAATGACAAACTTCAAGGTCATTTGGACACATAATTTGTGGTAGTTTGCTGGAGAGAACTTTCCTTACACCCTATGCATACAAACTTTGCAAAACGATAGATAGGATATCAAGTTCTTGTGAGAACATATCACACTTGCCACAGTGGGCTGGAAGAGATATTACCATTTAGCCTGGGGCGGAAGGAGCGTAATGGCGCTGTCACACTCTCATTGCCATTCTGTGACCTATAATGTCTCTCTTCATTACAGCAACAGCTATGAGTGGGACCACTCATGGCATTATGCAAGTCTATACACATGTATAGCCACACAATCCCGCACTCGTAAAACAAATACAGCTACGCAATCACAAGCAAATTATACAACCCACACTCACAAAACACATGCAAAATCACACTCACAAAACATGTAAAATCACACACTAAAAAAAAAAAAAATTACATACTCACAAAACATATGAAGAGTTTCAATGCAAAATAAGCTAAGCACGATTTTTAAATGTTTCAAAGTAAGTCCATCATCAGATAGAGCAAAATTAAAACTTTCCAGTAATACCTCACTTGTGACATAACAAGGAATATTCTAGAAGTTATGATTAAAAATATCCTATATTTTCTTATTATTTTCTTTGTTTTCTCAGCAGCTTTAATCACAAATATCTCACCTTCACAAGGATGGATTTAGCTTGTTTCGCACTAAAACTCTTCATATATACATGTAGGTCCAACATTTACATCACACACTCACAAACACACGTTATCACACACTCACATCTCACATATCGCATACAATTACACACTCACAAAACACACAATCCCCAAATCACAAAACATCTAGAGTTCTACATCCATTACACATTCGCAAAATCACAAAACATCTACAGTACATTCACACATTCACAGAACACATACACATGAGCTGTTCAACAACCTCACACTTGCAACATACATACAAATTACACATCCTCAAACACACACAACCACTCAAGACAGCTCTGAATACGGCAGGCTGGTAGAGGGGTGGGTAAAAATGCAGTTTCTCCTTTCAGCTTGTAACAGCAGGAAATACTCACATGGACGTTGGTTACAGGTCCTCTCCGACATGGGCTTGATAGCTGGGTGTCCACAGAATCGGTCAGGCATGACCTTACCATGGCGGGCCTGGCATTCCACCCTGCGTCCCTGCACACCATCACCACAGGTCTTGGAGCACTGGTGGACATTGGACGGATGAAGAGATGGTCATCATCGTCCAAGCTTTACATTCAACTTGATTAATTTCTCAAATGGGATATTGTACATGTATCACTCTGGGATGATCTTTCATGTGTGTGTATGGATGTGTGCATGTGATACACGTGCATCATAAAAATATTCATTTATTATGAGCTCCTTCTTGGAGACATTTATGTTATTGCAGTTACTGAGTATTATTGTAACAATGAATATTCTTATAATAAGTTTCTTTGTGGAGACATTCATTATGAGCTCCGTCATGGGGACTTCTACTATGAGCTCTTTCTTGAAGACATTATAATTATTTTATAACAATGTTAATAATTATGTTTGATATGTTTAAGATTCATAATGGTCTGATTTGACGTCAGCATTGTTTGGGACAAATTATTTTAATACATTCCCATTTCTATGTTTTTAGCACAAAAACAACAACAAATGGGATATGATAGAAATGGACTGCATATGGAGTGCACACAGCACCACTGACAGCCAATTTATTCTCTCTATCCCCCCCCCCCCCCCATCCCATCCTACAACCATATAAGGAGGGTGGGGGAGGGATAAAGAATTAAAGGTTCCGCGATATACATTGGCATACAGCAGATATTTTACTTTGGTTTAGGAACTTACTCAGTGTCAGCATATTGGCACACCTGGGCACCATATCATAAAAGATGTTAGGATAGCAACTCTTGCTGGAATGGCAACTTCCCATAGCAACAGCCAATCAGGAAGCTGGATTCTTGTCGTTACCATGACAATTGCCATTCCAGCAAGAGTTGCTATCAAATCAACTTTTTATGAAATGGGGCCCCAAATGATATGTGAAGAGTTTGATTGCAAAACGACTTAACTCCATTCTCATTAAAGTTGAGATATTTGCAATTAAAGCTGCTAAAAACCAAAAAAAAAAAAATTATGTTAAGAAAATATGGGATACTTTCAATCATAACTTCAAGAACATTGCATGTTATGTAACAAGTGAGGTATCATGGCATAGATTTTATCTTGCTCTATCTGATGATGGACTTTCCTTTAATGGAATATTAAAAAATGGTGCTTAGCCCATTTTGCAATCAAACTCTGAATTTCTGTTCTTACAACCATGACAGCACTCTATTGCTTGATTACTGATTTACACAAATACAACTTTCACATTCCACAGCTGACCTTTCACAATCAAATTATATCGCAAGTAGATTAAGAATGATAAATTTATGGCTGGATTTTAAGAATAAGGCATGATAACGGTGAGACGGAAGGTCTCATGCAATGACGTGATAATGTATTAAATGCCAGGGGGCTGGAAGATGGAGAAGGGAGGGGCAGAAAGATGAAGGGGGGGGGGGGTGGGGTGGGGGTATCTCACCTCGTTCCATGGGCCCGTCTTCCAGTGGACATTGCCCACACAGGGCCCCATGTTGCAGCGCCTGGTGTCCGCTGGCCTGGAGACTTGCCGACAGGCGCTGGGGTCGGCCGGGATCCGCCAGCCGTCCGCGCTCAGGCTCTGGCAAGTGACCTCGCGAGTCTGCTCGCCCGCTCCGCAGGTTCTCGTGCACTGTGATTACAAAGGGAGGGGCAAAGCATGTGGGCTTTATACGCCATCGTGAAATGTGGGACACATGAGCTATTGTTTCTGGATTATTCTGGCCAAAGGGTCATAATGTTCTAAACTGAAGTGAAGAGTGAGTATATTGTGAAAGATTCTCAAAATATACGTGAGTCATAATCCTGCTATGATACAGAATACTTGATGAATAATGTGGGATGGTGTTTAGTTTGGAGTGGTGTAGTGTGGCATATTGTTTCACTGAGATGTGGTGTGGTGAGGTGGTTTGTTTGGTGTATGGTGTAGTGTAATATTGTTTAGTGAGAGGTAGTGTGGGAAAGGCGTTGTGTTTAGTGCGGTGTACTGTGGCATTGTTTTAAAAGTGAAATTTGGCATGATGAGGTGTTGTGTTTAGTGTGGTGTAGTGTGACATAGTGTGGTGTAGTGTGACATAATGTGGTGTAGTGTGACATAGTGTGGTGTAGTGTGACATAGTGTGGTGTAGTGTGGTAGCGTTTGGTGTGGTGTGGTGAAGTGTTGGTGTCTTGTACTGTGATTGGCAGTGGTAATCATGACGGTAGATAACAGCCTTACCTCTCCCCACATGCCTTCCACCCAGAACGCCCTCTTGTCGAAGATCGGCTGAGGACAAGGGTCCCGGCTGCACTTCTTGGTGGTGCTGGGGCGGGCCCTGGTCTGCCTGCAGTACTCATCGCTGACCTCCGTACCCCGGTTGTCACGGCACCAGACCTCTCGCTGCTTGACCCCGCCCCCGCATGACTCCGAGCACTGCAAGACACCGGGCACGCAGAGAATGTGATACAAAGTTCACCAAGAGCTCAAGATGCTGGCGATATCTATTTCAGCTATTCATGAACCCTACTTCCAGGTGATGTTTCCACAACAACAAACATTTGTTGCTATGTCTGACGGTGTGTTTCACACAAATACCATTACAATATGTCAAATTCCATACTGAAAAACATTTCACTTTACACAAAATAAGTAAGATCTTTAAAGACATATATGATGAAACATTTGTACTAGACAGAAGAATTATGTTTTCTAAAAGGCATATTTGTATTCAAGAAAACTACAATCAGTATAGTTGGTGTAATGAATTGTATGTGAATATATAGCATCAAACTCAGCAAAAAGCTCTACGATGTACCTTGAAGCAGACACACTCCCAACATGTAGCAATACTATTTGTAATTGAGGAACCACGACAATTGCTTATTGTTTACCATGGGAACAAGAAATAGTTCCTGAACTATGCAAATTTTCCCAAGGACTGGGACAAGACTATGATAAAACTACAAATTTGACCGAGACGCAACCAAGGAGGGCTGGGTGAGACGGGTGAGAAACTGACCTGACTCCAGCGCCCCTTCTTCCATCGGTAGGTGGGGCAAGAGGAGCGGCGACACCGCTTGCTTCTCCGCGGCTTCTTCTCCGCACACAGGTTCTCGTTGACCACGGTCCCCTCGCTGACGCACAGGACATCTCGCTCCTGGGTGCCCCGCCCACATGTCACCGAGCACTGCAGCAAGGTAGGGAGAAAGGGATGACCTTGATTGTACAAGAAGCTACGTATCTTACCCTTCATTTGCATATTTCTGCCTTTCATTCTTTATAGTCTGCAATAAGACTACAAAAACAGTGACATGTCTCACATAGGAATAGATGTAGGGCCTACAACTGAAAATTCATAATAAACTAATCATAAACATTAGATACCACACAGTTGCACGTATGAATAGTAATTGACAGGGCTTAAAAATGACCCCCCCCAAAAAAAAATCAATACAGGCACATGAGCACAGCAAGATGAAGAAGCGAAAAATCATGACATTCTCCTTTTTTTATTGTAGCGCAATCGGAAAAACCAGACTCTCTTCCTGCACTTTGCAAAGGTAGATAAATAGGTAGATGAATAGAGGGAGAGAAAGAGATGGGGAAGAGAGATATGGACAGATGGAGAGGAGGGAGAGATTGAGAAGAACACAGACCGAGTGCTGATGGAGAATGAATGGTTTTGTTTGGACATTCATGACATGTTTGGGGGCTATTAGGGGGGCTCCATCACTGGTGTACTCTTCCTCTCATCCGCAATCACCATCTACCACTCCTGTGGGAGGGCATATCCTCCTCCTCCTCCCATGATAAACAGAACGACCTCTGACCCCAGGAGGGAATGCTGCAATCAGCTATCTTGTCATCACGGCCTAGCCCTGTGGGACATTGCTAGATGGGGAGGCAGGCCTCCATCATTTATCAAACGAAAAAAAAAAAAAGTCAGATAAAAAAGAAAATGTCATCTTTGAATAGCAGCGGGATGGGTCCGTTCAAGAATCGAGTGCCCGTGAGATTCATCTCAATCACAGCAAGCCGATTCGGAATGACGCCACCAGCCAAGATGAATCTCGCATCACTAGAAAGGGGCATCCATCTCTGTCTGTATTCAAATGAATCATGGCCTTAACAGAAGGGGGCAATCTTCACACGAAATGCTCCCGTTAGTCCCCGCCCATTGGTGTCAGACATCAGCAACATCCCCCGATCTCATCACAACAAGTACTTCAGCACAAACAGTAGCAAAATGCTGCCAGATCTAGGTGGTATCAACATGTGTGATTACAGCGATTCAGATTGCATCATTATTAGTGTGTCTTGCTGAAATATCATGGTGATATAATGCTTCATAAATAATTCTGTATGATCTATTATATATGAACTCTCATAAGAATTGTTAATTACTATTTGTACAAAAATACAACTTAGCGAAGACAGAAACGATGATGTGATAAATTATCTGTGTTTAAACAAAGCAATGCAGATGAAAACGAGGACAACCAACCTGAAGCACCACATACAATGAACTGCAGTTATCAAGTACAAATGTATGAAGCTACAATTGCAATATTTTCATTGATGGGACAATTACAGAAAAAGGGGGGGGGGGAAGAAAAAAACACTGCCAAAGGCATTTTCAGAAGAAATGAGGTTACCCTCTCAGTATGATATGAAGGAGGTCACATAACAGCTTCGGGTGAGAATCTTGCTAGGAATTCTCCATTCCCTCCCCCTCTCTTTCTCTCTTTCCTGTGATGTGTGACGAGAACACACACGTTCTCTACTTGGGCCATGGTGTTGCCATGGAAACCTAATTCAGCATCCCTTGGTTTCCTCCAGCCCCCTGCCTGCATCCTGCAGGACATCATTACTGTTGCAGGAGCTTCATGCCCTTTCTCGTTTTTATCCAATCAAGCCGTGGAATTTCCAAGCATCCCAAACTCATTTTCGTGTAAGCTAGTCACTCCTCAATAGTTTTGTGTGACCATCTGGTCAGAGGCACGGTTAAGGTTTTGTCCCACTCCAACACATTTTTCATGTAATTATGTTCATTGCAAAAATGGCAAAAATTGTGTTGTTCTACATCTTTGCCATTCTACAAGATGTTTAGGTTGACTTTATTGAATGGAGTAAAGTCATATGAACAGACTGGTATCATTTTCATCTGGATCAAAAAGCATATAAGAAAGTTTGGGAATTTTAACGTTTCATGTGTTTTCCTGAGTGATATCAATTGCAACAATCCTATGATGTCATTGACTCACAGCCCTCCCTTTGGTGTGTGTACAAAAACGTAACAACAACTCATGCTTCTGGTCAAGATGTACAACCGCCCTCCCTAAACCATTGTTTGGGAGAATCTATGTGAAACATAGAAATGAGCACATCCTCCTCGGTTTTTTTTTTTTTTTTTTCAGGCCTAATGTTGATGGAACCTCCACCATTCCATTTTTTTTGGTGTATATTCACTCTACTTATAGAATCCAATTTAAGTATAATGTGGAATTTAACTGTAACTGCTGTTACACATTTTTGAGGACATGACACACATTATTTCACCTTTACACCAATCTCATAATAAACCTTTGCCCTTTGAAATCCCCCCCCCCCCCCCCCTCCCTATTATTTCACAGACTAGACAAAGCCGGGGAGGAAAAGCCTTCTCCAAGGTTTTGTTTCTACAGAAACTCAAGAATTTTCAAACAAACAAATAAACAAACACACAAAGCAGGAAGAACATCTCCAAGTCCTTTGTTTCTATAATCATGCCAAAGTTACATCAGATCAGAAGTATGCAATTTGTGATTTTACAGGCTTCACTATTTGGGGTAAGCTCTCATGAAGGAATTAAATCCTATTGTGTTACTGACCATGAAACAGAAACATATTGAAAGACCTAGGTTCTTTTTTTTTTGGGGGGGGGGAGGGGATGAAAAGGGTGCAGTGGAAGGTCACACAAGACAAGTCATGTTCTGGAGCTACACATGTCACGTACTGCCATCTCTACGGAGACTGAAAACTAGGACAAATTCTTGCGAGTGACTTCTGAGGTTCTGTTGTTGGAAAGAGCTTAATGATCTGCCCAAGTGAGTTCATGCAAAATGGACATGGTTGAACAAGCACAGAGAATTTCGAGAGACAATAATGGATATTGCAACAGACTGAAAAATTGCCCTACATTGATGCAAAGTAGGGCACTTTGTCAGTCAGTTGCAAGAAAAACAACAGAAAACAAGAACTTCATTAATTTGAAAGAATAATAATGGATACCCTTATAGGCTATCTACAGGTTACTCTCTCTCTTAACTCTCCCCTCCCCCCCCCCCATCCCTCTCTCAGGCTACAATGTATCTCTGGTCCTCTGACATTTAACCCATTAAATCTAAGACACTGTGATTCCCCTCAGACTTCATACATGGTCGTGCCCAGCTCCAGTAAGCCATAGGTTAAACTTGTAGTAGATATTCACCTCTGCCCAATCCCCAGTCTTCCATTCAGCGCAAGCTTGTCTCCGGCATCGCCGCTCCGAGGGAGGCTTCCTCACCGTGCACTCGGCATCCGTTGCCAGGCTACCATCCTCGTAGCGACAGACGACCAGGCGAGTCTTCACTCCAAACCCACATGTCGCTGAGCACTGCATGAAAAACAAGTATCAGAGACATCACAAAATGTAGTGTATATTGACCTAGCTGAGACATCACAAAATTATATCTACCTAGCTGAGACACCACAAAATGTGTATCTATCTAGCTGCAACATCACAAAATGTACTCATGGTGCAGCAAAGTAACAACTACCGGTACATAAAATGGATAAGTCACAAAATCAAGGAATTACTGTACTCAGTGCCATCAAACAAAGATAGATTACACACGTATGTATATAAGGAAAGCTTTATTAAACATAAAAACAAGGGAAACAATGTCAGCATCAATAATCAACTCTTTATTACAGTCTGCACAAGTTTACATGGATCGAGCTACAGAGTGACCAGAATACACAAGCGAGGGCTCTTTCCTCGTACTCAGGTCATCTCTGATGCATATTACATCTGTAAACAGAAGCTGATTGCTATCAAAGCCTTTGGAGTTGAGGTCAAGGTAGATTTAGACTACAAGAAAGAAAACCACTCGCGCAACTTGATACAGGATTCTTAGAATTCTGCATTACAGCAACTACATTAAAGCAAAGTAGATTGCCTCCTACTTCACAACAGAACGCACTGTACAGACTGCACCCACAGTTCACTCGAGGAAAAAATCCTGTGAACTTACACACTGCAGAAACATTATATGACTTTTATGCTGTAACAATATCACCCACTTTCATAAAGAATCTAATCCAGTTACATGCCTCATATGTTTTCTGAGACAAAGCGAGGCATTGTCGTTTCGTAGCTTTACAATAACATACAAATGTATGGATGTTCGGCAAATTTCGCCAGAGAAGACAGACAAGCGTAGAGATCTGGTAGATAAGGCGGAGTGGAATCCCCGGAGGAACCCCTAGCCTGGGGTTTGGACAGACGACAAGGACGAGAAGTAAATTTATTTCATGATCATATCATCTGACACATTTTTGACCCCAATCGCTGACACCCTCAACACATAAAATCCCCTCATGTTTATGAACACTGAGTGTCTATGGGCATAACCTCCACTTGCATGTACATGGAAGAGAGATGGATGTAGCCGGGGACCCCAGGGGCGCAAACGATAGCCCCTTTCTAATCAGAAATTCCAAAGCCGTTACTTCGAGCTGTTTATTTTCAGTCCATAAACCATCTCTTGACTTGGAAAACAAACACAGATGTATCTAGTGTCTGTCCAGAGCCTGCGCGGCCACAGCACCAAACTCCCAAGCCCCAGCATCTTCAAGGAAGATGACTGACATCGGGGTATTGAGAAGCTGAAGAGATGGTCACTATGACAACAACTGGTATGAAAAAGAAACATGTTTGGTCTAAAAGGCCCTGATCTGCATGAAACATGTCCTTATTTGTTTGTCCCCTCTGCGTAGTCAAGATTTTGGCCTGGGAAGATCTCTTCCAACAAGATTTTCTTCTGCTTTTCTTTTCCCTTGTTTTGTTCAGCAGGAGGACAAGTATGGTTGCTTGTTTTTGTTTTTTTGTTTTGTTTCTTTCTTACTCCAGATGGAAGAGAATGAAAAGGGCAGGTGTGAGGCAGGGAACTATATACATTTATGTTCTGTTATACAAAAATGCAGCCATTAATAGGATTTTTTTAATAAGATGAAAGAATAGAGGTTGTACAAGCATGCACATATCGGACATTGAAGGATGCTCTTTTAATAAGAAATGATGAAAAATTACCTCATCTTGAAAGCATGGCATCCCATGCCTCCTAATTTCTCCCCTTCCCACAAAAAAAAAAAAAAAAACGGTTTTGTTCTACCATATTATATAGTTCATTAAACCCAATGGCAACCTACCAGCAGTAACCATGATGACGACAGGTATATACAAGAGAATCATTCATCATTTTAGTTGTTACCATGGCAACTGCAATCATCACAACTTTCAATGATTACACACCTATTTACTGAAGTGGGTGCAAGATGATTTGATAGTATGGCAATCCAAATCACTTTGGAACTGCTGTCTGTACAAGAACATAGCTACAGAAATGACGGAGGATGGGACAGGTGATGTATTCAGAGTACCTGTCCTAACACTTCATCATCCATCTGTCTACCAACACATAGTTCACAGGTCACTACATCATAAAAAATTGTCATAAATTCACTCTATAGAGAATGGACAAGATTCTTTGGCTTTACCTTTCAACACACCCTTGAGACCTTATCACATGAAGAGCACTCACTCTCATACACATACTCTCCTTTATGCTAGAGACAAGAGGCTGAGGTGGTATCACATATTCACTTCTGCTGGTCTTAGGGGAAAAATCATGTGGATTAAGGGGATGGTTACCTTTATTCAAATGAACCATATTTTAGCATGAAGCCAAGCAACTCAGATGATACCTCTGGGAACAAGAAACAATGAGATGATGATGTAAAGCAAATAGGATGTGCTTGCTCCGTGCAGGATACCAAATAGAAGACAGAGGAACACTGGAGAAGATGGAGGAGGGGGGTTGGGAGGAGGTATTAGGAGGACGGCACTGGGGGCATGTTCAAGACTGTGATGTGAATCGATGCTGCAGATGTCGTGTATGAGCCGCCATGGCGACTTGGGTATCACAGTAGGATCAGAAGGCATTCTTCTGAAATCTAGGCAGGGGATCCTAAACTCCACCAGCCTCCCTAATACCTCTCGGCTTGAAGGGGGTGGGTGGGGGGGGGGGAGGGGGGTAGCTTTGTCTGCTATTCCTTCAACATAACAAGGCATGCACTAACTACATGTACTTTGTGTGTCCCACAATCCACTGCAGCCACATGAAAGTCTGAAGAAAGCATATTCAACACCCTCAATAGCCTCTTGAGAGTGTTTGGGATTATAAGAAACAAACAAACAGAAGGCCAACATCTGTTGGTAAGAGGGAAGCAAGAGAACAATACACATTGCCCCACTTAGCCATACAGTGTATGCCCATAACTTCTATAACTTCAAAAAATCACTCCAAAAAGTTTCCGTCAGTCTTGGACCGAAATTACAATCTTCTTCTCTTTCCTCCCATGTTATGTATTTTCCTTGCTACCTGGGTAGCACAAATTTGGAATGTTTCATTCAACCCTCCAATAAAGAGGGATTACAAATCACCACAACAGTATAGGCCTAGGTACCAGTATTACAGTTCTGTGGAGAAATGCTGATGCCAGTGGAAAATGCCAAGCTAGTGTGTGGTAGCATACCTGTTACTATGGCAACAGGTGATACCACCACTTCTCCTCCCCCTCCCCTCAGTCATACCGGCTGCCAGACAGCAGCAGGTGACTGGAGGAAACAGCGGCTGCGGCCCAAAACCATGGTGAAGGTGAGGTCACCCGTTCCCGTGGCAACACATCTGATGGGGTCTGGCCCCAAGTTCAGTTGCATGTCTGCCAACATCAGCGCCAAGCAGACATTGGATAATGAAGACGGCATGGGTTAAGTAACCCGAGAAATCCCAACATATGGTTCTGTTGGTTTCTCCGGTAATCCTACTGCAACATAAGAAACCACAACATGTAAACACCGGTGCATACACCCGGAACTGGTGGGCACACGTTGACAGAAGATGTCCCATATTCCAAGACCCCAAAAAAGCAAAACAAAACAAGATGTCTACACATACTTAAAAAAAAAAAAGAGTAAGGTGCTACATCTCCCACGATGCCCTATAGCAGTGTCTGAAGAGTCTGTATACTGAAAGAGAAGCCAGGAGGTGTTCAAATGGACCAGTAAAAATTTAGTCTGAAAAAGAAAGGTTCACAGTCTATTTTGACCCTTAGCAAAAATATTTGCTTACAAGCACTCCTAAGAAAAGAAATAAAGAAGGTTCAAAGGAATAACCTTATATGTTTCACCTGTGCTTTAAAGGGACTGTACAGTCACATGTTTCTGTTACCTTTACTTCCTGTAGGATGCTTCAAGTGAGATAATGAGAAACCTCTTATGAAATATGAAAGAGCATATAATTTCAAGAAGGATTCAACATTTATTTGATGAAAATTGGTTTTCAAATGGCTGAGATATCACAAAAAGTGATAATAATAAAAGGCGACATGTCACAACTTTATTAGGATCTCTTTGTTTCACCTTGTTTTGGGATATCTCAGCCATTTCAAAACCGATTTTCATCAAATAAACTTTTGATACCCCTTAGAATCGCATGCTCTTTGGCATCTCATAGAGTGGTTTCTGAATATCTCGCAAAATGTTAAAAGCTAAATCCTCACCTTGACCAGAACTGTACACACCCTTTAACCCACTGAAGACTAGTACCGAGTATACTCTGGCAGGTGTCTATGGGAAATGCATGTTGTAGCAAAATCAGCCCGTCCTCAACAGGTTAATGCTACATTGCTGAATATGCTCTTCCCATTATATGCTTCTCCTGTATTCTTTTTAAAAGTCTGACTGTTACAGACTAACTAATGAGACCACAACATCTCATGATTAATGTCTGTTACTATCAAATTCTCGTCATAAAATCTTTCTGAATGTCTATGATATATTATGTTGCCACAATGTAAACTGCATCTTGGGATTGGAGAGGCAAGACTCTTTAAAGGGATGGTAAAGTTTTGGTTGAGGTGGGGATTCAGGCTCTAACTCTTTGTGAGATAATTAGAAACCACTTACAGTGTAGATGAAATATCAAAAAGCACATAATTTTAATAGGAATTCAAAATTTATGCGATGGAAATTAGTTTTGAAATGGCTGAGCTTTCTAAAAACAAAACAAAACAAAGTGGTCCTAATAGAGGGTGGGACCCACGTTTTATCAGGATCTCTTTGTTTTTGGATATCTCAGCTATTACAAAATGAATTTTCTTTAAAAAAAATCTGAATTCCTCTTTGAATTGTATGCTCTTTAATATTCCATATAGACCCTTAAGTGGTTTATGATTATCTCACAAAGACTTTAAACCTGAATCCCCATCTTAACGATACCATCCCTTTAAACTTCTCGCTGTGAAACTCAGCCTGTGGATCGGATGAGAGGAGAACTGTTTAAGAAGCCAACTTTCAACACTCTCTGGTTTCGTGGGCCTGAAAGCCTCCTGAGAAAAGGACTGTGTACACAAGGAGAGTGCTAAATCTGTCAAGTTGTGCATCGGGGAATCAGGTTTTGACACAAATCTAGCTCCAGGGGCCCTATTGCTGATCAATTCTGCACCTAAATCATATAAATCTCACCCAAAAAAAAAATGTAGGCAGCACACAATGTGGAACATGTCAATGCCATATTGTGACTCTTCTCAAGATGAAGTAAAAAACAAAACAAACAAAAACATCAAAACTTCTGCAACTTTAACTAGTATTTCAAGTCAAACATTTCAAAGTGGTCAAAGAACCCATTTTCATATTTTCCTAGGATATTCAGAGTCATTGAATTGCCATCAAATTTCCACTGTTTACTTAGCATTTCACTCTGTCAAACCAACTGCAGAAGGAGAGATTTATGGAGTGACCATGAAGTTCCTGTTGCCTTTGAAGAGGAAAGAGACCCAGCGAGAACTTTTTATAAGGCATGTGCTGGTCCAGTGACACAGCTTTGCGAAAAACAAATTTTACCAATGGTGTATAAGAAGGGGGTAGAAAGCAGAGTTAATGAATGTGGACCTGTGAATGATTCTTTGCCCCTATTAATAAAAAAAAAGACCAGAAAAAATACTTAGCTATAATGGACAAGTTGATGAATATGCACAAACATATAGGGCCTATATTACAGAAAACATTTAGGTCTACACACCCATATACACACACACATATACATTTATATACAGTATGTCCCTCCCCCCCCCAAAAAAAAAAAATAAATAAAATACAATTGGATTTTCACATTGATAACTTCCAATACGATTTCACTGTTTGCAGAAAATCCCATTCAATTTCGTTAAGTCGTCACAAAGAAATGTGGATTATTGTAAAGCATGTCATGGGTCTGTTTCTTCCAATTTCCACTTGGATGCTCTTGGAGCTGCATATTAATGTATGAACACAATGGGCAGAACCTGGAGGGAAAGGATTTCTGACATGCTCTTCAAATATCCTCATTTCTCTTTGACCACTGAAGCAAATCTGATGGGGTTTCTGTAAGATGTGGGTAGGCCTCATAAGTTATAGCTTCATAAACTGAACTTGTATTTGGATTGATTCACTATTCTTAAGGTTATTGTTGTGGAGGGTCCAGTTTTATTATTATTATTTTTTTTTTTGGGGGGGGGGGGGGCATATGGTATAATAAATCAATAGACAGGAAAATAAGAACCAACAAAATGGAATCTATAATTGTAGGAGGTCTGGAATAAAAGCAACTTTATCCAGCAATATCTTCAACAGCCAGTTATTGCTTCACATAGTAGTTTTCAATGGTATCTATAGAAAATTACCATTTGCATTGTCTGCAGGTATAAATGTGGGCGAGTATAAGGATGGGCGAGTATAAGGATGGGGGTGGGGCAGTGGATTGTAAGAGACAGATAGACAGACTGGCAGAATGTGACACACAGACAGACAGACAAGCACACATGGTAGTATGGACAGAAATACAGTGAGGCCCAAAGGGGAGATGTGGACAGACAGGTGCAAGGAATGACATAGGGAGGGGCAAAGATACAGACACAGAGATAAAGACGAACAGACACACACAGACGTAGGATTCAAAAGGAAACATAGAAACATATACATATGAAGATATAAATGGAAAAATGAATATGTGTATATAACTAGATAGATAGATAGATAGATAGATAGATAGATAGATAGATAGACAGATAGATAGATAGATAGATAAAGAGATAGATAGACAGGTAAATAGATAGATAGATAGATAGATAGATAGATAGATAGATAGATAAAGAGAGAGATAGATAAATAGATAGATAGAACAGATATCCTGCGAAAAAGACATACGATAGACGGATAGATGACTAGATCTATAAATACAATGCAGGTAGGATGGTGAGAGATAAACTACCAACATATTCACGCAGAAAAAAAAGAGAGATCGATATGATAGACCAGAGAAAGGGAATGAAACAGATGGGCAGGTGCATAACAGACAAGAGAGAAACATAGAATATTGAGAAGAGTCAGATGGGGGGGGGGGAGAATGCTAGGAAGAGAGATTTAGCATAGCAGAGTTGGAGGTGAAGTCGTCTTTGACACGGGAATGGATGGGAGAAGAATTGAGTGAGACTGGAGTGGAATGCTTGCTTCAGTATCTGGGGCAATTGTCCCGGGAGATAAATCTTCCCTCCAAAACTGCAGACAGCTAAACTTCACATCCAATGCACGCCTGATGCCAACGAGATACTCCACACCACACACGAACGTGTCTTCACCAAGTTTCAAGCGTATCTATCTTCACCCATCTCTGTTCCTACCTTTGAAGTTTGAAGTTAGCATACTCGGAATGGAGGGGGAGGGGAGGCATGTTTCTATCACCCACAGAGACATTGAAAAGTGTAAAAAAAAAGATCAACAATAACCCCTATGGAAGAAACAAAGCAAAACAAAACATACATACACACACAAAAAAACAAATGGGCATGCGGTCAGTTTTTATACTTCACTGAGCTATGATGCAGAAGCTGGTGCTTGAAATGTAACTATTTTGAAGCATCCTACAGGAAGTAAAGGTAACAGAAACATGTGCACCAAGAGGAATGGTCTCATAACTTCATCACAAACTTGCCATTTTGGATGTACTGTACAAGCTGAAATTTTCGCGTACAGATATATTCGCGAATTACTACTTGGAGGACATTTTCGCGTGTTGTTAATTTTGCAGTTACGAGGGTCTAACTGAACTTAGTTAATCGCGCGTTGTTATTTTCGCGGTTCAAAGGCGATTCGCGAAATTCGCGAAAATAAAACCACCGCGAACATTTCAGCTCGTACTGTATTTTGCTGCTTACAACAGCTTTGAATAGCCATGAAGAGTTTGAAAAGACTGAAACCCTTCACAGAAGATGTTGAGGTATAAATCAAGTCTGGCCACACAGAAGTGGTTGGCATGGAAACTGCATCCTATTTCAGACCACGCCCTCCTGTTCAAGGCATGCATTTCTTTCTCATCCACACCATCGCTCAATGTCAAGGTGAAACATTGGAAACCTTCCCCTTTTAAAGTAACAAGGAGCCACAAACACACTACCCTCCAAATTGAAAGAACAAAAATGAATTAAAAATCAATGAATAAAAATCAAATTCTGAAGTTGGCAGAACTCACAGTTATCAATCCATTTCAGATTTTTTTTTTTTAAAGACATGATTTCAATCCCAGTAATAAAATGTTCATACAAGTGAACCAAAACTATTTCTTGAAGACCGCTACAATGCTCAGGACTACAAAAATCCTTATCAATGATCACTGATTCAATATCAACTTAAAAAAAAACAACAACAACAAAAAAAAAAAACCCACACACACAGAAAAAAAAAAAAAAACTCATCTAAAATTGCATAATGCTGAATCTGAGAACCAATGCTGATTAGCTAATATTACTTCTGGTGTATCAAAAAAAATCAATCACATGATCCATTTCTATGAAATGAAATGGAAAAAAAAGGAAGAAAAGAAAGAAAGAAAGAAAGAAAAAATTGTACCACTTTGGATTATGTCAACTTTTTCTTTTCTTTTCTGTTCTTTTTGATGATGGAAATAAATGAACTATTGAATTGAAATAAACTATTGAATTGAATTGAATATGAAATTCTGTAACAAGCATGACCCCCTCTTCCATGAAATTCTGGAATGTGAGAAGCGATCTTGAGATTCCGATGTGAACAGGGGTGGGGGTGGGGTAATGTCCTGAGTTTCCCACTCATCCTGAGTGCAAATACCGGGCAGACACAAATCAGACAAACGTTGTGATGTCTGGGAATACAAACCATAAATACACAGGGCAAAACGTGATGAGAGCTGCCTCTAATCACAGGCCGTCTCGTTTCACCCTCCCATCTAAAGACATTTGTCTGTCCCCACCCCCTTCAGATTTTTTTTTTTCCCCCTTGAAATCCAGTCCCGTAATGTCTCAGTGAACTTACATCTGCCTGATTGATAACTGACTTATCTGCACACGCTGTAAGACAATACTAACAAATGCTGGCAGTGCCATTTGTAACTTTCTTACTTGATCAAGTTTTATAGCAGCACCCTAGCGCAATGTATGGCTGTCATTTAAAAGAATATTAAGCTGGAGGAAACAAATGAGAAAAAATATCGCAGAGTTTCACTGCAACATATTAAAAGAAAAACTAATAGGCTCTATACAATACAAGCTACTGGGAAGGACCAGGCACTAGAATTAACCCCAAACCAAGATGGTTGTCAGTTAAATTTTGGTGCATCAAAACTTTTACACAAGCTTCAGTAATGCCAAGTATCTGTCAGGTTTTTATTATAGAGCAATTCAATTGTGCTGTGACCAAGAGTAACAATGAAACATGAATTCGGTCTCTTTAACTATTTAGAAATTGTAATTGGTGAAAATCAGTTTCCTTTTCAATATCCTTCTTTTTAAAGGGTATTCTCTCGTCATTTTACTTCATTAACATATCTTAATTGAGATAATGTTACTCCAATCTCCAAACTTCTCATCAAGTCTTCTATCTTAACCTGTTGATGATGGAGTAATTTTCATATAACATGCATTTCCCATTCATCCCAGGGGCCCGAGAATACTTGGGACTAGTCTTTAAAGGGTTAAACATGGCATGTGTGATTAACTGACAACCTATTCAAACATGCAACTCAACAGTATTCTTATTTTTCTGCTAATCAGAAGGACATCTTGGTGATTTTTCCTCTTGTTTTTTTTTCCCCCTAATTCATACTTTGTCATGTGACATGATGTTCTGATCCTGACCTTTGACCTAAAATCTGCTGGGACTACAATTCTAACAGTGCTGTGAATTGTACCAGTATCTACATTTAAGTATCATGTAATTATCATCATATTTTCCTTTCAGTTGTCTCAGGAGCAATTTTGATCACTTTTTTTTTTTTTGTGGTCAAATCTATCCTGCAAACATGAATCAAATTGGCAGGTTTCACAGTGCACATAGTTTTTGGTTTCACAATGAGGCGACTAGAAAATGCCCTTTCTGACCACTTGAGTGCAAAAATAGAAAGGGCACATCACACCTGTCACACCTGTTTTTACCCAACTCCTAATTTCTATATGTCGTATCATCGAGGAATCTGCCCTGCTTATATCAACTTATGGGGGGGGGGGGGGGGAAACTGCTAACTAAAATAGAGAGAAGGGGGCAGGGAGAATGATTGTAATGTAAACTTTAGTGAATTCCTATCCAAACTGAATGAACCATTTCTTCGTCACAGACATCATGCGACCAATGCTTTACTGCCCCTGTCATGTTTGTCTACACTGCTTTTCTCTGACCAGCATGCTTTGATTCTGAGAACTAGCGAACCCATATGGGTCAAGCTGTCTGCAAAGATGGCATTTCACTGGGTTCTCCATCGACTTGGACAGGTTTTCACCCGGCCTTTGGAGAGGTCATCTGAAACGACTTGGAACTCGTCAAAGAAATTATCAGCAAGTGGGTTGGACCCTGCACTGGGAATGGTGCAATCTCGTAGGAGATTAATACAGAGCAATGACAAACAGGGACATTTTTTCTTTTATATCAGTAAATGCACAATCATTCAATTCTAATTCAGCTGATCAAATATATCTTGATGGAGGAACCTTAGCTTAATTACAGAGAAAAACATCAACATACAGATGCATTTCTCTAGGCTTGATGAAATCACACCATTCAAGGAACGTCTCGAAAACATTCCAGGGCAAGAAAAGGACACAAACGGAGGAAGTGTCATACTACGACTGCAGGCGCCCCCAGGCTAGGGCAGGAGCAGAGATGAACTTACCTAAGCAGGCCTCTAATAGGTCCCATCCCATCCCATGCTTGTCAAGACATTTTCTGTCATTCAAAGCTGTCTGTCTGATGGTTAGCCTTAATAGGAATCAAGTAAAGTGCGACGGCGATGGTCTAGCCTCACTTTAAGGTTTGCGCCGAGCTTTTCATCTACGACAGGAGGGTGAACAGAAAATTGGACTTCTCCACATGTTCTTCCTAATTTTCTATTTTTCCTCGTGTGGAAACGTGTGTAGGGAGGAAAAGGTATTCTCGGAATAAAACTGAATGGACAAAAATTGTCATTAGCATGCATGCATAGTGAATCGGGAGGGTTGAGCCGACTGGTACTGTTGACCAATGATCGACACTGTCTACCCATTGCGATGGCAACCCGGATGACTTGCCCCCAAAGTGGGTGGAGACCTGGGTGGATGCCGACCAATGATTAATTACCATGTAATCTGATAATACTCTCATTTGCATAGTTCAAAGGTCATCAATTTTGAATTTTAAAAAAGTGGACAGGCTGTGCAGCCCCTGAGCCCGCCGAAGCGGGAGGAGCCACACACGACAGATGCTGTGATTTGACAGTAGGGTTGTTCACGTCATGTCGTCTGCTAGCCACTCAGCCAAGCTAAGGGCTTGGGGGGGGGGGGGGGGGGGGGGGAAGTGGCAGGTTCTACCATCGCCACGGTTCCAGGCAAGCCATCAATCAGAGGCCATGTCGGTTCCCCCCAGGACCCCCTGGGATGGGGCTCTGATTACAAAAACTACAAGGGCCCCCATGGCTGCGGCAAAATGATCGACTCACTTACTACCCCGCACCACCACAAACATCTCTCTCCCTTTACAGCCCTGAACTTGCCGCTAGCTTTGGCCTGTGCCGACCGGGGTCTTTTCAAGGGCTACAGCACAGCTGGACTCTTGCCATAACTTTTTTTTTTTCTTGTTGGTCGGTTGGTTGTTTTTGCTCTTGTTTTTTCTATTCAAACAATATGTGGCTACCTCACACATGCTGGCACAACATTTATACTGGCCAAGGTTCATGAGTTAGTCTTACAGGACAGAATCTGGCAGCAATTTTGTAATATATCAGGATTGTACAATACAAGAAGCTAAGATCACATCCATGGGGGAGCTCTGCTAAGAAAAATACTTTTGCAAGTTGCATTTGTATCAAATCCCCCACCACTGCCAATTGCCACTGTCACGATTATACAACATAGCTTGAGATAAGACTACACAACCAATTCCAACTTATACCCACAGACTTGAGACTGCTCTACTTCTTTGCCACAGTACATGTATCTACAATAATATATCACAATTGCCATTGTTTCAGGATATATACACAGTCTGGTGGAATACATATCATAGTTCTAGTCTGAAAACCTCGCATTACAAGCCACTGTCTTTAATAACATACAAATTATCTTCGGCTCCTATCATACGGTGCATAATAATTGTCTCATACTGCCTTCACATCTCCTCAAATAAATAACAACAGTTAAAAGCTTAAGTCTATATATTTACATCTGTACATCACTAGTTTGAATACCAAATGGAAGCACAGTACCAATGTACATAATCTATCGATGTATAAGTGCAAAATCCAGTGTGGCACAAGTATAATACAAATGAGGAAATTCAAATCATATGCAGCCACCAATACAACTCAACTGTCTCTACAGTGGCATTATAATTACAAAAACAACATTCTGGTATTCAAAAAAAAAATCTGATAAATATATTCTTCATAGCATATTAATGAGGTTCATTTATTCTAGCTACTGAGAGCACAAATTCTGTTCTGCTACTGCTATCAGAATTAGGGTCAATTCAATTCAATTCAATTCAATTCATTTATTTCATTCTCATTTTCTTTCCAACAAAACATAACACGAGGTAAATCAGAAAATCCATCATAAGCATGTATACAGTACAAAGTGTGAGGGATTAACAATATACAACAAACTAATAGAGATGAATCATGTATACATACATACGGGAAAATACAAAGTTATATTTGAGGAGAAAAAAAGAGAACTGAGAGGTCCACTAAAAAGCAGTGCTTGTAATCATTGTGGACCACTCAAGAATTTCTTCCAAAAATACTTACTTCACATACAATTACAAATACATTACACACAAAAAACAGAAACAAAAAAAGAAAAACGATTTAGACAAAATGGAACAAACAACAGAGACACAACAACATGACATGACTAAACTAAGGAGATACAATCGAACGGAATGGGACAAAAACAAAAACACAGGGTCAAAATCAGGGTCAAAAGTATAGGGCCTATATAATCTAAGACATTGCATTTTCACTACCTGCGTACTACATATCATAAACCTATGAATCACTGTCATAGTATGCATTGATCAGAACATAATTAGTATTCAAGTTCAGCATTGCTTTTTTAACATCGAAAGATAATCAACGAGAAATGTATTACCAAAAAAGCACCAACAAGGCTTTACCTACATGTTGTGTGCTGCTTTTGCCATATGTCTTGAACATAAATCACACAGTTCTCTCAGTTTTCTTCCTAAGTCTACTATTAATTGGGGAGAAGAAAGAATGCAGACTTTGTCCTCAAAATGCTAACAGAGAAAGTTTGGCGAAACTATTCCACAAAATATTTTCGTATTATTCGATTTCTTGTGTCAGTTCTCACAGACCCCTAACACAAAGTGTTGCCCGTTTCTGGCAAGCCTTAGAAATTTTGATCGAGTACCAGCACACCTAGTGAGCAGGAATCCATACTAACTGGTGTCATTGGCACTCCGGTAATATTTCTGGGGCATTTCTCTGAGGTTGCACGATATGTCACATTCTGCATTTCACCTTATTTCTCGGTCCACTCCGACCCATATATCCAAGCAGCCTTGGTAAGATTCATTTCTGATTTGTAAGTCAAGAAACTAACCCATGCATACCGGAAAACTATTAATAACAGTCCAGCCTTTCTAACGGCCCAGAAAATACGATCCCACCAAGTTCCTACTCCTAATCAGTCACAATATTTCCCTCCCTGCAGTTCAGTGAACCCGGATGGCAAAAAGAAGAATTAAAAAAAAAAAAAATGATGAGCCGATTATGTATCTGACCATGTGCATGTGTAAACTTTCCCACAGTCAACTAGATTTTATCAGTGGATAGCAATCATATACCTCATCAGGCATATGTCACATTTCATTGAAGTCTATGTTCCTAGTTTGACGATAAGAAATGAAACCACATATAAATAAGATTTTCTTTCATCTTCTTTCAAGGCTTCAATCATCACCAAGACACCTGGACAAGATTCTAATTCATGATACAAAATGATCAAAGATAGGGACTAGATTCTTTAGTGTTGTGACTCTTATGATACACAAATTTCCATTCTTGCAGCAATACGCTCATAATTTCTTTTCTTTAAAAAAAAAAAACACAAACAAAACAAAACAAACAACTATCAAATGATGATTTGCACCTTTTTAAGGTTAAGAACTGCAATTTAGTATGATGTACAGTCATTTCTTATATACATTTCTCACTGAGGAGTTGGGTAGGTTCAAGTTGATTTAGCCAGTGTAATATTTTAAGTCTGGATTGGTGTGCATTTGATGCTGTTCCATCACTGTTCAAGTCATTGCTGGATGCATTGTGTATCTTGGTAACCATGGTTACCATCGTCTGCAGTAGTTAAAGCCTTGAGGACACAGGGAACCTTATTCCGTTGATACATTCACCACATACTTCTGGAGGAGTTGGATCTCTTCAGTGCTTTCTCATCTTACCACCATCATTAATGATGCGAGAAAGATTCCTAAGACAAGGAGCTCACGTCATACATGGTTTTAGTTTTGTTTTGTTTGTTTAGGGTGTTTTGTTTTGGGTTTGTTTGTTTGTTGTTTGTTGTTGTTTTTTTTTTTGGGGGGGGGAGCAGAATTTAGGAGTGAAAAAGATGAACTCTAATTCGACCAGTGGCAATCACCAATAACAAGGCCCTCCCTTTACAAGCGTAGTACATATTAACACAAAATTATATCACCAATTTATCGAAGAACAAGGAATGATCCATATTGAGGGCTGTCTCAAACTTCAACGGATTTAGAATAGTCCATACTTGTCAGTACGTACAAGGGAATACACATGCTTTTAGTATACAAGGCTCTGAAATTCCCTCCCCAGCCATTTTTCAATTTCCGAGGAGGTTTTTTCCCCTTTGACATAACTACAGCAGGCTCTTTGCACACCTGTATATCAGAACTTTAGTTGTCCTTTTGTGTTTTGGGGGGCATTCTTTTTAATTTCCTTCTTTTATGTGTGTGTGTGTGGGGGGAGGGGATGGGGATTGGCAGTGGATGTCACTAAAAAGTTTACAAGATTCAAAAACTATCTACTGAGGAGGCAAAAGTGACTAGACAAGATATTAATGAAAAAAAAAAAATGCATTCTACATTGGCTAACTTAAATATGCCTGTTTTTAAGAAACTGTCAGAAGTACATGTACTAAAACAATAACATATATTCTTAATTGTCCTAGAAAATTTGATCCAATATCACAACTCCAAGCAAAGTATTTACAAGTAAAAGAGTGAATAAATCATCTACCAAATTGATTGCAACTCCTAATCTCACAGTGTGACCACATATACAAACATTTGTACTGAGCAGCGCAAACTGTGAACCAACATTCAAAAAACCATCAAAATATCCAAAGGCAGGAAATTCATGCACTGTATTATATTGGAGACTCATTTACACTTTCTCCGGCTCAGATTTACAATATTAGGAAAGAGGTGGGGGTGAAATGTTGCAAATTAACAAACTTCCTCTACTAATATAGGGCGACTGCAGAAGATCCAGCACACTGTTTAACAAGGAGGGTATATAAAGGTGGACTAATACACTAGTATATAACAGGTTTGATAATACTGGTACCTGTGTGAGTGAAATATTGCTCTCAAATGAGAATACACTAATACTGGTCCGGTCCTTGCATAGATTGGAGGTTTAAAAAATCTAAGATATAAAATGCGTAAGAATATGATCACTTTTCTCTTCCTTTGATATTATTCTATCTAAAATATGGTAAAAACATGATATACTGTAACTCTGAATACATAATCAATCTTGAATACTTATTTCAAGGTAATAAATGTCTCACCTCGTGAATACAGTTTACTCTCTTTTGGTCAAAGTTCATACATTTAATAACATCAATGCTGCTGTAAATACCTGGGCTCTACCTCCATACTCATTCATGAAACTACATCTCAAAAAAAAAAAAAAATAATAATAATAATAATAATGATTTGGTACACACTCTCACTTTTACAGTATACTTCACAATGTGCTTGTAAATCGATTATCTGTCGTCTCTCTCTCTCTTTTTTTTTTTCCGCAATATAAATCATTTAAGATGTTAGCCACTTAGCATACAAATTTACCACAATGACACCTCCACTAACAAGAGTGATTCCCTAAGTACGCTTTTAGGCATATTTCATGTGCAGCAATGTTGTAACATGTCCGCACTACAAAGTCTCATCCAAACATGCAGAGAATTTCACTCTAACCTCACTAAACTGTCAAAATCCTGCCAACAGAAGAAAATTCTGGAGCAAAAAATCTGTAACTATTATTTTGCAATGTACCTATGTACATTGTAAGTAATGCTTCATTTCTATTCTGATACTCAAAGCCAATTACATTCAATGTAACATTCAGCATCTGCAACTAAAACACAGACATCCTGGCAGGGGATAGCATGCACTCAACATTTGTGATCAATAGATGGCGCTATTCCTGTTCAGTCCCATCAAAACACTGCGCGACACAGTGTGGTAAAGAAACCTATTTGCAGACTGCTAGGATGTTAAGCATACCACCACTGCTACAAAACAAACAAAACTGTTATACAAAGAGAAAATCAGTCCATTGATTAAAAAAAAAAAAAGCCTTTACCTAGTTTTACATAGTTTTTATATTGTCATCCATTAAATTCACAAGCACTAGGCATACAATATGAATGTATTTCATTGTACTTCATCGTTTGTCCTGGTGTGCAATACAGTAGATATGACTTTGAGAGAGGTAGAAATCTTCAGTGAACATACAGTTATTCCATGCAGCATAAGCACTTAATTAAGAAGATGACTGACCAAGAAAGATGAATACATTGTACATAAATTAAAACTCACATTCTCACACACACGCACAATGCAACAGAACTGAGGCTCACTCTGAAGTTACGTTCAACCAAACAAGAATATTTGTCATTAGACTATTGACAGTCCAGTCAATAAAATTGTCAGAAACAATGCCTCAAACACATGTCCTCACCATGTTTCGATATCTTATGAAAACAGAACTTTGCCCAACACACCTTCCATCTCTTATCAAAATTCAACCCTCCACTGACAGAACTACAATACATGTCACGATAACAGATAAATTAGGATTGTCCTCAGCTTCTACATGATGACCTACAGTCCAGTTGCCTTCATGAATCAGTCAGCCAACCCTCCTGTACTGTTGGTAGCATTTTCAAGTCAAAATATATTTCTAGTTGAAAAAAAAAAGAAGGAAAAACAAGTCTGCATAAGTGGGACTAGCAAAAAGTGCTGAGAACCCGAGTTTTGTTCCCAAAACCAACAGAATAGCTAATGCACACTTGTGCCTTCTTTCTTCCAACACTACAAAGGTATTTTTCGTACCATGTACTTTGGCATCTTTACCTTGATACCACTGGAAGAGCATATAGTTTCAAACTCCAACCACAACCACTACACCAATGCCTGCGACTTTCTCGTGAGTGATTTGAAAGCACACTACTTGTAAAATGTCTGAGTGAGTTTGAAAGTGCCTTGAACACACATACACAGTGAAGTTTTTACATGTATGCTTCACAACAAGGCTGCATTTTGCAGTTGTCTAAACACAGGAGGTACGAAGTTGATAATGTCGAGCTATTCATGCTATTTTCTTTTGCACATTGCACTTTTCAGAAAGAGAAACACATACAAGTCTGGTCAAGATGATTCTCATTTCTTTCGTTTTACTGTATTCCCCTCTGGTTGAATACAAAACAGAATCACGCGCAGGCCTACACAAATTGTGCATGGCCATTTCTACTCAATGACAATGCAGCCTCAAGAATTTCACCAGACCAATTTCACCAGACAAAGAAAAAAGATGCTTGGTGGTGTAAACAAAATGAAATTGAGCAAAGTGTGAGGTGTGATAAATGTAAGGATATTGAATCTATCATGAGGTATCAGAATGAAACGGTTCCTGAAAGATTCAGCCGAATGCACATAAATGAAATGTCACTTATAACCTTACACTGAGGCAGAGGTGCTCAAGAATAGCACTGAATAATATCAAGCATGCTCCGGCAGTCACCTCCAAACCATTTTGGAGGAAAAATGCGGGAGCATGCATTGACAGAAATGAGCTGTTTCCATAGTGATGTGCAACATCTGATTACAGTAAGCTAAACACATGTGACAAACAATCCTAAACAGCAGAGGAGACAAAGAGTCCATTCAAGAGACATATATCAGGTGACTGAGTGCACAGTCATGTGACAGCCATTCATAGCATCTGAGGTAATGTCAGTACAACCACATCAGTGCATCATAATAACATATGGAACATATCATGAATATACTCTGGTAAACTCTTGTTCAGTTTTACCAAATAGCGATACAGCGAATAGGTTAACAACAACACAAAATGTCGACAGTGTGCACCTTTGCAACTGAATATCAACAGCTAAATTATTGGTGGTAACATCACTTGAAGCAGTGTCTCTCCCAATCTCTGAAAGTTGCCATGGAAACGATTCTCTCCCACATCCAGACTGCATCCCAAGAGATGAAGATGCGCTCGAGCCTCTTGGAAGTTGCTGCATTGACCGAACAGTGAAGCGATCACTAATGTTGTTCTGCTGTGGACGGCATTCATGATTGTGCATTATATTGTGTCTGTTTAGATGGCTCCTCTCTCAGAGCAAGAACAGCATGTGGTGTAACTTCCTCGTCTTTGTCGAAGGTGCACATCCAGAATAATATTGTCACTTGCAGCAAAAGAGAAGCACTATATCCGGCAGGAGGTGGTTGGACATGATGTGCCTGGCATTCCTGGTCAAAGCTGTCCAAACTGTTGCTTTGAAGACATAAGCGCAATTACCAAAAACATGTCCGATCCCACAGCGCGGGATTCCTTCATGCTGCTTTAATATCACTAAATTCTTTGTGCACATCCTCTGTGTTCGGTCATTGTGCACACAAATGATCACAAAGAGTACTTCCTGGAGTTTCTGTCATCTGAATAGTGGAGTCGCGTGGCAGGTTGTCCTCTGTTCGTTTCATCATCACATTTTGTCTGTATCTACATCCCTTGTCTACAAATGGGGAACTCCTGAGCAGTTGATCCACTCTTCCGCATCATGGCAGCCATGTACAATCAATGATACCTAGATCTCTGGAAGGGAAAATTGTATCTTTAGCATACGAGCAGTACACTGGAAACACGTTAAGAAGAGGTCCTTGTGATGGGACTGGCAAATCTTGTTTAAAATATTTTGTTATTAAAATCACCAGAACAAAAGGAATTAATGTCATTGGGACTAAAGTCAACTGTATGGTCTATCAGATCTCTTAAAAGCAAGTTTGCAATGTACTACTCAATGAGCGACTGCACATCTTTGGGCACAAACAAACACACAAACCCACATACATAGGACACACACACCAGAAGAAGAAGAAAAAAAAAAACTCAATGAAAAAAATGCATGTGAGTGTAACATCTTGATAAAAACAATATCAAAAAAGGGAAGAAAATGCAAATCTTTCCCATGCATGGACTTTTTTGCTGTGCCTTAAAATAAACTGAAGCTGTGCAATGGAAATAAATCTACATGACAAAGTCATTTCTTTCTATGAATGCCCATTGTATATCTGAGTACAAGCAGGAAAAAACTGGAAATTATCCTACAAAAATCTATCTTGACACTGTTCTCTGTAACTCTTAAATTATGGCTACAAACCTTATCTATCACAGAGACATCCACTGAAAAAGCTGATAACTCTATCTGTTTTTCATTGTCTTATCCTTTTGTGTTCTAAATAATAAAGAGAAAATCAATGCTCTATGTTAAAAAAAAATATACATAACTTATATTACATGAAGTTAAGCCTTCCTACTGTACTTTGTTCCTTAATGCTAGTCCTTAACCTAAAGGAGAACAACAACAAAAGTTGAGGTTTGGATTTTCTTCAGTTTGTCTTCCCCTAAAAAATGACATTTTTTTCTGATATTTCTTTTTTTCCTGACATGTTTGTTAAATTACAGATCAGCAGTTGCGATCTTACAAATTTCAAACCTCAACCTTCACCCCTCTACTTAATATTCTCTTGGAAAAGAAAAAGTGTCAACCTTTTCAGGACAGATTTCACAGTACTTGCTCTCTATACACATAAGCACACAGCAAGGTAAAAGACCACCTCCACAAAGAATAAAATGGGATATGAAAGAAAGAAAGAAAAATGAAGATAGGGTGAGAGCAAAAAATGAATACAAGTCTCATTTTACCGGTGACCATTCTCCTTTCATCCAGAAGGTTGACCTGGGGCATGCTCTCTCATTGCACTCCGTGGTGTCTGCCGGCTTGGCGTTGATGTCACAGCTGCTATCCGATAGCGTCACCCCGTTTCGCTGCCTGCACTTTACCACCCGCGACTTGGTCCCACCTCCGCACGACACAGAGCACTGTCCAGCGAGATAAGATGCGACAAAAACATAGGGACAGATGTTAGTCAACGGTCCCCTGATCAGTTTGTCTCCTGGATTTCAAGATTAACCGAATGATGCCATACCCTATTATGACATCACACACACTTTTTAACTCGATGCTTACAGGAACTAGATATCCCCTGTGTAAACTCAATCGGAATTACTTTATCTAAGAGGCAAAGCATTCATCAACATGGCTGATTACTTCTTCATCTGCTCCTCATCAGAGCTCAGCATACTTGGTGAGCAAGATTTGTTTGATGGGTGGCTGCTATCTTAGAGCTGGAGTACAGTAGTGCAATCCCAGAGTCTGAACCCAACACCAATGTCATCCAAAGTCAGTTCTAACTTGTCCTCTATGAGAGGTCTCTGCAGAGCTGTGGAATAATCTACCTGATATCTTGGAGATGGCAGGAATGGGTTGCCTGAGTCAAGTCACTGTTGGAAACTGAACTATTGGGATAATGGATAATGACCATCAACAACGTGCCCCCTCATGAGTTCTGTTTGCACTCCTTTGACTTTATGGTAATTGTTAGTTGGAGGAGTCACTGTACTTTCCTTCAACAACAGGGCATACAGATAAGTGCCATATAAAATCTTTTCATTTATCATATTCAAAATCACCACTATTGTCATCATCATAACAACATCACTAGTAACATCATTATTCTACTGAACATTGTCATCATAATTTTCATCGACATTCAAAAAGCTGTCAAGGAAGTAATCATTGTGAACTTGGGGTGATTGTGAAATCACATCTCATTCTTTACTATGGTATGAAGAAGTGTCAGCAACTTTAAAGAGTTGCAAATAGAAGAAATGAAATAAAATGAAATATTAGGAATTACAAAAAAGAGATAACAACAACAACAACAACAACAAAAAGCTCAGATACAGAAAGTACACATGCACTTGTACCATCTATAAAAAATGAAGTAAATTTTGGTGCAGCGCTCCCTTCCATGCCAACTTATATCATCCCAGATATTTTTTCTCCAGTGGTGTCACTTCCCAAGGGGAAAGTTCTGGATTGCTGGGTATAGCTATCCAGAAGGTGATGTTAGGTTGTAATGGTATACTCACTTGGCCCCACTCCCCGTAGTCCCACGATGGGCACGGAGACAGGTCACATGGCTCCGTGTTGGCCGGCCTGGAGGTCCTCCCGCAGGACGGCGTGGACGAGTGGTCGTCATGGCATTCCACCCTCCTCCGCCTCACCCCTTGTCCGCAAGTTGCGCTGCACTGTGGATTAGCAAAGAGTTGGGAGAGGAGAATCGTCACCATGACTGGATGATTCTTTCAAATTCTTGCACTTCACTGGCAGTCATTTCCAAAACTCTTGGATAATTGACACAATAATATCGAGTCTTTCATTTGCAACCTGACAAAGCATTGCTTTTTTTTTCACAGAGTGAAAATGTTTAAGTTTCACATTAAAATCAATATTTTTGCCCAAAACAAAACAAAATGTATATGATTTAGAGACAAGAAATGTAAATAACGATAACGCTAAAGATAATCCAAATGCTCTTCATTCTCGTGAAGCAGAATGCTTCATACAAGACTGCTCTAGTATATGTACCCAAACATTAAACACACACATATTACTAATATTGCTAATAGACTTGAATTGAAATGCTCATTATACAAGATCTGGGAGACAAGTATTGAAACACAAGTGCAAATCATTCTCCTGGCAACAACCTATACTTACAGGACTCCAACTCCCAGTGCGCCAGTAGCCAGTGTTCACACGATTACTCTGATCTATGTAGCCAGTCCGTCCCCTGGGTGGACATCTTTCAGTGTTGCATGTGTGCTCTATGCTCGGTTTCAAATTGGAGTCGCACTCGGCATTAGAAGTCAGGGTGTCGTCTGGGTAGATGCATGCAACGTATCTTGTCGTCACACCCCCTCCACACGTAACAGGGCACTGTCAGTTGGAAGAAAATAAAGGCAAATAGTTCTGATGATTATCAAGATTCCAAATTCACATTCAGTTTAAGATTTACCATAAATACATTATGAAGCAAAAACAAAATATTTCTTATCTTTATTCATCCTGCTGGCTTCTATACATGCATTCATGCACTTATTCTTTCAAGCAAAGAAAATGGATTCAGGTAGAATATGGGATATGGATACAAACAAACTTGCAAGAACAATGAAAATATAAAATGTTGTTTGTTTGATTTCTCATCACAAAGTCAACACAGCCATGCATTTCATGGAAAAGTTATGACAAGAAGAATTACTTTTATATAAATGAAGGAAAATAGGTTTCATGACATATTGTCTATTGCAAGATATCTAATGAAAATTATGAAAATTTCACATCTGACCCATACTCTTTCTGAGATGGACACTACTAAGAATCAAATAGTAATTACCTGAAATATACCTGTATGGATGCATTCTTTGACTAGAGAAGCACTTTGAGAGCACAGACCTCCACCAAACAGCTCATTTCCACCATTGATCTTGTTCTCTATGTGAGATCAGGGATTTTCTCTCATACCCACAATGCATGCTGAAAATCGCCTGATTTCCCAATATAGAAGCCTTTCATGCCATCAGCTTCCAGCTGCATGGCGCATTGCCTGTGCAAAGCATGCACTTTAGTGTGTGTATGAAAACCTCAAAAATGTGCAGCTTGAACTCCCAAGTTCATTTACCCTTCTGTCAAAATATCGAAATCCTTCACAAAATCCATAAAAACACCTGGATCAATACCAAATTTCAATAATCTGTTCCTTGTGTCATTCTCAAACTTTCCTGTAAGTTTCATCCAAATCTGTTCACAACTTTTTGAGTTATTTTGCACACAGACAAACAAACAAATTAACACATTAACAAATGTCGATGAAAACTTACATGTAACCTCATTCCTTGGTGGAGGTAATAAACAAGTTTTAGAGAGGCAAGATGATGAATCAAATCTTTTTAAAAAAAGCCCACCTCTCTCCAGTCTCCCGTTCTCCAATGTGGACACGCCTTTCGCTCACACATCTCAATGGACGGAGGTCGAAGGTCAGGGTCACAGTCTGTCATGTTGATGTACTCATTCTCGTCGCGGCAACTAACATATCTCTCCCGAGTGCCAAGGCCACATGTAGTAGAACACTAAAGGATCAAACGAGGAGAAAATTTACATTCTTAAAACAAATTCCTGCTTTTTTTTTTCACAATCTGATTGTATTTACAGTGAGACATGATGTACGAGAGGAACTGTTGCAGTTTGTTCTACTTTATCAAAATGCTCGCATTCATAAAACTTGTCCGTATCTTGACTGTAAACAGTTTTACATTTCTTGTCTCAGAAGCTTTCAGAACAATACCCCAAAGATTCTCAATTTAGTTTATCAGAGCTTACTACAAAAAGGCTGTAAATTCCAACTTGAGTAATTAAAAAAACACAAACAAACAGAGATTTTATCCTTTTGGTAAAACATTATGTACACATGGAACACATATGCCCATTTTGTGAAATATTGCCACATGCTTGGATTTCTTCACCACAATGTAGAGAAGAATCTTCATTGATATTATTTCATTCCAATTTCTATTTGAACCTCCTACGGAGAAGGATGTTGCAGTTCAGTGAATAAGACAACGGACAGCAAATCTAAGGTCCCTGATTCAAGACCCCTTGGTGCAGTGGTTGTGCCCCTAGGCAAGGCACATTACTTACATTTCCTAGTCCTTCGGAGGGGACTTACAAACTGTTGGTCCCCTAATTGCGTGTTTTCAAGGATTAATTGCTTTCTTTATAGCAGCCATGAAAACAAATCATAATACAGAATACAAACACAGAAGTTTCATGAAGTGAGTTCACTTTCATCATGAGGCATCATACCATACATAGGGTTCAATATCAGTGGTGCCTTAGTGGGTGGCCCAGTGGCCCAAGGCCCCCACTAAAAATTGATGCCAAGCCACTAAATCTTCAACAAGAGACCCGCGGGTCTAGCGCTCACCTGAGTATCGCAAGTTCACCTTTCACGCAGTCACTAATCTAAATTATTCACAGCTCTACTAAAATTTGACCAGGCATTCTCAAGTAGAAGATGAAAATGTACAATAAGGGCCCAAATTTTTTAAGATTCCTTAATTTGGGGGATTGGGGCCCCCTGGGGCCCTCTGGGTGGAGCATGGTGCCCATTTTGATAAAATTGAGATCCTGACCCCCTAGGGATGCTACCTGCCAAGTTTGACGAAAATCCATCATGAGGTTTTCAGGAAGAAGATGAAAATGTACAATTCAGGCCCCCATTTGGACCTTCCCCCCCCCCCCCCCCCCCAACAGGGGCACCCCTGGATCTGCTATGAACAAACTTGAAACTACAGTCATTAATGTACTCACTCATAGTATTATCTTAGCTCTATAACTTCTGATTCTAGAGAAGATTTTTAAAGATTCCTTCATTTTGGGGGGTTTGGGCCCCCCTGGGGCCCCCCTGGGGACCCCCTGGGTGGGGTATGGTGCCCATTTTAACAAATTGAGATCCTAACCCCCTAGGGATGCTACCTGCCAAGTTTGGTGAAAATGGGTCATGGGGTTCTCAAGAAGAAGATGAAAATGTACAATTTAGGCCCCATTAGGACCCCTCCCCACCCCCCTCCCCTGGGTCCCAAGGGGGGCACCCCTGATTCTGCCATGAACAAACTTGAAACTACAGTCATCAATGTACTAACTCATAGTATTAACTTAGCTCTATCACTTCTGGTTCTAGAGAAGAAGATTTTTATAGATTCCTTAATTTTGGAGGGTTTGGGCCCCCCTGGGGGCCCCCTGGGTGGGGCATGGTGCCCATTTTAACAAATTGAGTTCCTAACCCCCTAGGGATGCTACCTGCCAAGTTTGATGAAAATCGGTCCTGGGGTTTTCAAGAAGAAGATGAAAATGTAAAAAGTTTACGCACGACGCACGACGCACGACGGACGCCGGACGAAGGGCGATCGCAATAGCTCACTTGAGCCTTTGGCTCAGGTGAGCTAAAAACGTTATTTAAGATTCAAAACTGATTGTAATGTTCCCTCCATTTCGGGGCATTTATAATACATTTCTTTTTCAGGCCACGAATACTTCAGATTTACAGATTTTAGAGGCCTGAATGGGCCACAAAAAGGAAAGAGTATAGTGTTGACCCCTGCATACACATGACACTCACTGTTGTCCATGCCCCTGTCCGCCATTGACTGGTGTACACTGTCTTCTGCATCTGAGGAGCCACGGTATTCCTCAGAATAATCTGAGCAATCTGGGGCCTCTCGTCACTGCTGGGGAGTGGCCTGGTGGTTGTGGGGGCCATGGTGGTGGTGGTTGTAGGAGGGGGCGTGGTGGTGGGTTCCGGACATGCCTCCCTCTCACACACCTGCTGGTCGATCGGCTTGGAGCCGGCGCTGCACTCCTCTTCGCCGAGCGACAGGCCGTTGTACTGCCGACACTTCACGGCACGAAGCTGGTAGCCAATGCCACATGTGACTGAGCACTGTATCAGATGTAGAGAATTCAGATCACCAAATCAGACCATAACACAGACAAACTTCTGCTTTTCTCAAGATTATCAGACTGCTCAGAACTATCCAAACTTGTGTTTACATGTTCAACCAACATTCACAAACTTAGTGACAAAGTTTTCTCAAATTGTGGTACCATCCACATTATGAAGAAAGTTAGAGAATTACCTTTTCAAACACTAAGAATATAATTTATTCTGGTGTTGTTGTTGTTTTTTTTTTTAACTGCAACTAAAACTACCAGCTAGTGCATCATAGGTAGAAAGAGATTGATCAGACAGACAAGGACTTCTTGCTTGTGAATGAAAGCTGCTTTACTTTACACATACAGCTGTATGACACCTCATAGCCTTATTGTATATTCTACTCTCCTCAATACTGATAATATTTCATAATAGTGATTTCCCAAATGACTGTATACAATACCATTTGCTGGTTTTAGTGGGGGTTTTTTAAACTCAGCTACTGTACTATGTTGGTATTCCCCATGGGACAGCAATCATGATAAATGATATATGTACAATGAAGTCCTTTCATACGTACAATGCCTGCAATTTAAAACACAGCCAGGGAGCTACACTACACACATATGAAGGGTTAAAATGACTCTATCGTACCTGACTCCACTGCCCAGTGGCCCAGTAGGGGCAGTTCTGGAGTGCACAGGGGCGTGTCACCCCTGGCTGGGTGGATGCATCACACAGGGCCCTGTCCACTTGTTCGTCGCCTTGGTAACAGAAGATGACGCGGTGCTCCTGTCCCTCACCACATGTTACAGAGCACTGCATGATGGAAAAGAAAAAAATACAATAGCCTGTTGCTGTTGACCCCTAGTTCAATACATATCCAAGAATATATGCAGCTTATATCTTTTTTGATGGTGAATTGATGGAATTGGAGGACACATTATGATATCTATGAGAGCTCTGCAATTTTACTGCAGTGACATCTCAAGAAAATACACATCGAGTGAAATACACACCAGTAGTTGACATTATCAGCTCACTCGAGAGATAGAAAATTAAATTAAATTCACCATCAAAACTCAGTTCAAACAATTGCTATTTCAGATTGTACAAAAGCCTCATCACACAACTCCTGTGTTTGTTTTCTCGTGACAGTTCACAGAATTTAATGGTCCATCATACACTGTATCTACACTGTAGGCAGTTAGAGGGAATAACTCTCAGGCAGAGAGATAGATACATACATAGATCACTTAGTCAATTAGCATGATACTATGGATAGATGGATGAATGGAAAAATGTGTGGACAGACTGATAGACTGATGGACAGATCATGATTATAATGAATTCAAAGAGATGGACAGATGGACAGACACACAGATAAACAGACAGCCTTCATTGATTACTAGACTGGAACTGTGGATGAATAGAAGGTAGAATCTCAGTGGATAAGGACTAGGAAGGAGAGAAAATAGGCGAGAGAAAGACAAAAAAGGAGAGAAAAAAAAAAGAGAGAGAGGCAAGGCAGAAGGAAGGTGAAGGCAAAGGCATCAGGTGACTTACCGCACTCCAATCTGAAGTCTTCCACTCTGGACACGGCTGGTCATTGCAAGCCTCCTCGACATGAAGGAGCGACTGGTCACAGTACTGGTCAGCGACCATATAGCCTTGTCCGTACCGACAGGTGCTGCTTCGGGATCGAATACCACCATTGCACGAAACAGAACACTGTGGGCAAAAATGATATATCAGTAGCAAAGAGACTTTGTAGAAGAACAAATTTTAACAATTTTATCCCCCCCCCTAAAAAAAAAAAAAAAAAAAAAAAAAAAAATATATATATATATATATATATATATGTATATGTATATATATATATATATACATATATATATATATATATATATATATACATATATATATATATATATATATATATATATATATATATATATATATATATATATCTATAATATAGTGTAAACCAAGTTAGGTTCGAGAAATTCAAAAGTGTTGCTGCCATGTATATGTATATATATATATATATATATATATATATATATATATATATACATATACATGGCAGCAACACTTTTGAATTTCTCGAACCTATATATATATATATATATATATATATATATATATATATATATATATATATATATATATATATATATATATATATATATATATATATATATATATATATATATATATATATATATATATATATATATATATATATATATATACATATACATGGCAGCAACACTTTTGAATTTCTCGAACCTAACTTGGTTTACACTATATTACGCTCTTGATGGATTTAGTTATTACTCTAATTACATCCATCAGGTCATCTTAACATTGTTGTGACTCAAACCTCTCGCTAGCTATTCTTGACTCTGTAAAGTAGACATGTGAATGCCTGTTCTAGGACAATGTAAATATACAGAGTACTAAACTTCATGAATGTGGACATCATCTATTTATGTGCTGCAGTGAGAGTGAGAGCCATCAAGAAATATCCCCCATGGAAATGATTAGGATGAGGATGATGACAGGTATGATCACAGATGTTATATAGAATATGAGATGGGCAAAACAAACAGACAAACAAACAAGCATAAGATTGCTCACCTGGGACCAGTCAGAGTATACCCAGCCGTAGTTCCTGCACTCCACCTCACACCCCACCGTCTCCGCCGGCCGCTGCTTGGAGTAGCAGTAGTGGTCACTGATACGGACATACTCCCCATTCTTCTTCCTCTTCATACACTGAAAAGACCGGTGCTGGTACCCCTGGCCACACGTCACTGAACACTCTGACATCCGGTTGATGTGCCACCTGAAAATGAAATCATATTTTGATGCAAAGCTCACAAAAAATTTAACCCATTGAGGACAGACCGATTTTGCTACAACACGCATTTCTCATAGGCACCTGCCTAGGTATTCTCAAGATTCATCTTCTTTGCATGGTATAGGCTATACATTGGTCTGACGAGAAATCCATATACCCAATGTCATTATGAAATACTGAATTTGAAATGACCGGATATAATTTCGATCTCTGTCGAACATTTATATTCATTTCATTTTCAGAATTCTGCAATGTGTGTATTACATAAATTTGAACCAGAACAAGGTTTATCCTTGGTAGTTTGAGATGACAAATATCAGTGACCTTAGGGTTATTGTGACTGTTTATGTAAATTACCAAAAAGGTAAAAACCTAGGTCCTACATACAAGTAATATTGTTTCTAACATTGGCTAAACTGAACATAAAACATATGCTGTCACCACACACTGAATACCAATCATCATGTACATGTCAGTACTGGGGATCAGAGGCTTGTCAGATGCGTATATATTACTGGTACACCGTACACCCAGGTGTGTCAGGTTGGCATCGAATCTCAGACATGGAGGGAATACTCACGCCACTTCGCAGCGGGTGTTACAGGGCTCCCTCACGGGGTCGGGCCTTGGTTCCGTGCACAGCCTGTCATCCACTGGCAGACTGTTGGCATCCACACAGCGGATGGCACGCTGCTTGTAACCTTGACAGTGGTGAAAAGCAATGCACAGGAAAAAGACAATGACACTGACTTGCAATGGTGGTAAGATACATATCATGTCATGAGGATTTGACTCTCATTTGCCTAACTATATGTACTAGGGTGAGAGGGGTAATACAGGAACAGTTATGTGTGATTTTAGTTAAAATATGAAAATCTAAATACAAGTTAATGCACGATGAACTGCATCTTGTGGTTATAATGCAACAACTAAAATGCTGAATTTTAGCTCTTAAGTCTTTACCTCAACTTGGCGACACCTCAGCAATTCAACAAACACAAACTGAAATTCAAGAACGGCTTTCCTTACTACCTATTACAGTTGTACCTTCAAACACTATGCACAATTTGCATTAATGTTTGACACATACAGCAGTAATATTCTGAATGCCAAGTGCCATAATAAAGATGAATACAGCAGACAATTAGATGGTTTGTGTTGGAGACAAAATGCATCAGATAGAAATCATTCCATAGTTTGCATTCATAGTACTTGCTCGTGTTGCTACTGTTCTAAACAACTAAGGTATCCAACACATTCCAGTAAAGCTTTAATTAGGCTGTGTTGAACAAAACATTACATTGATAATCTTTTCCACAAATGGGTACATTTTTCACTAGATTTGCAAACCAGAGGTATAATGTTTCTACAGAAATTGTACAATTTTAGGTAACATTTTTCCCACCAACCTATAGTGTCCTTGTTTTTACAGCTTCACTCAGCCACTGTTTACAAAATATACTGAGTTTCTGTGAATGATGAGTATGATTACTTGATACTCTATGCATTCATAAATCAGGTAATTAATATTTTGTGGTTTTGAAAATATATCCATTGCACACTCTACAACACCAGTGCAGTCATAAAAACATGCTAAAGTTTGTTTACCTTGTTATATTCATTTTGTTCACATATAAACTGACCCTATTATTAGTCGTGGGTAGTCACATTTAGTAAAACTGAAAACATGCAAATTTCATCTTACTAGACGGACTGCCAGAATTTTGTCACAGAAACAGTAAATGATTTACAGTTCAATATTACATATATATACAGCAAGTATCTTACCATCACAGTCACTGTCGCAGACACCCCAGGGCCCTGTGACGTCCCATGTGGTTACTGCAGCTGGAGGGGGCTCCCTGGGTACATTGAAAGAATATGTGACGTTGGGGGGATACAACCTCCCCACGGATAGGATCTGATGGGACCACAAAGGGTGAAAATAAGAAAGGAAGATGCCAATGAGTACAATTAAACCTGACAAGGAACAAATGCAATTTGGGAGTACAAACACACATCCATGATCTCTTCAAACTCTGCATTTAGCTCATCGTTTGTAGTAGAATAGGATATCAAATTGAAATCTCAACATTCAACAAACAGACTAAAGATGAGATGGGAACAAACAAAAAAACAAAACCTCAAGAAATGCAACTGTACAAGGGAGCAAATATCTATCAGAACAAGAAGGGGAGCTAAAGGATCTGTTTCGGGCTATCTTCATAAAGTGAAAAATCCCTACTAGTATTAGAAAGCGGCTAACAAAATCAGATATCCTATGAAGGTCTCTCATGCTTAAGACTGACTAAAGTGGCTTTACCCTGTCCACAATTACAAGATAGGAACGCTTAAAAAAAAAACAAAAAAAAAACAACAACAAACATTTCTTAGCCATATGAATGATTGCTTACAACATACTGTCTTCAACAATGTTACAAACATTGTATGGCAAAACATTTTGGGTCAAAAGAATGATTGCTTGCCATAATATGCTGCCTTCAAACAGCATTTGACAAAATGTTCTATTTACATTCTTTGAAAGCTAAACTCAGCATTATACATGTATCTTAAAGATGAAAAGGAATGCGTTTTGCAAAACAAGAATTCATTTACACTGAGGACTGAGCTGTACAGCACATAAGCATTTGCTGTGACTAGTTTTTATATCAGTAAAACATGAAGACCATGACAGAGCTAGACTTACATATAGGTTTACTGCCCTGGGGAGTCTATCCTCTCCAACGATGGACTCCACTGTGGTGTTGGAACCACTATACTCCAACACACTCTTGTTGATGTAGATCTCCTTGGAATACATACTGACCACAAAGTTGCCATTTAGGATGAATTCGTTGGCATCGTTGGACAAAGCTGCGAGAGAAATTGACCGATTCACATGTATACAAAAGAGTAGGGACAGGAAATAAACAAGGCACAAGACAGCTAGAAGACATAAAGACGATAAATCTGTGTGGATGCATAAATGGAACACAAAATCTTTGCAATAAAAGTAATGGGGATACAGGGGTATGGATGTGGTTTCCAATTTCTCCTGATGACTTGCAAGGCTAAAGATTTCTACCGTAAGTTTCAAGAGAAATATGCAATATATGTACATTCTACTTAAACTTTAGTTTTTTGTTTTCATTATCTTTACAGATGAAATATTGTCTGCTTGCAGCAATGAATGTCAAAGAACATTAAGTGATGGAATTTATAATGAAAAGAAGGACATGAAAATTTGCACAGGAATATTCTGGCTGGTTTTTAAAACTTTAATAGTGATCAAGCAGCTACCAAAAGAAGTAAATTCACACAGTTTTTATGTCACTTGCAGAAGAGTTTCTTTGTGTTCCTTGAGATCTTCTACTCACCTAGATAATTGTCATCGTCCACCTTGCCATTGTATGAGTACTGTCTAATGTTAATCTTGTTTGCACCTGCTGGTATTGTTACAATGAGTGTATATCCTGTTGATAGAAAGAGAACATCATTTAAAGAAATGCATAATGAATGTCTTTAAACGCGACATGGCATGAAAGGTAGATAATCTAAATTGTTGTTGCTGGGAAATGCAGAAAAACTTTGAACTTTCACGCTTCATATTGCATGAGAATGATCTTCTTTAGAATTTCATGAATAAAAATCTATTTAGTAATATCTATAACACTGTTTGTATACAAGAAATGTTCCCTTTAAATTCCATTCAATCTCCAGTCTTTAGGAAATAAACGTAATTTGATCCAAGATTACCTCAAAAAGACCAATATACAAATGCCCCCAGAAGAGAAGTACTTCAATTTAGGGGCAATCCATACTTTTTAAAAAACAGCATATTAAACTTATGAATGAATGTTTTCTTGGATACACCTACACAAGCCACAAATTGTTCCATAGGGGCAATTTAGACAAATAGCTTGGTTTTATGTGCAATAAAGGTAAGGACAATCATCATCAGGGGCTATGTGCATCGTAGTGAACATCTACACCTACACATCAGTGGGTGTTATGACAACATTCCTATAATTCTTCACATTTTTGATAAGCCCCATTAATGTTTCGGGACTTTTGTGCTTTTATTAGTATGGACTCCATAATCTGTCTTAATGTGTTCCCCATTCAATAGCTACCTCCCCTTATAGGAAAACAAGTATTGTATGAGAAGAGGAAAAAAATGCACTCTTTCAGTGCTACAGACCCTGATGAGTAAAACCCATTCAGCTATTGTGATAAACTGCCCACACAGTGGATTCTTGATTTTTGTTTTTTGAGGTACTGGTTTTGTTTGTTAGTGTTTTTGCTTTTTGCTATGTCCCACCTATGGCCATTACAAAACTAACTTTCCTTTAATTACCCTTCACAACAATATGTGTGTTTGTCACATGAAACAAAACTGGCAGGATGTGCTAAAACAGGGAAGATTTTTTTTTTTCTCTTGCTTGGTTTCACTTCTTCAATAGCTTAGCATTGTTAAAAGGAATACGATTTGAAAAATCTGTACAGACTTCCTAGTAAAAATTGTCCTTTTTTTACCTTGATTTACTGTAGTTACATTACATAAGTTACAAAAAGAAACATGACAGAGAAATGGTTACCGTGACGAGCCTGGTTGTAGGTGTTTTTCTCCTTGCGACACGAGGTGTTATCACCGCCACACACCCCACACTCATCCTTCTTTGTGTTGGAGCTCAGTATATGGTCACACCCAGCTTGCTGGAATCAAAGGGACGGTAGAGCAGTGATTGAAACAGTGGTGACAAAATCTGACGTGTGTTCAAATACCACAGGGACGAATCAACTTTTCCCAGATGGATACAACTTTGCAACATTTACAGTGGTATAGTTTGTCAATCTACAACTGTTTTATACAGATTTGATTGCATTTGCATTTTTTTTTTTCTCCTTTTGGTCGCTGTGGAAGATACATGTATGAAATTATTATGATTGAACAACTCCAGGACAAACAACTTGAGTTCAATCTGTGACTTGCATGATGCACTCAGGGAATAATAGTATTCTAAAAAGTTTGAAGAAGAAGAACAGTTTGTATGACAGAATATACCAATAGAAATGCTCCAAGTCTTCGTTTGCAAATTTAATCAATGTTGTTACTTGTCATAACTCTTTGTAAACAACCAAATATGGGTACAGACAGTAGAACTACAAGGAGGGATCAAATGCTTGCGCCCACATACCCTGACTAGACAAACATGAACTTGATTGGAAGGTGTTGGCACATTAAGCTTGTTTCAGGCCGTTATTATTCAACTCAAGATTTATATGATACAAGCTTGTTTACATTGTGGTAAATGCACTGGGCGAGTTAAGGAATTTTTGCAACACACCCATCACACGCCTGAATGCACCTCTTCCTTAATAATGTTCCTTCCCTTCATATAGCTTAGAAAAATATCCCCTTTACCACCCCCACCAAATAAAAGGGCAGACATTTTAGTCTTGAACCCTTTGCACACTAAATCCTTTATACACATTATAGAACTCTCTGCGATCCCACATCTGTGATATCTGGTCTTTAAACACATTCAAATCTGCACTTAAGACACATTTAGTTACGCTTTTGATACTTGGTAATTTTCAGTTGTAGTGATATAATTTTGTCCATCAATGTTGTTTGTTTTCATTTGTTTTTCTTTTTCTTTTTTCTTCTAAAGAGTGCTTTAAAATGTTGTATAGAGCACTAGACAAATGTAATTATCTTTATCATTAAAACTTGAATTTGCCTTGTAGCTTTCAGAAAGACAATCACAATATTATTCTGCTGGATTTAATGAGATTTTTCACCAGTAAATATCATTTGGCAGGAAACAAACAATATAGAACTCCTTTTTTTTCCCCCACTCACTCTGCACTGTCCTTGCACACATATATCATCCGTGTCTGGTCCACACTTTGTTCCATCCACAACCTTGCGACTCATCTCGTAGTAGGCGCTAGAACCAGCCACTCGGCAGTACAGCTTACATCGGTCCTGCACTTGGACTGAGAGAAAACAAACAAACAAACAAACAAACATGAAACATATGTCAATCACATTAGAGTCAAAACGAGAGGGCAGTCTTTACTTCCTGTCATTTCATCTCACAGAGAAAGTTCCAGCTGCTCAAATGGACACCACGTAATGAATGAAGAGTGTGACAATACCTCATTAAAAAAGCACAAGTGCAGTGTATAACCTCATAATGAAGACTAGTTCTGATAAAGTCAATAGGTTTTAGCATCCATGTGCAAATAAAAGCAAATACTGTACTGAACTGACTGTGTGTGGGTGAAATACTTTACTCATGGGTGAGAGAAGAACAAGTTAATAGCTCTGTTGTTGTTGTTGTGGTTGCCTATTGCGTAAATTTCTCTCTCTGCCAAGGTCATGGTCTATAATGGGGATGCCATCACCTGCCAAACACGGGACTAATTCCTCAAAACACTTGTTCCCGCCTGCAAGGTTACGCCCACCCATATACCGGGCTGTAAACAATCGGCTAACCAGCCACGTTTGGCTGTAAACAGTCAGCGAGCCAGCCCACGTTAGATTGGCCTACTTTTCGAGGGAGACCTCTGCCACCGCTGTGGCCCGCTACACGCACCACACCTGTCACACCAGTCTGGGAAGTGGTAGGCGTCAACGGCCCACTTCACACCCACTCTTTAAGCCCCACACCTCAGGAATAGTAGCATCAAGAAGATTTACATTTATGCCCACAAGGACAGAGGAGATGGTAATAAACTCTATGCGAAGCCCTCTCGAGATTTTTCTTTAAAAATAACTTTTGAACTCGTAACTAAAAGGGTAGAGCTCTGTTGTTCTCATTTTGTTTCTTTGTTTACTCTGGTCATTCACAAGTCGTCCTCCATAATGACATGGTGTAATAATACAAGAACATCAATAAATACATAAGTGAGGAAAGACACCAAGGGCAGAGAGATAGAAAGCAAAAATATTATAATTATACTGGATCGTGGAACCCACTGGTAGCTTTTGTGATAACTCTCACCCAATCTCTCTCAGTTTTCCCCATTTTCTCCCTAGAAGTAGATTCAAATCTTGTAAATGGTCCCTTTAACACCCCCTTCCCACACTCTTACCAATGTTTAGGTTTTGTCACTGCATACAGAAATGAGAAGAAAAAAAAATGAGACTTGTGACCTACAATGTGTGTTTATGTCATTGCCACAATTCCTCCAGGGACTTCAAAGGTTAATACTCAGAAGGAAGTAAACTCACTCAAATATTTGAAACCGTTAATACCAAAGGGCAACATTGAATTTTCTCCACTCAAAACAGGAAATTGGCATTCATGCATGTGCAATGTAGGCTAAGCCGTATCACGGCAAACATACACAATGTATTCAAGATTGAGGCAGTGTCGGCCCAGGCTGACAGACTCTGGAAATCATTCCTCACGAACTTGACACAAACATTAATGTCTGGTAACTCATAACTGTCTCCAGATATTGTATCTATAGTCACTCAAAAGAAAAAGAACTTGTACAACATGGTCGTATTTCTCATTGGAAATCTTGATGCTACATTCCTAATCAAATTGTGTCACATCTGTTCTGATCAGCTTACGGAATCTACATTTTTGGGTCAGCGGAAGGCTCTCCCAGCACCAATTCTTGGGTATGTATCACACGTACATCCTCGGAATATATCAAACCATCTCCAAGAAGCTCTGTTAACATCTCAAAAATCATGCCACAAAGACACACAGGAGACAGCACTGGTGTGAAAGTATCCTCACGACTAGAAACCCATTTGTCGTCTGCACTCCGTAAATACCTCCCTGGGGAGTGTTCCTGAGTAAATTTGGCTGACAAAAATGCAGCCTGAATCTTTATGCAGAAATAGCCCCTTTCATTCTTGTGGATTTATTTTGCTCTCTCTTCTACTGCTCACACTGTTTTGTTGGTACTCTTAAACACATCTCTTGTCCTCTCCTTTTTGGCATAAACATGCACGTCTCTTTTTAAAAATCACATCACATTATGGATGTCAACAGTAGCGAAGTAAGTTGCATTTTAGCCTGGGCCATGCTCTGGGGCGAGCGGAAGGATTTAATTCTCTAAAGCGTGATTGCAGTTTTCATCCCCGTGGAACTCGCTCTGCTTCATGGTTTGGCTGTGAGAGATGCTTATCTTAGCAAGTCACAATGATCTACACCAAAACATAACAAAGAGAGAGGGGGGAAAAGAGATACTCTGCATCCGGTGTTCATAGGGTATGCTGTGATGCAAATCTTTACCCCACACAGGACTAGTTTGGGGTGGACTCGGTGCGGCAAGACAAAATTAATCTCCGCAGGTCACATTATAATCAAATTTGCATTTTGACTTGATACCATAAATGGCCACAAATTGATCTCCTCTGAAAAAAAAGAATGAAATGATGAAAATATGCCATATATTTAACAGATTAAGCACCAATAAACTAGTTTGAGAATCAAATGGGGTTGCATGAGTTAATAAAGATACATACTGACTTATTTTTTTGCTAAGCAAAGGCATTTGAAAATAAAAATCAAATGAAGATATATGACTTCACTATAATATGAAGTTTCTGCCCCCCCCCCCCAAAAAAAAAAAATAAATAAAAAGGTCAAAATGGTTGCACAGTGGAACTCATGAATAAGCCATCGAGCATTCTCCTGATTTGGGGCAAATGCATGGTGGGGGAGCTTCAACTTCATCCACTTCTGAGAGGGCTTAGAGAAATGCTCCTGATGACATCATTTGATATCTATTTCTCATTGTGGGCAAAAAGACCTTAAAGGCTACTTTTTCTTTAAATACTGGCCACATACCTCCAGCGTACTTGGGCACGAATCGGGTGTTTGGAGATATGCCTCGGATAAATTGTGTCCGCTGTGACTCTGCACACTGCTTCTCCCGAAAGTCCAGTGACCCCTCCGGACAGGGCTGATGGGAGAGAAAAAAAAATCAGTGAAAGTTAGGAATGTCCCTCAGGCACAGAGTTACTAGCCTCTTAATTTCAAGTCACCATGGGGTGGGGGGGGGGGTCTAAAAATGAGACAGGATTTGTTTACACATCCAATGCCACTTCATGTCATGTTGCAAATTTATCAGTAAAAAAAAAAAAAAAAGGTCACAATGTCATACTCTGCTGAAAACATAAAGAGAAAAGAAGAAGAGCATTTATAAGGAGTGTCTTCACAGACTGCTTCTGAAATTCAATTTCTTGTTGAAATGAGTCCTTTAACTAATGAATGAATACATGATTACTAATTTGGTAAATTACCCTTCATTAAACAAGAATTTAGAAAATGTTTTTCACATACATTGTACATGGTTACAAAATTCAGAGTCTTTTTCTGTTAAAATCAATTCGTTTAACAAGGTAAACAAAATTTCTCTGACTTTTTTTTAATTCTAAAACAATTTTGACCTTACTCTGCACTGCGACAAATTGTATTGTGTTAATACAGCCATGGACTGTCTAAAACTCACAGAGTCAAGACTCAGATAGTGTGATTAAGGTTCATCTGCACCACACAAAACTGACTCCAGTTATCTGTCTACCAGGGGTGCTCTTGGGGTGCAATGCTCCAGGGGTGCAGTCCCTGAGCCTCCACTCACCTGTGTGTTGCATGACTTGAAGCGCAGCCGACGCCCTATGCAGTACTTGCCCCCATTCTCTGGGGTGGGGTTGTCGCACAGCCGCTGGGCCTCCTTGACCCCGCCCCCACAGGTCCGGGAGCACTCCCCGTACTCGCCCCACTTGCCCCACTCCCCGTCCACCACCTCCATTCGGTTCCTTGGCCTGCACTCGCCCCGGAAACACCACTGGATTTTTTTTTTTTTTGAAGACAAAAAGGGATACACGGGAATTTACAAATGTATCACACATGGTACCTGCATTCCTGAACGATTGCATTTGGTGAACATTGAAAAACAAGGAATAAATGGCAACTTTTGAACCTATTACTTCCAAATACAGGCACTTAAAACTGAACAGATACTACAAGTGGCACATTTATTTCCCTCCTGTTCTTTTCTTCAGGATTGGCATGTCAACTCATTCAGCAGAGAATAACAGCCAAGACTCCTGTCTTTATCATGAAGAAATCAATTGACTGTGAGACAATGTTCTTCGCTCTACCGACTGAAAGTGCAGGTGTACTTTTGGAGGCTAAATCTGCGCCATGAGATGACCACATTTCTCTTATCACAAACTACATCATGTAAATCTTGTGAAGCAGCGAGCTACGACAATTGGGACAGCCACCGCTTGAAAGTTCTTGACTTTTATCCTGCGCATCGCAGGAATGATTGTCAGTGACCTGAATGAACCAAGCAAACTCTATGCTGATCATAAAACTGATGAATTATCTCAAACAGATGATTCATTTCCATTATTTATATCTGGTTTTTTTTTTCTCTCTCTCTTCTGCTATCACTTTCAACTCGTCTTTGAAAGTATCAGAGGATAGGTAAATACTGGATTCAGTGCCACAAGTCGTGTCTTATGAAAACATTCGTAAATCAAGAAGAGAAGACCCAAATGGATAGTATACAATCTTCCAGACAAGGGAGAAGAAAAGAGGAGATAACCTAATCATACCCATGATGTTGGGTGGGAGACTACGATTTACTCACAGAAAGTGACTGGATCAGTGCACCCACCGTAATCCCTTGATCCAACACTCAAAAATGCTTACTGAATATTGAAAAGAAGAAAATCTTTCCCTCTCCACTGCAGCGCGAAGACTGCTATGTACTTTAGAACATTCATTGGCATATCTATCACCCTGGGGTGCAATGGCTTTAACATACTAGCCCCCCAAACACTCCAAACATACTTTGTCAAATTGCTCATGCGCAACAGGAGAGCATTGTTTCCCCAATTGTCATGGGGAACTTAGAAATACTCTGAGCAGAAATAGCCCCCAAGCCAAATAGTTTTTCCATCACATGCGCTACATTAAAGGCAGATTCCTCGCAAAGCCTGGCCACCGATGGAGGATGCATGTCTGCTAAAAGTCGATCGCCATGGCAACTCACACTGTGGCTGGCGCACGGCGTTCCATCGGCCCATGGCATGTGTTGAGTGCGGCATCCTGTCTGGCTGCCTTTGGATGAGCCCGTGCACCATAACCTTTTGCAGGATTTCTACGATAAGAAAGAAAAGAAGAACAAGAACAAAAAGAATGAGGAAACGAAACATGCAAAACAAAACAAAACAAAAAGAAGTGTAATCCTGGTGGGAACCATTCCTCTCTTATCAATTGTGGAAAGATGCATGTACATGCTGGTCCCGAGAGTTTGTTGAGTTCTAAATCATGACACATTTTAATGACACAGTTTTTTACCTTTCTAATTATTTCTCCCCATTTGTTAGGAAGCAGTAAGATAATGTTAGTTGCCATAATAAACTGTGAGTGATGACCCTTCACTATTACCAATCATCACAACAGCTCCACCCCAAGCCAACATGTCCATGACTACGAAACCGAACTCATAAAATCACAATAAATTTGAGAATTTGTACGACCTTCACACAACTGACATTCTGACTTCAACAACAAGAAAAAAAAAAATGTCAAGCTGGTTGGCACAACACAGAGGAAGAAATAGTGCTGAATCATAGTGAGTTTGAGTCTAATTCACTATGCTGGATGCGTTCTCGGGTCTCGCATTGTTTCGGTTGCCCTTGACTGATACTTATCAAACCCCGTGAATTATGGGGCTGCCGAGTGCAATAATCACTCCTACACCCCTCCAATTGCGGCCAATTTGGGGTGAAATTGTCCAGTTTTGTCTCCACCCAATCACGGGGAGGAGAGCCACCGTCATTACTGTCATCTCCGGTTTTGGGATCCCAGACTTGATGCAAGCCACATCTCAAAACCCGGAGCAAACCACCTCTCCTCTTTCTTTTTCTTTTCTTTTCCTCCTCCTCCACCTCCTCCCTCTCTACCTTTCCCTTGTCTGCCAGGGAGAAAACTTCTCATGGAGGGGGTACTGCAGGGCCATAGTTCTACCTCTCCTGCCGCTGGGCATAGTTTGTGATTAATGAAGCGTTTGCTTTGCTGTAATTTGGAAACCCCAGCTAGATGCCGGAGATTGCGAGTGTCAAAAGGTCATTGACCTTAAGCCAATCAGTTCCCTGTTGGATTGTGGGTAGGTCACGCCGGGGTCAGCTAATCACCGGCAAGCCGCACTCCCCTTGAGACAGTGGAATGGTGTATCTTGTTTCTCAACAGCCTTGTTACTTTTTGCCACAAGAACACAGCCTAATGACTGCCTGTTTGAAGAAGTTTCGATAGACTCTAAATTCTCGCAGTGATCAAATTTAGAGCTTTCATATGGCAGTAAAATTCACACTGAGATAAAGAAAGACGTCAGAAATCAGAATCAATCAAAATTCCTCATTTCTGACTGGTGATGTTTTTCTTTTCTTTAAAAGTCAGAAACAGGCATAAGTTCATCATGTTGGTTTATAACATTGCTTTCAGGCTAAGAGAAAAATTGTTTGCTTGTTTGTTTGTATGTTTTTTCTAAGGAAGTAAGCCTATAACAATCGTATGGCAAAAGCATGTCAAAATGTTCAAACAAGATTTCTCTTCAAATAAAGGAACTTCACCAATGGCACTAATCCTACTGGATATTTCAAATGGATGTACTATTTCAATCCAGTCTAAATTTTAATCTTGAGATCATCAAAATGAAACAAACCATGGGGAAGTCATAACTAGCACATTTTCAGCAGACTAAAATAGGTGCCAACAGCTATATGATGTTTGAGGAAAACATCCATTCAATTTTTAACAGAAAAGGGCACAGAGTGATACCTGTACTCAATACTCTCAGATTTGTGATTCTTGATGCCTGAGTATTTGACCTATTGCTTGTGCACGGACAAAACACAACTTTAAAGGCATTATTTACAAATTGCAGGGGAAACAAAAACCCGGCTTTAGTGCTTCAAAATAGTTCTTAAATGTGTGTTAGAAATAGAAACAACCAATGTAAAAATGTTAATCAGTATAATCAATGTTAAATACTGCTAAATATACAAAATGTGGACAATAGTGATAATAAAATTGTTTCTAGAATAAACCATCTAGAGTTACGATTCATTTAGAAAAATAGTGATATCTCCTTATATTCTTTAGGTTTTATTGCGAATCTTCGTATGGTAGGATGTTTTGTGATACAACTGACCTCCACATAGTATGCATCAAATGTGATAACTCAAACATTTTTTAAATCACCGCTCCCAATGGTAAACACATCTTTACGACATCCCAAAGATGTATGTGTACAGAGACTTTGCCAGCTTTCTACAATTTTGCTTTTCCGCAGGAAGACAGAGAAAAGTGCTGATCAGAAAACTGGCAATCGCTGTGCCAACTCTTCCCAGAGGCAGCATCTGTAACATGAATGTAGTGACATGAATGAGTCTTGTCGTGTCCTCAATTTCCATCAAGCCCGAAAAGCTGGGAGGAGGAGGTGGCTGTAACAGCCAATCAGACACCTGGCCTGGTGATGGATGCATCTCCATCAGAAAGACTCAACCTCGGGGTACGGTTGCCATGGGAACCGCAAAATGATGGATAAGCATCTCGACCGATTGAGTGGCAGAATTGGAGTGGGAACAAGGCAGACCGGTACGGGAAGATGATGATCCCGCAAATGAAAATTGACTGGAGAGGTATTGTTGACTTTGTCGCCGACATACCGAAAGTCAGTTTCTGAGAAAGGGGACATTTTGTGGTCATGTTCTCTCAACACAATAAGCTGATAGGAACATCTATCAAAAGCATTCAACCTCAACTTATTCATACAAAAGCTGGCACATAAGAATATCAACAATTCCAAATGATCATACTGAACAAACCTCAGTCTGGTCAAATGTTCTGTCTCCTGCATCCTCTTCAGAGCAGAAAGTATCATATCACTTTTACAGAAATGTGGTTTATACATTTGAGAACTTACGGGCAATAGTCACTAGAATGTTTATTCAAACGAACTAACAAATATCAGGCAAAGAGAATGGCATACTATAAAACACAATATATTTGCGGCATGAAATTTTCGCGAATTGGAGCCGATGGCCTTTTTCGTGGCATGATGTATTTGCGTGTTGCCTTTAACATTCAATGCATATTGCGTAGACAAGAATTTTTGTGTGCATTTTAATTTCGCAAATTTTGGCTCTCGCGAAATTAAAATGCACACGAACATTCCTCGTTTTACAGTTCACCGTTTGCATGTTACGGGAACAGTCATCAATGGGTAGCCTGCCTTTAACTCTTTGTGTGCTTTAAGCAGAAAACCCAATAATGTTGTACGCAGTGTCCAAAAATGACTGGCACAGATGGGGTTAATGGGAAAATCTCTTTTGTGTTCAAGTCAACTTAAACGAGAAGAGTAAAGTCACAGGGAACAGCAAAAATGTCGATAAAATCTTATAATGATGAATTCATGACAATGAATTCTTACTCCAGATCCAGGCAATATCAGGATGCAGTCACACACAGTGAGACCACAAGTGTCATCCCATCACTCCAGGTTTGAAGTCTTTCACACAAACGTCTACAAGACAGGCTTTTTTTTTTTTCTGAGGCAGGTTATCTCTCCATCTCCCTCACAGATTTCTAGCCTGCGATAGGGCAAGGTTACTTATTTTCTCTGGGTGTGGGATGGACCAGATCTCATCCCCGCCGTCATTTAAAAGCCATCCATCACTTGCTGGAGAGTGCCTCTTCCCCTCCCCTCCCCCCCCCCCCCTCCCCACGAGGCCCGCGGCCCGGCAACCAATGCATCACCGGTCCCACCATCACACAGGGATGGCATCTCTGCGCATCCTTGGAGGAGATTCAGCTACATCAATCACTCTCCTTCGTCTCACCTCAAAAAATTCTGCAGACAAGAATTCAGGAATGATGTATTTGGTTTGTTTGTTTGTTTGCAGGTTTGCTTGTGCATTTGTTTCTGTTAGCTTGTTGCCTTTTTCTAATGGCTATACTTCTCATAGTCAAACAAAATTTACAAATACAGTATGACAGCGCTCCTTTCATGCAGATGCTTTGAACTTTAAAGGGAAATGTGCTCCATATACAAGTCGACAATCGTACAGACAGGTATGTCGCATAGACATATTTGTAAAGTCAATACTTCATCAACATCTGACTGCAAAATAAAACAAGTATAAAATATTAACAATTGCCTTTGGTTTTATGGAATAGTGATATTTGGTCACAATCACATCATATGCAAATCAGCTGAGTTGACAATGCCTGTACCTCACAGCTTATTAATTGATATGTACAGAAATTTACACACACACACAAAAAGAAAGAATATGTCAAACACCCATCATCAATGATTTTTTTAGCAGCTTTAACTTAGAAAACATTTCATTGAAGCAATTCAACTATCACTTGTAATTGGCCTGGAATCCTTTACTCTTTTACCTATGTAATACAGTCTTGGCAAGGTGTAGATGAAAATCTTTTACCTTGACTTCAGAACTTGAGAACTGACCTTCAATGGACTTCAATGAATGAACTGAATATTTCTGCAGCTATATATACAGATATTTCATATCAAATCTCATTCCTCCTGGATTTTCCAGGATTCATGTAATGGCTGCTGCAAGGTGCCCTCTACTTTTTCAAATCATGCAGACAAAATATGAAAAATAGGTACTTGCAGCATTTTCAGATAATAAAATGGGAGCTAAGAGAATGACCATCAGTCTAATATTCTACTAAAGCCCCATTCTACTTATCTCCAGGTGGCTATATGATTTTGTCTTTTCAAATTCGATACATGTGCAGTAAATTCTCAGATGGGCTCTGAGATAAACTTCACTCAGGAAAGGTGCGAGTCCCTGTCTCAAGCGCTGTTCCTTAACCCTCCAGGCACTGACTTGGGTAATTGCTCCAAAACCAACAATGCCACTCCTCAATTCTGGGCACACTCTCAAAGAAGAAACACCTCCCTGCTGGAGGCTTGTTTCAACAAGCCTGGGATTAAAGTTTATCATCAAACACTTCCTGAAAATGTTGTTGAACTGAGGGTTTATCCCCTCCCACCCCCCCCCCCCTCCAAAAAAAAAAAGAAAGAAAAAAATGACTAGACTAAAAGTAAAAAACTAAAATCAATCTTGTGAATGAAGCTTTAGTTTTCATTTCTTGTGGAGGAATGCAAGACTTTAGAACAAGGGATGCCCTTAACATGACTTCCAAGAAGCATCCCCAAGGGAGGCCAAAAAAAAAAGGAACTCTCTTTCCATCTGTTGCTTCCTCTTTCCAGTCTCCTCACCTTGCTCGTTCCTTCGGCATATCTGCATTTCTAGTGGAGAGGGCAAAGACCCCTTCACTAGTCCACACGGGGCTTTGATGCTAACCCAATTCTACCACTTAAGTCAATATTTGGATGCATGCAGAACCTGTCCTCATCCCTTTTCCTGCAGACTTTTCCGTTGTGTCATTCATTCTCCGGGCACTGAAACACTTCTACACATTGTGCATGCCGGCTCGGACTGAATCCACATTGGCGGGGGAAGTGGCTGGGGATTTGCCGTTTATCTGGGCAGACTCATTCCGAGGCTTTTCTCAGCAGAGTAATGAAAGCACATTTGTCGGTATCATGTGCCTTGGGACTTGCACACCTTTTCAGCAATCAGTCTGAAAATCATGCTCAAGCCATCTCTCCAAAAGCTCTTGGCTGTAGAAATGTTGTCTGCAACCAATCACTAGTACAGATTTTACACGCACCAACAATGCCACACCCTATCTCTTTTTTTCATTTGTCTTTTTAGTCCCACAGAAAGATAAAACATATACTTCGCTATACATCTTTGCTCATGTCTAATCCCATGTTCTTTTTTCCCCCCTTTAAATCTATTTCTCTTTTGTAGGATGGTAGTATCAAACAACAAATGTCCTCCCCCCCCCCCCAACAAAAAAAGCAAAATATTACCTGAAGGGGTATTTGAGGAATAATCTTAACATCTATAAGAATATGTGAGATTGACAAAAGATTCTGAATAATGCAAAGAAGAAGAACATGTTTGATTGGGGGAGTGAAGGAAGGGTGGGATAAAAGGAAGAGGATGAAAAAGAAGAGAGATAGAGAGATGGGCAGCAATAGGGCTTGGAAAGGAAAGATGGACAAGATTCCTCTACTGCACCGATAAATTACTGTCGATGTTGGGTGCTAAACAAATGTTTCTGACCACGTGGGGAATGTTTGGCTAGCACCATGGCAAGTTTGGGGGCACCGGCAGGAGACACAATAAAAATGTGATACTGTCTGATCTGCCTCCTCAACAGTTGTCTCCCGTTTACACATGGTTGTGTGTTTTACAAGCTACATGGCCCCCTGTGTGGGGGGTACTCTAAGTCTAAGATGACAAATTAAAAGAGGTGGCCTTTCCCCTCTGCTGTCAGTGAAGATATTATTCAAACTTAAAGCACTTATTGTCTTTCTCTATTGTGTCTCCACTTCCATTCACCCTTCCCCCGTAACACATGTTGCCCACTTCAGAGCAGACCTCCCCGTATGATCGTATGATCCATTATCTCAATTTGTCGTGAAAAAGCAATTTATTTTTCTTAAATCCACATCCTTTTGACTTTCTGAACCTCCCTTCCCCCCCCCCCCCCAGGTTACCCCAATTCCTCAAGACGGCATGCATCTTAAGCTCCGCTGCATTGCTCAGCGATTCTGACTCATTCAATGCGACATTCTACCCTTTTTTGCACAATCCCTCCCTTTCACATTACAAATCCAAATGTAGAGATTTTCTGATCAAATGCATTGAACAACTTTTATTGTGCTCAGATCACAATGTGGTGGAGGGTTTAGAAAAAGACACCACAAAAAGAAAGAAAAAGCTCTCATTCAGTGAACCACAGACATACTGTATTGAATACTAGTAATTGAATCCAATATTCAGAGAGATACTCAATAAGACTTCAGGTCTAACTATTATGCTAATACTATTATGCTAATATGATCAAATAAAAAAAAAATAACAACACGCAACAGGGACAGAACTTTCTCTTTTACAAAGGTTAACAAAAAAAAAAGAGTTCAGACATTAAAAAAAAAAAAGTCATCGTCACCCCACTTGAACACCACTGATCATGAAGACATCAGTATTTATTACAAACTGATTTATTGAGTGTGTGCGTTCTGGAATCTGAAGGTGTGTAGCTACTTGAGCTTGAACTACCATGCATAAGGTGGGGCTCTGTATCAATGGCCTTATGACATCACTAGTATCCTGGAAACGTTCAGAACGTGTGATCATACCTGTGCAATTCTCTCACACGTTGAAAGTTCCTTGAATTCTACACTGACCAATTCACAATTCCTGTTATCTGTTTCCCCCGCAAACACCTTCTCTCCTTCATTCTTAATCTTCTAATGTATCACTTCACATATGCCCCCAGTCTTCAAATTCCTTTCCCCCTTCCCCCCTACTCCAAGGCCATAAAACCATTTGATGGATGTATTTTTCCTATAACAGACATGATAACAGTGATTTACGGCCAGACTCTTGACATGAATGTTTCAAACAAATCATGCATTCTTTTTGTGCTTGCCTTCGCCTCTTGCCCCAGCTTTGTTTAAACAGTTCGCCAGTCATTGGATTCCACTTGTGCAAATTGATAGTTTTGACATTCTCTAATTGGCCAAACACAGGCAGAGACGGGGGTTTATTCACTGGCTCCAGCAGTAACAGTAAGTAAAATGTTCAAGTTCAACAAGTTAAAGGGACACACCGCCCCTTTTACTCACAAACACAGGCAATTCATTTCATACGTAATTATGCTGATTGTCACAAGTTTAGAAATAATTGTCAGCAGACAATGCACATACATGACGTTTTGTGTGCATGTAGGACCTATACTGTATGTGTCTTCTTTGAGTGATATATTTCCTATATTCACGTAATGCAATTGTATTATTCGCGTAATCACATCGCAATCGTATTATTCACGTAATCACATCGCAATCATATTATTCACGTAATCACATCGATTGATGTGAGCGCATTTCTACAGCTTGCAAAACAGAATACTGTCAAAGCTGTTATTTTCATGAGAGTTTAATTTCTGCAAATTTTGCTAATCACTGTTGGGGCATGGATTTAAAAACATGTGAAAATATCTGACGCATCAGCCAATGTACGAACATGAATTAGTTGCACTTATGATAGTCTCAATGTCAAATCACGGAAATATTTCATGTTAATGTCGGTGACCTCTTCTTATTCACGAAAATGGCTGTATGTGAAAATATTCAACTCTTACAGTATTGCCTACTGTATCTCATTAACCTGTTAAGGATGGGCTGATTTTGCCACAACAAGCATTTCCCATAGACATTTGCCCGAATATACTCAGACTCGTCCTCAATGTGTTATTAAAAGAACCAGCAATCAGAGACAATCCCTGATGCATGAGTGCACCAAAGTGCTGTGAACTTCTCATTCAGTACTTGCTCTGCAAAACTAGCTAATCTGAAACAAAACAAAGGGCAGAAATAGATGCACACGCTAAATCTTCAGCTTTCGATTATCCCCCCCTAAATGCTGTCCCTGGCAAAGGACTGAACAATGGACCAAATGGACTACAGCTGCAAGTGCAAGCAAGCAATATAAAGCTTGTGGAGCCCTTCACTCTCTCTTCCCCTTGACTGACAATGCACTACGAGTGCACCGAGCAGGTGCCGAAACAAGGCTGCCCCAGCGTGAGTCACTCCGTGACAGGGTCTTGTGGCCAAAGACTAATCCTCCTCTAATCCCGGTGTGGCTGGTACACTTGCCTCTCCTGAGACAACTCCAAGGGAATCTCACTCTTTGATCTGCCATTTCCATCTTTACTTCTTTAAGTGAAAATATAAAGCAAAACAGACCAAAAGCAATGAAACGGACGCAACTCAGGTCAAACGTTGATGTGGAGAACATCGACTGTAGTCAAAACTACCTCATCTGTACCATCCACAGTTCATGGGGTGCAAATCTAACTAAAGCAGGAACCAGCATCTTCTGCAGTAATGGTTTTCAAAAAAACACCTCCTTGATCTTCCACAGCTTAGAAGGGACTACAGAGTGTAAGCTCAATACAGAAAGGGAAAGATGTGTGTGAAATCTCCTTGTGAGTGTCACTCTGACTGAATGAACTGCTCCTTTCAATCTACCTGACACAAAAATAATACGCACATTTATCTGATCTTAAGGTGAAGAAAAGAGGGCTCCATAATTGATACACAACACTTTGCTACCTGACGAGTACTTTGTGCCAAGCTTAAATGACGTGTCAAATACTGGCTCACATTGTATCGCTCATAGACGGACATATCCCACTGAAATGGGACTGCAGCAATGAAAAATGATCAGCAATGATCAATGTTTATTCTGTGACTCGCAACAAATGCTTTCTTTGCTCTTGTGTTTGTTTGCTTAGTTTTGTTTGTGCGTTTACTTTTTCATTCCTATTTCATTCATAATACCTGCTCGAGCTGAATGCCATTGCCAACTCTGTTCACCTTCCCTATCTAGGCACACAATCAGCCATAAACGTCTCACTGTGCTGCAAATGAATGATTAGGTAGGTGGAATGAAAAGTTATTATCATTTTTTGTTACCCACTCCCCCCCCCCCAAAAAAAAAAAAAGAATGTCCCCCTCACCATCCCACTTTACTCCTGGTATTCTTCCTTTAACCCCCAGCCGAGCTGACAGTGGGTCACCACTCACTGAGCTTCTATTTATTTTGCCTTCTGACGCTAGATTCAATGGATGCTTGCTGGCCGTGCTGGAACTCTGCCGGAATGAACGCCGACTGCCATAAATCTCCACAATCAGGCTCTGAACTCTGCCAGCCGGGACTGATGGAGTCCCTTGCACCCCTCCCCGATCTCCTCCCATCCTTCTCTCCGTAATGTCAGGTGGTCAAAAGGAGGTGAAGCCAATGAAAGTGGGCATACGTCAGAGAGATGCCTTCTTGGGCGACACTGGTAGACTCGCTGCACTCTGCATCTCTGGTAGAACAGTACGCCTTCCTTACTTGTACACAAGGAATCCTCTTCTCAACCCCTCCTCTCAAGCTACCCATTACCTAAAGTAGAATGTGTGGGCTACATCACATCATCCCCTTCCCCTTTTCTTGGCTCCCATTTTACTTATCTATCTTTTGTATCACAATTCAGATATCATGATACAGAATGTAAGTGATGAAACTGACTTCATCATCACCACATTCAATACACTTATGCATATTTACAATAGTGCAACATGCACAAGGAGCAACTGAGTGCATGTTACTGACAATGTGAATATCCATGAGTGTGCTGCATCTCCACCAACATCATGAACTTTCAAAATGTGCATTATTTGTTTTATAAAATGGGTCTATGAACTGTTTTGCAATACAATGGGGTTGCTCATCGATCAGCAGTGCAACAGACAACCTTTGAATCAAACTCAAGCAACTGCTTGGGTCAGTGTCACATGCACAGTGATCAGTAATCTGCCACAGGATAACACACGTTTTTGATGAACATGCTTTAGACTTCCATGCATGTTAGTGAGAAAATAATAGAGCTCACATGTGACTCTTTTCAGCGTTTCAGATTGGCTACATTTTCAAACCCAACTTATAACCGCAAATGACATTTCAAGCCACAGCTGAGCCACAATCTCCATAGCCTGTCAATCAAATATGCAACTCTTGTTACACATACACGCAAGAGGATGTATGTATAATGTGCTCACCACGGCAGACGTGAACACAAGGTTGAGCATGTCTCCAATTTCTTAAACAATTTAGTGTAAGAGATTTAGATTGCTGAGTTTTCACAGGAGTGTCTGGCATCAGGCAAAACTTGATCAAAAAACACATTGGGATTGTAACTGGTCACTGTCAGACCTGATTTATGGAAGGGACTCAAGTTTCTTTTCATAAAGAAAAAACCCAGAAAACTTACTCCATCAGCATTAAACATGTTTCTAAGCACGTTTATAAATGGGTTTTCTTGTCAATGTGAAACCTCTCAATGTCGTATCTTCACCTCAGCTCACTGAATGTCACGGTAATGCCATTCAGATCCAATGCCATTCAGATCCACAACTCACCCTGTAGGAGCACACAGTTGAACCCTGGCCAAAGACGAGGTCACACTGCTTGCTAATATTGTACACTTCACCGGGCTGGAAGCTGGGAAGTGGGCGGGGCTCCGTTGGCCTGTCCAATAGGCATTCAGCATTGCTCAGGCTGCAGAGAGAGACAGCAAGGAAGATAACAATTTTTTTTTTTTTAATGAATGAACAAATGAATGAATGGAAGCAACTCTGCTTCTTTATGGTGAATTCAAACTAATTAAACATACACTTAACATCATCAGACAGTGGTATTATTGGCATCCATGTTTCTAATATTGAAGCACATCCATAAAATGCTAAAAATTCTCATCAGCTCTTGCTTATGCATCAGAAAATTTCAACTGATCGTACAAAGAAGCATTTGTATAGCTCATATGTCATACTCAGATAGCCAAATATTTTTGTTCTCAAATGGTACCACAAAGTTCAAGTGAACATCATTACAATGACTGGAATTGAGCAAAATAAGATCAAACATAATAATCAAAACTAAACTACACAAAACAAAATAATGACTAAAACAAAATTAAATAACATGTACAACAAAACAGACCAACATAAAATGAAATAAAATGAAATAAAAATAAAATAACACACAGTGAAAATTACAACTACATAAAAAAGAATAAAATTTTATGTAAATATCCACAATTCAAATAACATAATCCTTACAAAGTAGCAATACTATTCCCCTGGAGTGTCTTCTTTGAGAGAGATAAGTCAGACGCCCCCTTTTTTTATACATCCTTCTCATCAACATTTCAAACACAGTGACATCTTGAAGAAAAGAGGTCACTATCGGCCACAAAGACCCAGATCTCAGGAGAAATCAGTCCCTAAATGCTGATTCCTATCTTTAAAGCAACGCTGCTATTAACATGAGCCAGATTTAGAAGGGGGGGGGGGAGAACAACTTAATGGAACAGCCAGAGGAAAGTAAAATTTCACATGAACAGTATACATTGGGCTTACATAATATACAATGTATCATCTAGAGGTGAATATGTAATGAAGGCATGTTCCTTGTGTGCATTCATAAATTCCTGGGACCCATGGGACATGAGAAAATAAGTTCAATGCAAATCGGATTTCCTGCAACATCAGCCACTTGCCTGCCATTAATGGGCTCGCACACTCCAGAACAGGGTTTACTACAATGGACCCCTGTGCTCCGGTATGCCTTGACTGATGGCCTACTATGTTCTGGCAGGGTCACAGAGCTCTGGTGGGAACAATTACTCACAATGGGGGCAGCCTCCAAACAAATTGACTTTGTATTTGAAATTAACAAGGGCACAGGAGTCCCAGGGCAATTAACAATGCCAACAGATAAAAGCATTCGCTGAGTTATGTGAGACATGAATCAATGATTTGATGTTCTCCAGTCAGACAGACAAAGATCGGATTTGTTCTGCTGTTGTTTTGAGAACATGTAGGCTTTGTGCGAGCTTTTAATCACCCCCAACAACAGACAATTGTTTAATTTCATGTTTGTTTTAAACACATGGCCTCTTTGAAGTCTCACAGTGATTCATTAAAATTAGAATATTTGCACCTAAAACTGCATGGTGCAGTTACAGTTATATCTCCATTTCTCTCTTGCTAGCTCCCTTTCTCTCTCTCTAAAAAAAAGGGGGGAGGGGTAAGACACAAGAAAGGAACTTTAAACAGATGTAAAGAAGATGCCCCATCATTTGACTCCTTTCAATTATGCCATGCTAGACTGTCTGGTTAGCCAGCTTGTTTTCTATGCACTGATGAGAGGGTCTCACAAGCAGATTGCGGGTGTTATACCATCCATACATTCCATTTGTGAGGTGGGCAATATTTACTCCCATTCAATGGATATTCAATGTCTTGTCCACTACTTTGAACATCACCTGCGACCTGCGATCCTCTTCTCAGCTGCATTGGATAGAGAGCTGAATGTTGTGATTGCTATCAAACAGAAGATGTGCAAGACACAATTTCTCCCCCTCCCCCCCCCCCTAAAAAAAGAATACACACACACACACACACGCACACACACACACACACACACACACACACACACACACACACACATACACACACACACACACACACACACACACACACACACAGAAAATATGCACACAGCCACCATTTTGTGGACAAGGCAGGATCACGCCGGGATCAACGTACAATCTCACCTCCTAAACGCCCGTGTCTAGCTGTCTGCCCACCCATATAGACCAGTCAGAAATGAATTTCTGGTTTTGATTTTCAAGCCAGGGGTGAAGAATGTAAGAGAGATTCTTCCTATTCAGTCTTCCACTCCCCTAGGGATGGCAAGTACTAGAAAACATGTTTGGTTACCTCGGCCTGCCACTTAACTCTCACACCACCAGAAGGGGTAACACACACAGTTCGCTGCCTGCAATATGCATTCACAAACCACTCTCCTTCCAAATAACAGTTGAATTCTTGCATATTGTGAAAAAACAACATACATTCTGCTTAGATTGATTTAAAAGATTATATATCTTTGCTCCATGCCATTACAACCTAAATAAATTCTGGGGAACACTATTGATAGAAAAAAAAATAAAATGCATTAGAATTCATTGTGATATCATACCAACGACTACAAGCATTTTTGGGGGTAAACTCTGGAGAATTGGGCACTTCTGGCACCAATTGCAGCATGAAATAAGATTGAAAAGTATGTTTGCGAGGCAAAAGCAGGGATGAATGAGTGTTAGGCTGTATAGCCAATGGTACAAATTGGAGCAGGGAGAATGAAGGGCGTATTTTGATGGGGAGTACAGGTCTACACTGAGGCCGCTAGTTTGTGGGCAAGACAAAGTCAAGAGTTGTGGTACCTGCTTTCACTGAGCACACGTCAAGGTCACTGTCACATTCTTGGCTAGAACTGGGTCATTGATGGAGAGATTGGGCCTATGGGAGGGAAACTCACAATGCCCATGACTATGTTTATGGCAGTATAAATTGACTCCAATAACGGCAGACAATAGGCCCGTTCACAAACAACGAAAATCGAAATTTCAATCGCCATCCAAATTTCGATTTTTTTTTCGACCGTTCATACACAGGGAAAAATCGCACTTCGCAGCAAGGAAAGAACGATCAGTGGCCAAACTGCGCATGTGCGAATCTTGCATGACCGAAGACTGACCCCGCAGTCCCAATAGAGTTTCGCACGCGCTGCGAACGATGGGACTAAAAATACCGATTTCCGAATCTCGATCGCACTCACACACACGACGCTTGGCAAAATAATCGCGATTATTCTGAAAAATCGCACTAATAGTGCGAGTTGGATCGCGATAAGGATCGCGGTAATTAGTGAGATTTTTCTGTCCACACTGGAAAAAATTTCGAAATTTTGATCGCGATAAGAAAATCGATTTTTAAATCGCACTTTTTCCCTTGTGTGTGAACGGGCCTATTGTGTCACAATATCCTCCATGGATTGGTCTTATATTCCAAGGGAGGTTGGGTTAAAAGAGGGAAAGATGGCAGAAAGGGAAAAGATGGGGACATAGATGATGCAGCAGGGGTGCAACCTCGTGCAACGCTTTTATTAAGGTGAAGCAACCCATGACGACCAATACCAGTGTCCTTTAGGTTCAAATTACCTGACACCAGATGTAAGGATGTGGGGGAAACAGGCTGGGCTTGTAGTATCTACAAGTGATTCAAGAATTACAGTGTGTCTTGTTGGTTGCCACAGCGTAGTATGAACCATAACTTGTATGGGCGTAGAATACGGTACAGAGGGCCAAAGGGATACGGGAGGGGAGGGGTTGGGGGGGGGGACAAGATTTATCCATGCTATTGTTATCATCAAACACCAGGCGACACAACAATTTCATGTCTGTTGGAAGTTTCTATTTCCCTATCTTTCTCTCCCCTTCTTGCTGTCTTCTCTTCTCAGCACACTTCCACACCAGTCTCCGAGGTGAATCTCCTTCGATGACATGAAACATAAGCCGGTGGGATCCATTCAAATTTTCACCAGCAAAACATTAGACGGTGGGGTGACACACCAGTGGATTTTACAACTCGGTGTTTCCGCTCACGCTCGGTGCTAATCATCACAGAGCGAGCGCCTAGGAGTATATCTAATACGCACTGAAAACGAGGCAGAAACAAAACAGCTAGCACTCCTCCGCAAAATTTCACCAGAGATAATAAAACAATATTAGATCCTGTGAGACATAATCACTCATCTCTTTTGTTTTCTCTGCTCTCTGTCAAACCAAACCATACGTGAGTCAGAAAACAGGTGAGTGGGTGAAATCTCTTTGAAATCACATCCTTCCCCTTCTATTCTCCATCGGCCCCCATCCATTTATATCAATGCACTGGTCTACGCAGGCATGTCAAGCCCCCACATCTTTAAAGAACAAGTTCACTTTCATAGACACGTGGGTTGAGTGAATGCAGCAATATTAGTAGAACACATCATTGAGAGTTTGAGGAAAATCGGACAATCCGTTCAAAAGTTATGAAGTTTTGAAGTTTCTGCTCAGTCACGGCTGGATGAGAAGACTACTATAGCTCGTGATGTCACATGAGTACAACGATATAAAGAAAGAATAAAGAAAATTCAACATATTTTCACTTTTCTCGCATAACAAATGAGTACTCGACTTCTCTCTTTCAGAAGTTAGGGGGAATAATATTGCCTTTAACATACGTCAGTAACAAGTCAAAGAAATGTGCACTTTATTCAAAAAGTGAAGTTTTGTGAAATTCTCTTTTTATTTTCCTTACATCCTTGTACGCATGTGACATCATACACTGTAATAGTCTTCTCATCCAGCAGTGACTGCGCAGATACTTTAAAAATTCATAAGTTTTGGACGGATTGTCGGATTTTCCCCAAACTTTCACCGATGTGTTCTACTAATATTGTTGCATTCACTCAATCCACATGTATATGAAGGTGGACTTTCAATGCATGTGAAAACCTGTCAATTACGAAAATCTCTCACAAAAAAAAAAAATAAAATATGTCTGCAGCTTCAAATATATATACACATATATAAGCCTATGTATATACACATATTTCATGTATCTCATATATACATACATATACATACACAGTATGCATATATATTTATGTCTTTCCATCTAAATGTTACTGTGTGTATATCTGCATTTGTATGTGTTTATACTCATAATACAATACATATATAAATGTTATATTCAAATATTAAAACATATGCATATATATGTATACAAATACAAACATTTGTATGTGCACATAAACATCTGATATTAAAAATGGAAAGATATACACTGAAGTGGGCAAAATACACACAGGATCTTGCCCCCTATTTGATGAAAACTTGCTTCAAGTATTACTTTACATTTAGGCTCCGTCAATGCTACGAAATGATTTTCCTCTCATCAGATAGCTCTTGTTCCATCGTCACGGCCAGCAGCTCGATCTGGTTAACCGGCACGGTGGGGGCGAGTTCAAAAGCAGTTGCGAGAACTTCTGAAAAGGTCTAGCCGCACTTGGATTGCTTTTCAACCAACAATCAACATTGCCCTGAGTAGCACTAATAGTGACAATGAGTGTTTGACTTGGCCTGGTGCCATAGACAACACACACGAGTAACACCTACTTCATATTTCCTCTTTTCTCTCTCCTCGGCTCTCTCTATCTCGCTATCTATTTATATCTATATATATATATATTTTTCTCTCTCTCTCTCGCTCTCTCCTTATCCTTCTCTCCATCTATTTCTTCTTCCTTTTATTCCTTCTATCTATCTCTCCTTCTTTGTTTCTCTCTATGCCATTCTATTCCTTTTCATGTCTTTTTTCTTTCCTCTTCTTTTCTGCTTCAGCACAAAAAACATTGTTCAACACTACGAGGGCAGGCACAGTTTGTCGAGGGATTATGACTGAACCCCAGGCATGCCCCAGCGCCTATCGATAATTCTATTTGCTGAAAAGCAGCGGGCATAAAAATAGGAAAATATGGGTTACGTTGTATTCACACCGGATGGGAATAATCATGCCCTCATAGGTCATCAAAGACTCAAATTTGTTGGCCATCAAACTGTAATACAAATATTATTGTCTGTATATAGGAGGAGAAAGCAATATCCTCATATAAGTTGCACTGCTCTGCAGCTTGGCAACAAAAAGTATAACTTGTAATGGTTGTTACAGAAGGTTTTAAGCTCCATGAAGGCACATCTTTTCTTTCCATGGACACAAATCAAGACCACTTTTTCCCCCCGACACCATTTTTCCCCCACACCACAGGCTAAATTTTTTCTTGTCAGAGCACTATGTCTGGTTTTGACATTGTTTCTTGTGGAATTAATGTACTATCAGAACATCTATTGAAAACAGAGTATGTTGGCAAACTTTACAGTAAAGAAGCAGGGTGAGAATTTAATGTTTCCTTCACAGTGAGCATTGTCTATCTACTCTTATCAGTCATCATAGAATAGCCAGGCTAAAAGGGAGAGGAAAGCTCTGAAATATATCCCCACAATATTTTGTAGAGATGTAAGAGACAAACAGGTAGATAAATAACCCAAGAAATATACCACAAAAAAAAGAGAAAAATAAAGACAAATGAAAAACTGACTAACTCAATATATGAGTGAGTAGATTGATTAATGTAAAGCAATAAGTAAGTAACTAATCTAATGTATAATATCAATAATGAATTCTTACATATCTAAACTAGGGAAATAGCAAAGTAAGCTAACTATGCAGATATATAGCTAGATATCTGTATAGATGTATGGATAAACATAGCCCACATACCATTGCACATTGCCATGCATTCCTTTTCAGAGCACATTACAAAAGTCAAGATACAGTGACTGTCAACATATGGGTCTGAAACAGGCTTGTAACGTAAGCCTGTTTTGAAATTTGAGCTCAAACTCAATTCAACCATGGAAGGCCTGCACTTGTTACTTAGCCAAAGCTCAAAGTCAACATATCCTTTTTATAAATTTCTCCTGTTTGCATGAGATCACTGGATGTTGGCCAGGAAAAACATCCTACCCGAAGAAAACGATTACACACAAATTGCGTTACAGGTTACAAACATTGGGCTATTTGTGTCACAGAGAACGACATCTTACTCCAAGAATTCCGTGAGCTGATTGCGACTGCACTTGGACCACTGCCATGGCGTAGTGTAGTAGTTGAGGGTCGGCGCCATCACAGCATAATTTCTCGCACGCGTGTCTTCGTAATCTTGGCATTTAAAGTTGCTATCATGCAGCATGTTGAATCTGGGGATGGGGAAGAAGGAAAATGAAAAAGGTGCGAGAAATCAGCATGATTCGAACATCACAAGTGCTGGTTATCAAATGTATTACTGAGCAGTACTACTACAATTGAGATGCCATTTCAAGGTTTTCGATTCATGATACAACATGAGAAAACATAGATGATGGGGTGATAGGATGACTTTGAGCATCAGATGATGGAGAAATGAGTTAGGACATCCTTCAGACATGTTCATATCTTTATGCATCCATACTAAATCCAACTTTGCGATTACCACTATGCAAATCCACCCTCAACAGTGTTAGCTTGACGGGATTATCAATGCCTAATTAGTGGTTCATGACTGCTACCGTTGGTGAAAAGTCAAAGAACTCTGGTAAGGGGAGACCCCGTAGTGGAATCACATAGTAACATATTATTAATGTGGACAGCTCTTCTCTCCCACGTTACGAGACCAGCGCCACTGAAACATCTTGGTACAATTGTTGCCCCCCTCTTTGATCCCCCTCTTTGATTCCCCACCCCTCTTTTCACCCCATTGATCTCATCTTTCATTAGCGAGATTCCCCTTACCATCGCCAGCGATCTGCTCTGTGCAGTCTGAGTCAGCATGAAGCTAATGCTGTTCGGTGTCGTCTAACATGAAATCTGATCGCAACAACCTCCTCGTAATGAATGATTAAGATGTAGTTATGGGAGGCAAGAAAGAAACGGCTACAGTTTCTTTCATCTTGGGAAGACAATGTCACTTTCATGACTCCATCCTGCCTTTCTCTTTTTCCATTTTAACATGAAAACAATCACACTTAATGTCCTTTTCTTTGTGTTTGTAATCGCGATTCGCCCATAGATTGACTGCAGCATATGTTACCTATAAAGTTAGGCACAGTTTCTAGACCTTCTGCAAAAGGTAACTTCCTCGACTTTTCCATTACTTGTCGCCAGTAAGATTTTTGAAGATCATGACCTTTTTTTTCCAGTGGTATCATATAAACTTGGGAGTGCAGAATAAAAAAAAAAAATATGAACACTATATGATTCATGTGAAAATATGCAAACTTAACATTTGAGAATGAAATTGGACATAAATCAGGGTTCATGATATTTGTTAAATGTTTCTCTTTCCACGATTTTTCTGTATCAGGTAAAAATGCTATTAAAGTTCCATGATTTTTCAATGTTTTCAACAGGAACAGTGTTTGTACCAGTGTGAATGTAGCAAAAAGAAGATTGCATTACTACATAAGAAATAACAGAGGGGCTAAAATTCTAACAGCAAAAATAAATGAAGAGAAGAGACATGCAGTCTAGAAAAAATACTACCCCCTCCTTCCCCCCCCCAAAAAAAAAATAATAATAATAATCCAATGAAAATACCAGTCTTCATCCAATTAGCTAATGCGTATCACATGGTATAGTAAAGAAATACGTCAATATGGACTCACTGAAACTTGCAGCACTAAATTACCACATATATCATTGAAGTCTGTCTAACTCTACACTTTCTAACTTTTTCAATGTATGAATCCTTCTGGTGGGGTTAGTTTTTAAACCCTGCTTAAGGTATGATGATAAATGTTACCGGGGAAAGGGGGGGGGGGGGTGAGCAAAAACTGTCACAGATAGAGAATAACTGCAGAGCCATAAGTGCTATTGCCACTTTAGTCCATACATTTTAAAGCAAAAAAAAAAAAATCAACAACAACAACACCAACAAACAAAACAAAACAAAACTGCCAAGTAGAAATGACAAGTGGTTTCAACATGGCTGTAGTTATTTTCTGTTTTAACAGTTGCTGAGTGCTGGTAAAGTCTAAACAAACAACTAACGCTCATCAGTCTGACTCTAGATGCACTCTCCCTATCAAAACTGCCGGGGAGGATTCAGAAGTTTCAAGAGTCAGATATTTACGAGGCCAACAAACCCATTAACAGCCCCGGAGTCTGGACTTAACAGCCAGTTAGGTCCTGTACAAAATAGGCATGCACTTGACCTAGGGTGATTGAAACCAAATTTACCAGAGTTTAATACTGCCACATGATACCAATACCACTCTCTGGTTTTGGCTTTTATTCTACACTTCTCTCCTCCATAGTATCAAACTCATGCATTCAGGGCAGAATGCCTGCTGTTGCTCAATTAAACCTGTGATTTTCAAACATTTAGATGTAGCAGATAAGCACAGATATATATGTGACTTGCTGATTCAAACATACATACAGTAGCTTAGCATTAGCAGCAACATAGCACCTGCCAATAATTGTACAGTGATTTTAGACATAGGTTTAGTTTACTTCCTTTCCACGACACAACAACACACATCCTCAAGAAAAGAAGAATCCAACTAAGAAGTGTAATAATTCAAATCCTATTCCTGAATGTAAGACATCCACTCACACACAAGAAGTCAATTACTGTATAGGCCCTATATACATCAAATATTTCATGATTGAGGTTTTTATTTTTGCAAATTTTTTGAGTAAAGTGCTATTTGCAAATTAAAATCACACAAAAATGTTGACTCTGATCCCAACATGAATGTGACATGCACGTATACATTTCTCCATTCAGTACCGTGCTCCAGTACTCCACAATTGTGTATTCAACCACTCACGAAACTGTCAGGAAGTCTCAATTTGCAATAAAAACAAAATAAACTTGCAAAATATACGGCGTATACAGTATGCATGACTCCCCCTTCTGGGAGTGGCCATACCCTTGTTCTGCATAAGGAAGAATTAGAGAAGTCTTTCAACTTTAAGCTCTCTGCATGTGGATGGTAACAGCCATCATTACTACCTCTTCTTTTTGGTCTCTTCCACTCTGCATTTGACCTGACTGGAGCCCAAGGTTACACCAACATGCTTCTGACTACATCTCCCACTCATGGACAATCAAAACAAAATGCTATTTTGGCAACAAAGGGGAAAAAAAAGTTGACAAACAGCATAAATATTGAAAGGAGATACTCGTGTGTTTTGCCATCCCCTCCACCCCTCCCCTTCTCCGGGAGCTGGAACGTGTCCGACGCCCAGTCAGGAGCACATATTCCCCACATATATCTATCAAAGCTGTCCTCGTTGTAACTGTAGAACGGACCCATTGGCTTTGCTGTGTTTTCATGTTTAAATTGGGTTGCTATAGCAACCACACATATCTAAAAAAAAAAAAGTCACAATTATCAACTACAACTGTATTTGAAGAAGATAGAAACAAAGAGTGGGCCTGCCGATATCTTTTTTTCTTTCTTTCACTGTATCTAGCTTCAGCAGAGAGCTGAGCCACGGGGAACGAGGGTTGATTTTAAAGGGGGAGGGGGCGGAGAGGAGAAAAGGAAACAGCTCTTTTGTCGTACAAAAATAAGTTTTTACAGGATGTCAGAGACATCACTCATTTCCTCCCATTACCATCTTAACAGAATTTTGAATGCTTTCTCAAAGCCTCCAATAAAGGGTGAAAGTCAAATAAAAACACAGTAGAGGCACTTCCTACAACATTTAATTTTGGTTCTCTGAGAATGGATGGCACCATCAAGTTACAATCTGGTGCCGCAATTTTCTCGAGCTGAAATCTGCTAAGACCTGCAGCCAAAGTCAGGCCTGAATGACTTACAGACGAGTGAAGGGGGGGGGGGGGGGGAGGGGAGGGAAGAAGCAGCGAGATAGAGACCTATGGGGTGATAATTGAAGTCACTTACACCCATAAATTGATGCCACATTTTCAGGATTTCTTCGTTACAGAATAGTTTCAGGATGACGTTTGTGACACTTGGGTGTCCCGCTCGTCACCTCTCCACGCTCTCGCTCGCCAGCCAATCTCCGAGTGGCGAGAGAGCTTCAAAAATACAATTACCCATACAAAGCGATAATACCCAGGGTTGTGAGCAAGGGGGAAAAAAAGGTTTTTTCAAAATCCTCAAACACGGACAATTTTCTTGATCAAATCTGTAAAAAGTCTCAAGCTATGTTAGATGCATGTGGATGTCACCTTCAAGAAAAGAACCAGCAAGTTGTTTCCTAAGTCATATAAGCTTTAAAAGAAGTTTTGTTTTGCTAATCTGTAATACTTTCTACTCTGTATACAGCAGTAATCTATGTCAAAGGACAAAGACACTTCTCACATAAAAATGTTAATATTGAAAAAAAAAAATATATATATATATTGTCCTAGTCAGTATTTGAAAGATTATTCTCTATGTAACATGACTACCACACATTATTGTATATCTTTTACTCTGACTGTGTAACATTTTGTAACTCTGATGCCTAGATATTGGGTAGATTCACGCAGTAACGACTACTGTTACATTGACAAAATTATGTGTGTTAGAAATAACACTGCTAACTGCAAAATATGGCACCAGTCAATGTTCTTCAACACTGCTCCCAAACACAGAGGCTTGGAAATTTGAATACTGTACTCCCCCCCCCCCCCCCCCCACACACACACACACACACCAATAGCAAAATATATATCGAATAATGAATACTCGAGTACTGTTGCACTCCATCAAGATAATGATCATATTTTTTTTTCCAAACTCATTCCTTTCAATAGTAAAGCTAGGGGTGGAATGTTCTCTTGTCAGTAAAACGGTAGCTCCAATATCAAATGCAGAGAGGCTGAAAAGCACACTTGCCTTTTCAGAGATAACAATCACAAAAGGGTGGTGGTGGTGGGGGGGGGGGGGGCTTTCTTTTCACAAGGCTGAACATTCTCCAAGATGACTGACGGCAATTTGTGACCCAAATTTGTTGTGCAGATTACCATGCAAGATTACATTCACATAAATGATATTAGTAGAATGTTTCATTTGTCATTAACAGAGCAAACAACAGGGTCATAAATCTTGGATGATAAGCAAGATTTTGATCAAAGCTGCTATACATTGATTACTTTATGGACATGAATGACATTGACAAAGGAAATCTACACGTATCTATGTAAGGTAAAAGTTAATATATAACATTGTACCACTAATTTCTGAACATTGCTTGAATGCCCTGTTACTTTATAGTATGACCTCGAATATCCATTAAAATGAATTCATATCTATTGCTTTGCTCTCTTTTATTTTCTAATCTAAATCTGTGTTACCATTTATTACAAAAATAGACATGGACTATCACTGTCTTGATTTGAGGCAGAATATATGTTTTTTAATTCAAAATAACTGTAGTCTCCTCTTTCAAGCTTTGAGTAAGAACAAAAACAAAACAGCATCCCCAATAGAACCTGGTTAGTTCAAAATAAGATAATTTCCCCTTTTTTTTTCCTCAACAAATATGAAGGGGACACCTAAGTGATCTCGGGAGAATGGAACGGATTCCCTCTGGGACTCAGTGTTTGCAAAACATCTCATTTGCATTCTTTTCCTGTTGTCAGTGACAACACGAAGAGGAAACAATGGTGGTAACTGAGGGTTTCCTGAATGCTGCGGCCAGCCAGACTGTCGTGGGACAGAAGGTGTGCGGTGTGTGCTCCACACAGGGTCTAGACACGGCGACCCTGGGAGTTGCAGGAGGACACTGCTGGCTGGCCCGCCGGCCGGGGACCCTCCACTTCCCACTCCCATAATTCTTTACTTCCAGACCGATTACGGCTCAATTGTCATAACTTGTCTCATCAGTCAAACACGTCAAATCTGACAAAATATCATATTAATGCAACTCCTCATATTCACTGTTTTTGTCCATTGAACTTTGAGAGGCTCAGTATGTTTCGAAGACAAAAAGTAAGGGAACCTTACATGTTCTCTACCTTCTAGCAGTTTTATGCATTTAAAACATTTGGGAGTTTATACCAAGCTGCAAGGTGGGTGACCCTTGTGTGACCTAAGACAGCAGCTCAAGTGAATTTGGAAATTGAACACATTTGGTTAAAAAAAAAAAAGAATTCCCAAGAAATGCCATGAATAGACAGCATTTCATGACACTCAGGTTGCACTTTTACCACAGCTTGGATAAATAGTACAAGTCAGTAAAGAAAAAGGGCAAGGAGCGGTTCACAACTTCAAGATATTATAGAGCAAATTAGATATCATGTTTTGTGCTAAATTGATTGATCAATACTGTCATGTAATGTACACAATTCCTTATTTGGATGTTTCATGGTCTGTTGATCTTTGTTTTGCCATCTAATATGTGGAATATCATCAGATCATAATTAGACCGATAGTAAGTCCAATCTGCACTCCAATTTCAACACACAGCTGTTCAGAATGAAAGAAGACCTAATGCTTGCAACTTCCGAGCCACATCAACGCATCCAGTCTACAGCCCCATCCCGGTTCATCGATGACTGCATCCTCACGAGCCCCAGCCAATCTCATCTCCTAGCTCTCCCACGATTCCTTCTCCTGTCTTCCAGATGATGGCGATGCAGTGGGGCCCCTCTTAATAGCAAAGAAAACTCCAGCTCAGTGGAGGATTTGAAAGCTTAAACCAAGTCTAACTCTCCCCTTCAAGTGGAAATCGGGACCGGTCTCGCTGTCCTCATGTTGACTCACATTAAGGGCAAAAATACCCTGGGGTGGTGCGCTCCTTCGGAGGTCTGCTGGGAAGAAGAGGGATCTTTTATCGCCTCACAGCGGAGGGGTGGATGGCCATTCCTATCGGACGCAATGCGAACAGGTAATGCAATGCGGCCAGAATGTTTGGACTGCCGTAACAGCATCCCCCCGAAATTACTTTCCCAAATTTCTCCCTAATTGCAGTTTGGGGTTCCTATTCCGTTGGATTGGTTACAAAATTGCCCTGCTGAAAATTGTGCCGAGGACTTCTTGATAAGTGCACAGGCTTAATGATCGGCCAAGAACGTGACAACCAACTCTCTGTCAAGGGGTAAAACAGAGTTATCATCTTGCATCAATTTGTGCTTGAAACCTTTAGCAAAGTACTAGTCACATAATCTTTGTTATTGCCAACACATTTTCATCAGAGTCTTTCATACTTCAAGCAAGAGAACTACAAATAGAACAAAGACACAGATTGTTCTAGTTGCGTAATGTTGATACATATTCACGTCAAGCTGATGTTAATAACGTGATCAAACTCAAGAGGCGTGAGCCTTTGCCAGAAGTCTGTCATCCTCTCACAATGAGGTCATGAGATGATGATATTTTATGCTTGGGGTGCTAATGACTGGACGAAGCTAGTCACCCTTTCTGAATCCAATCCCTGATGAGCGTCTGTTGACGCAATGAGCTCTGACACCGTCTCCTCACAAATCAGGTGACACTTCATTATGCTCAGTCTGGATGGTTTCCACCATCAACCCCCCTGGTAGAACTATGCCGTAAACAAAAATGCACATCACTGTCAGATTTGGTTTTGCAGGAACAAAACAAGAGTGATTTGGGCCAAGTTTCAGAGTTCAAAGTCATGCGCCTGTCAGGGTCATCACTTGGCAGAATTATATGGTGGACTAACCATGACAGGACCCCTGACCATGTCCCACTAGGTTTGCCTCTGTGGTCTAAAAAAGTGCTACTGGACATGACCAATGTGATACAGGTCACTCAGAGTTAACAGACAGTGCAACCACAGATGGGTATTAAAAATGGCTGCCTTCCTACCTCACCCAGGGCCAAATTCACTGAGATGATATAATGTACCGTCTGAGGCATACTATTAATAACTCTTAACGACAATACAAGGAGTGCAGTACACTTTCATTGGCTAAATAAGGTACTGGCATATATTCGGCCTTATGTTCACTGCCATAGTCTGCAAATGTAAGAACAGCAAAATTTCTCCTTATTCTTCTCCCTTTTTCTACATCTTAATTTCTTTTTTGTCCTATTTGCCCCCTCCCCCCCCCCAACCTTCTATCATACATCTTTATAAAAACAGTAGCTTTATAAAGCAGATTAACTGTAGTGTTGAAGTTGGCATCATGACAAAACACTTTCTTCCCCTTCTTTGTCTCATTAATAGCTTACTAACAAGAGCCAAATTAGCTCAATAACAATCCTGGGATTGTACTGGACTTCTGGCACGTATGCACCCTTGGATGAGGAGAAATATTTGACCTCACAAGGATTAGCACTGAGGCAAAAACACTGAAGTAAGAAGTGTTTTTTTTTCACTCTTTCTTTAAACTAATCCTTGTTATCACTCATAGCATGATTTTTAACACCTTCTGTTGAATGACATCAAAGTGGAATGGTATCAAGGATGGAGCGAGGAAGGCATTATAAACCCCTGTGGCTGCTCGGTGGCCCCAGGAGAGCTCAGGATGAGGCTGTTGGTTGGCACGTGCTGGCAGAGCCTTGACTGATAAATGTAGCAGTGTCCTTTATAGGCATACCCAACCTATCTGTCTGCCTGAAAGTCTGTGGTCTATGGAAACTAGTTCAGGTAAAATCGGAAGAGTCAGGGGAGCGTGTACGATGCCAGCACGTACCGTAACAATGGCTTCAAAACACATTAAGCCTAAATTATGTTTACCAACTTCCCACTCAGATCTGTTTGGTGTTTTGTTTTTGTTTTGGGTCCTATATCTTTCTGGATGACTCATATTAAAATCTAAATTGCTTGAAAGATTACTGTCATATCAAAGTGATGAAGCGGCAACATTTTTTTCTCCTTCCATGACAGGTATTGTGAGACCCTCAACAGGCAAATGTGGTGACACAATTGATGGCTCAAGTCTTCTTCAGTCTGTTTTGCATTTATCATTTCTTCCAATCTGCAAACAGCCAATCAGAAGTTTCAGACCTTTACGTCCAGATTTTGTCTTCTCCTCCCCCCCCCCCCCTTTCTTACAATACCAAACACTGACTCACTGATATTGGTCATGCGAAATGCGATAGTGGTCATAAAAAGTCAATAAACAGTTCAGTAGTTGCAAGAAAATGGTTATTTTGGTGCGTTTCAATGAATGACCTTGTATCTCAGCTCTGTAAACAAAAGGACAAATACATGAGTCACTAGCCACTAAATACAGTACCCAAACACCCATTCCCTGTCTGTGCGGTTTCCTGAAGCCACCAGACATAGCTTTCATTACTCTACATTCTATCAAAATGTCATAACATTGAGATTAACATTCACAATAATCAACCTGTTCACTATAATGCAAAGGAAGTGATCATTCACTTACGTTTTTCTCCCTAACTTATTATTGGCAGCACAAAAGTGTTTCAATACAATGGTTGGCATAAAAATGTGTCATGATTTCATGTGATGTTCTTTTGTCACCGCTGTCATCTGCCAATGCAATCAGGCAACTACACACAAACTCCCACTGAAAAAAAAAATAGAAAAAAAGTATGTTAACCTTGAAAATTACTTCTAATTATAGCCTCTGGGTTAGATTGCAGCACATTGCCATCCAACCTTGCTTAACACTCCAGGCCAACAGACTGAGTGAGATTTTATCACAAAGCAAACCATAAAAATCGGCCAAGCGTCCTATCTAGAACATGCTGCAATATTTGAACAGTCTTCACTGTTCGTGTCAGACATGATAACATTCATGTCATCACAATACTGAGAACAATGTCACGATGAGTCTTGAGCAAAACTACTGAAATATTGTGGCAGTTTATTGTTGTTGTTGTTTATTTCTTTTAATCTTGCTTCTCTCCTTGCCTTTGGAAAAACAAAACTACATACTAAAAATGGCTCAGTTGCCCTCATATGTAGAGCTGCAATACCTCACTCACATTGGCAAATGCAGTACTGTACCAAAGGTACATTTGGGTCATGCTGCAGTTTGACACAAAAACAGGTAACTCTTCTTTACAGTCAGTTGTTTTAGATTATCAGGATCAAGTCAGTGGGTCTGAGCTTCTGTACACACATCAATATGAACTATGGCCTTCTATGGTCTTGATACACAGCATACCGTCTTGACTAGATTTAGACATTTTTTTCCTTGTTTTCCCCTCTTTTTTTTCTCTCTTATTTGAGAAGTCCCTATGGCCCAAAAGCTGGACTAACTGTGTAAACCACAGCTTTTGCAGGGTTCCCTAAATATACACCATAAAACATGAGGCATCTGGACCGACAGGGCAGGCTGCAGACCTGAGACCCCTTGACCTACTTCACAGCTCCCTGTTGTCCAGTCGGTGGTCACAGTGGTTCATACTGGACATGAATTCCCCCTCAAATTTTATTTTTTCGATTTATTCTTTCTTTCTGTTTTCTTGTCAGTTTCCAAACCGAAACCGTAATAGGTGGGATCAGTGAAAACCCCCCTGTCTGCCTCAAGAGATGACTGATTAGTTGGATCAGCGCAACTAAACTTGACAATTTCCAACAAATCCCTGCCCAATGGGCATGCCAAATCCTCGCTGAAACTTGAAGAGCCTCCCAAGGAAATAGCCATGTCAGGGACCTAATCTGGACGTCGCCTATCAAAGGTTTGTTGCTAAGTCGAGGAAAGTTTGCAGCTGCACCACATGGCACAGGTTGGGCCCCTGATGTCCCAACCTGATGTCACAACCATCCCCTAATTCCCCATCCCCCCCCCCAAAAAAAAAAAAAAGAAAAAAAAAAGAAAAGAAAAGATGATTAATGGAGCAGCATTAAGGAGAACAAGCTACAGGTTAACCTTGGCTCATTTTTCAGTAGATCTTTTGTGCTAGAAATGTCTGACTTTGAAAGCATCAGAAAAGATGGAAGTGCAGATCTTAGGAATCCAATAAACCATGTACCAGTACTCTTTCAAGAAAAATACAGGAAAATGACAGAATCCTAAACAACCTGGAGTGAAAAAAAGCGAATTTTCTTGATTGCAATCATTGCTACCAAAGCAACAAGACTTAATCCCAAGGGTTACTGGTTGGTGCTATGGAAGCTGCAACTATATCATGTTTCTGAATCCATCTCTTGGGGAAATTATTTGTTCACCTTGAAACCCAGGCACAGACACTTTGGGAGAATTAATCTTCCCCAATATCAACTTCTCAAAAGTTTCCTTCTAAATAGCTGGATCAAAACAACATACAATGTGAATGACATGGATGCACAAGATCTGGCACAAATATTTGCTACCTGGTAACGATTGTTTAATCATGCTAAGGTTTCTGGTAACATAAGTCAAGATATGTTTTCCCACACACCCATATCCATGTCGGAAGCTTTAATGAGTGTATGATCTTGATCAAGTTTATGTAAGTTCATTTGTATATTGCTGCATAATTGAATAACACATGCAGGGATTTTTAAACACAATTCTCAATCAAGCATTGGCAGTTTCTCTCGAAAGACATCTGTCTTAACAAGTCTACACTCTGGGGCTTGGAGGAGTAGGCTGGCCCTAATCCTGCCGAATTTTTTGCGGAATTGAAGACCAAACTCTACTTACACGTGTCCCAGCTCATGGGCCATGGTGAAGGCTGCGCTGAGACCATTGTCCTCCACAATGGAGCAGCTCCTGAGAGGGTCGCACACTGTGCCTAACTCTGCTAGACCTGGACAGGGGGAGGGATAGAAGGTGAGACCAGGATATGAGTGACATCATTAGACCAGAAAGATTGATGCCTGATACAGCACAAGCAAAACTACCAGGTACATTTTAGTAATTTGAGCAGTAATCAAGGCTCCACAACATATCGGGCAGTGCTAGGCAAACTCAGCATTTCTTACAGCAAATTGACAAATGATACAAGTGAGAATCAATTAATGATCATGACAATAAATCATTATGCAATCTTAATCCCATATTGCATGGGATCATGTCCATACATGGACATGATTAAAACCTGACCACTAATTTAGCAAGTGTCTAGATAAAAGTTCAGGGAAGCATGTACATTCAGTTAAAAGACACACTAAAAAGACTCACTAAAAAGACACACATTTTCCATGAATCATCAAGTTGAACTTTATAAATTTGTTCCAGTCGTTAACGGTTCACCGAGAATGAGAGTGAAACGTCTGCATGTGGAGAGCATCAGACAAAGTGTAGTGTGACTTGGGATTTGTTGGGGGGAAGGAAACAATTAAATGTAAAGCTCCTGAGAAGTCATATTTGGAAAGCAAACATGAAATTAGCTCAGAAGAAACAGACTACTACCTAACTAACACTGGTAATGTTATGCAAGGGAAAAAAACAACAGAGAAAGAGAAAAAAAAACTAGGTTACTAGATCACCCGTAAACTTTGACAACACTACGAGAACGAACTGTGTCAGGAATAAGTCCATTACCAGGTAGCACAGATAAAAAGGCGGTCATCAGTGAAACATTTCCTTCGCTGACTTTGATTTTGAAGCCACCATCCTTGATCTTGGAGCAGATTTTCCTGCTCCTTTCAATCAAGGCAGACATACATCATGGACAGATTAGTTTATTCCTGAAGTTTGAGTGCATGCCCGATTTCCAAAAGCTATTAATATCACAAATATGCTCTTGCACACAATAACACACACACACACATACACACACACACACACACACACATGCACACACACGCACACACACCACATGCACACACACGCACACACACACAGACACACACACAGACACACACACACATACAGATAGACAAACACATACAGGAAGAAGATGATGGAAGAGACAAATCTGTGATCACAACCAGCTGGGCTAGAGTGCTAGAAACAGATGACACAATCTCTTGCGGATCTTGCATTTTGCCCCTATCACCACGAGTATGCTTGTTATCAGGGAAGCTCATGTTCCATCATGTTTGCAGTGATAGCTGACACTGGGATCGAGATCAAGTTGGGTCATTCGGCTCGGAGGGTCAGGTCATGTTGTGTCTCCTGCCTAGACAGGAAAAAGATGAAAGCCTAAATTTGGACATCACCAGCAGGAGAAGAAGGGCATGAGGAGATGGGAGAAGAGGTGCGGGGAGATGAAAAATGAAAATGTACAGGATAAAGAAGTAAGGGTACAGGAAGAGGAGGAGGAAGAGGAAGACACAAAGAAAAAGAAGAAAAGGTGGAAGAGATGAAGGATATGGAGGAGGCAGAGGTGGAGGGAGAAAAAAAGAAAGAAAGAAAGGAATGAAGGAAGGAAGGAAAGAGGAGATGGAGAATGAAGAGGAGGAGGAGTAGAAAGAGGACAAGGAGGAGGATGAGGAAAAGGAAGAGGAAGAAAAGGAGAAGAGAAGGGGGAAAAGGAGGAGGAGGAAGAGAAGGAAGGAGAGGAGGAGGGTTGTTAGAGGAAGGAAAGGATGAGAAAGAAGAGGAGGAAGAGGGGAAGATGAAGAGAGGATGGAGAAAAAGTGGAAGAGAAGAAAGAGGAAGAGGAGACAATGTGCAAAGACAGAGTATGGAGAGATAGGCAAGGAAGAGAAAAAAAGAGGTAAAGGAACGTGATAGAAAGGAGGAGGAGGAGGAGGAGGAGGAGGAGGCTAAGCAACAGACAAGTGATAATAGTCAGTTTGAACTCAAGTCTATGACAAATAAGGGATAAGAACTTGTGGGGTTATGTGCTCCAAAAGAAACACAACACTAATGCCTAACATGTGTGCTCTAAATTGCGGGCAGTACACCACCAAAGGCATCCTCCATAAAATGAAAAAGTTTGTGATGAATGGCCTACTTAATCTTGTGGGGGACCCCAGAAACTTTTTGCTGGGAAAGATTTGATACAGCATAATGGCAAACAGTTTCAATGTGGTTTTTTTGCCCACTAAAAGGGATAGTTCTAATGAATCACGATTAATGCACTGTCGCAAAGGTTTTGTACACTAGCTGAAGCCTAACGAGCTAAAAACAGAAAAGAAGAAAAAAAAAACACAAAAAACCCTGCAACACCCACACATCCAAAAGTAGGGGATTTAATCTGTGTTTATATCTCCAGAGACTGTTCTGCAGTCTCAAACTTTCTGGTCCCAGAGAACACAGGGGGTTTCCTTGGCGTCTATCCACCATGGTAAACCTGAATACCTTGAAGTTTGAAAACAATTGTGTCCTACCAAACATATGAAAACATTGGCTTAAAGTTCCACTGCACTAAACCAGCTTATACACATGCATAGTTGAAAATAAGCTCAGAACTGACCCCCCGAGAATAATCAGTACTTAATGACTAATCTTTATATTGTAAAATGCTAACAAATGACTGTATCAGCCTTCAAACTTTCACAAGACAACATTGTGTGTGTGTGGGTGTGTGTCAGAAAGAGACAGAGAGAGATTTTGCAGGGTCAAAACATATTTCAGGTTAGTGCATTACATGCAATTAATGTTCAGATTTTCATCTTTTTTTCAAGTACACCTGCTCTGATATTTTTTCCATTTCAACAATCCATATCAGCAGCAAGTACAGGTGTATTGTGGCATGGTAAATGTTGTAAAGACTTTTAGTGATGTAACTAGACAAAAACATGAAAGCCCCCCAATCTACCACACTTTAAGGGGGTGGGAGAGATCCCCTGCCCTGAGGTTGAATTGATGACTCATAAGGTATACATGTCACCACAGTCTGTTCATTGTCTGAATGCAATATTCAGTTCAGAAAGTCTGTATTTGGTCATCGGAAACCTTAAAAGGCATTTAAAGCAAACAAGTGGAAACTTCAAAAAAAAAATATTGTATTTACCTATACTCCTCAATCTCCCTCTAAACCTGTTACTGGCCTATGAGGGAATTCTGCACACTGCGTCCATTCCGACACCAAAGGTCGTGTACAGACAATACTTGGTAGAATTTGTTGTGTTAGGGCTTGTCCCCGACCCCAGCAGGACCACTGTTTCAAATTATCATTATTGTTGTCGTAGTACCTAGTAGTAGGAGCTAGAGCAGCAGCAATAGTAGTAGTAATAGTAGTAGTGGTAGTAGTAGTAGTAGTAGCAGTAGTAGAAGTAGAAATAGCAGTAGTAGTAGTAGTAGTAGTAGCAGTAGTAGAAGTTGTAATAATAGTAGCAGTAATAATCATGATGTTTATGATAATACTACTACCGGTAATTATGATTACTGTAATTATTACAATTACCATCATTATCATGATTATGATCTTGATCATGATCACCTTCGTTATTTGACATCATCACAAAGAATGGAAAAAATATACTACTCTTCAATCTGATCGAAAAATCGCAAAAAAAAACCATGATATTTTAGCGGTATGAAATTTTCGTGAATTTGAGCAGACAGCCTTTTTCGCAGCATGAAATTTCCGCGAGTTGTCTCGAACATTCAATGCATATAATATAGACAGGAAATTTTGTGTGCATTTTAACATCGCGAATCATGGCTCTCATAAAATTTTTGAAATTAAATTCAATGTGAGTATTCCTAGTTTTACAGTACCGTAGAGATACAGAAGCTCTGACACTCCAATTGTGTGTTTGTTTGGTTTTTTTTTTTTTTGGGGGGGGGGAGGGGGTGGGTGGAACCATTTGCATACAAAGCTACCAAGTGAAACTTCACACTCTCTGTTCCACCTTCAAAAAAAAAAAAATTGGAGGGGGGCGGTTTACAATCCATTCTCAGTTCAAAAGAAAAAAAAATTCCAAACAGTCACTATGAGTCATAAAACAGTTGGCCAACTGGAGCCCAACAACATTCCACTACATTGCGTATGTGCAAGTAAGTGTGTATGTGTGTATACATGTAGGGATGTTTTCCATTGTGTTCCTGCGTCTACTTATACTGACATCCAAAACATATACTTTCATAAAGAATATTTTCTGTTTTTGAACAGAAGTTCCATAATCAGCATTTCTTTGAGACTAAAGGGCTTTTTACACTTGTAAATTTTTGCTTAGCCCCGGACCAACAGTGGGGCTAAGGGGGGGCCTTAGCCCCACCGTTGGTACGGGACTATCCTTAGCCCACTTTCTGTTTACACTCGTTTTTGCCAAAGTGGGCTAGCCCCATCAATAGTACGGTACTATCTGGCCCTGCAAAATAGCAGGGGTTGGCACCGCAATTGTGGTGCCAAGCAAGTGAGTGTAAACAGAACGAAAAAATAATCCTGGGCTAAGTGACGGAGACGAAGTCCGACCCTCACTGACCAATCAGAAACGAGGTAATCAAGTGCAGCCGGTGCGTGCGTGTACATGTACAGTACACAGCGTAATCATGAATATTCATGTGGTTTGGAAAGTCCGGGGCTAAGAAATACGAGTGTAAAAAGGTCAGTTTTCTCCTTAGCCCCGGACAAGAGATAGAACGGGACTAATTGGCGAGTGTAAAAAGCTGAAAAAATTGGTACGGGACTAACGACAGTCCTGGGTCAGAGAAAGTCCGGGGTTAAGAAACACAAGTGTAAAAAGGGCTGAAGTGAGATTAAATGAATCCACTATGTATGATCATGGTCAGTCATTGTAACAATTCACATTAAGAAAAAGAGTAACACACGGCAATTTGAATTCCTGCACACAATCCTTATCTTTCTCTCAAACAAGACCTCCATAGAAAGACAAATTTTATTCACTGCTAACCACATGGGGGCTTCCTCGAAATGACATAAAAACCTCACCAGGGAATCTTGGTGGTCACGATAAGATGCCGTGTCTTTGTCCAGATTCAAATCTCGAACCAAAGTTCAAGTGAGTGACCACTTGACAAATGTTTAGAAAATTGCAGAGTTGGAATGCCGGCAATAAAAATGCGGAAAGTGATTTTCTCTCTTTTACATTGTCACGTCTGCAATCTGAAAGGTGTCCACCGAAGCACATATATTTACTCCAAATGACTCTCAAAGTTAAAGGAAATGCAACCCTTCCAATGTGCTGTTGCTTTCTACATGGTGTCCTCAAAGTATGCAGTGTGGAAAACAAAAAACATGATATTATTTTACTCAGTCACTAGTTGGAGTAAAGTGAAAAGGGTAATCAAACTTATTTTGGCGACATCAGAGTCACAAGACCTTTTTGCGAAAAATAATTTGTTTTTCATCTAAATTTCTTCCCACATTAAGGCATCTTCTCCATATAAACACTTCAAGCCCTTTTTATAACCTTGACTTTACAGTCAGTTGTGTTGTATCGATATGTGAACAATATGAGCTGTTGTTTGAAGCTCAAATAAGCCATTAATATCTTAGACCAAAATACATATCTGTCATACTGATATTCCACAAAATTTCATGCATCCCTGGTTTCAAATAAAAGAACCATAAAATTTAAGAGAGCATCCAATTTTTATTTTGTTTGTTTGCGGTGGCTAACATTAATGAAAATCAATCAACATTCCATTCTTAGTTGAATTATTCACATATGAAGGGTTACTCATTGATGCAAAAAAAAAAAAGGTTTTTTTTTTTCCCCAAAACAGAATCACTGACAGGCATATGACTGCAACAGCTCACCCACTTAAATCTTTGCATGAAGTCCATAATCAACTTTAAGGCATCATTTGAATGATCCCAAACAAGACTGCATCATGAAAATCTAAGATTCTATGAATTAAAAAAAAAAATGACAAGAAGACATATCATTTGTTCACAGCCATCATTCATATATGCTTCCTCACAAAGTGATAATGATTTCATAGAATATACATTTACGTCATAAGGCACTGCAAGGACGTTAAAGGAGGGATGTGAGTAGTGGGGAGAAATACACATTTTTGGGTCCAATACAAAATCATGGTCCCCGCTTCATCTTCACGTGGGGAAACTCAGGATTTAGATGATATGATGACTGGTTGATGCATGAACCACGGACAGAATTTTGATGGAAATGCAAACATTTATCTGGCAGGAAATACTTCTACAAAGCTAAAATCATGATGTTCAGAAAACATATGCCATCTTTAAAATATTAGCTTGCGGCAAATGTCCCAGTTTGCAAAGCAGGTGTGCAACTTTAAAACTTACAGACGTAATGTACCACATTGTTTGTCTGATTCTGAGTTGACTCTGCTACCTCACTTTAGAGTGCTGTGCTACCCAACAACCGAAACCAAACAGTCTGAGAACCAGAAAACCACAGGTATGTGAAGAAAAGCAACTACATCATTCTGTAGTCTGTACCACCCATTTCTCCCACACAGATGACAATGTTCTGCTTTGTTTCATTGGCAGGACATAAATGTTTTAGCATATCAAGGTATGGGAGAGAACTGAATACCAAAATAATCTCCCTCCCCTCTCGTTGCTGTTGGCCTAGCCAGTTTAAAAGCAGACTAGATAGTAGGGAGATAGCAGGGTCATACATTGTGTACAGTCACATATCACTTTATACGGTTTATATTAAATGGGTTAGTCAAATGCCGGTTAGTGTTTGGCTAAACACAGTCACGTGATGGAGGAACATTCGTTATGTTCTCCCATGGGAAACATTTTCACGTAACAAATGACAGAAGACCTAGGACCGGGCGCGCACAGTGAATTTGGCTCTGCGCGAGCGAGCGAGCGCGTTGTGCTGGTGGTTGACATTGACGTATTTGACTAACCCATAACAATAACATAACAGATGATGACTTTTGTTGTCCGGAACATGTACCAAACGCTCCACCCTCAGGGTTTGAAATACTATTTCGGGAGGCTATAAGTCCCTCGACTTCGTCTCGGGACTTGTAACCTCCCTCAATAGCATTTCAAACCCTTCGGATGGAACATTTGGTATGTTCCCTCCCCCGCCAGTTATCATCTATAATAATATCCATCAAAGTCCCTCATGTTATGCATAGAAGGAACCACATACATAATAATGAACACTGTATATATGTTTACCACACCTAACACAGTAATGCTTAGTGTATAAAAATTGAAGTTTAGGTCAGCTTACAGCTGCCCTTTAATGCATTCAAAGTTTTTAAACTTGAGCGAAAACACCTGTCCTTAACATGTAAATGGTCCTTATGCATACCCATACAATTTGAAATTTGCTTGAAATTACGGCTTATTTCATTCAATCCAGAGTATGAATACTGAATACATGCACAAATATCAAAACAAAAATAAGAAAATCACTGGGAATACTCAAGTCCTCAAGTGGGCAGAATTTCCTTTTCTGTTATGGGTAGGCCAATAAGCAGACATGCACAAATTATTTGATATTCTGAATACAAATAACAGAAGGTCATGTCAATATTTCTCCTTCAGCTTTTTTTTTTGCTTGTTGTTGCAATGTTAAATGTGAAGAACAATCCATGCTAATGATACCATCATACCACCACTTTGGAAAGCACGATCAAATGTCACATAAAATGGCTCTATATTTGGAAACTTGGATATGACACAAGAGCCAACAGGGGGTATTATTTGGTGGCTCACTAGTCATGCACATTGCGGAGTGTATCCAAGAAATATCAAGTTACATGCAACTATGACCAATGCGAGGGAGCTGGAATGGACATTCATGTTCTCCGATCTGGGAAGCCCCCCTCTCCCTTGGTCCAAAAATGTCGCCTTCCATTCAGTCGGTGATCAATACTCAAAGGCATTGGTCAGGATGATCAAACGAGCGGGAGGGGCAAAAGTTGTTTTACTTTTTACGGTCTGGCTCACCAGAAGACCTCCTCATGCTCATTCATGTCATTCATATATCAATCCAAAGCCATCATCCTTAGCCATAACTCTCCCACTCTGTACACTAGGGGGGACTGGGAGCCCGATCACATCACGTCTGGTCCACGGGTGCCTGAAACTGACAGCTCCTTTGCGGTTTAGGACCGACTGAACGTGTAAGAAAGTTCGGGCCTGTAGATCCAGGGCTGAGTTGCCAGCAGCGTGCAGAGGTGACATCACTCACAATATTCAACTGTAATCAAATCTCCTCTATGACAGGATCTACACTGCCCTGCAGTGGCATCTCTTCAACTCGGAGCTAGCCGTGTTTTCTTGTGAGGACTGGTAATGTAATTTGTACAAGTTTCCCTTTACTATCATCTCCAGAATTTGGGCTCCCTGGTCTTGGTGTTGGCTTGCTGTTCTTCCAGTTAACCTCTTACTCCATTTGCTCTAACTTCAATATGATAGAGCCTAGAGTTTAGAAGGCTCTATATATACATGGCTTAATGATGAAAAAAGCATGACTACAAGAGCAATTACTGGATTATATAGGTACAGAATGATAACCACAAACAGTTCTGAACATCGATACCAGTATATCACAAAAATAAATCGTCTGATTATTTCAGTAGAGCTGTTTCTTTGCTATAACCTTTTTTGCAACATAGGGTCCTACTTATTTACCATGGGTGTTAGAAGCCTAAATCTTCACTTTTACCCGGGGCAACTTAAAGAACTTAAAGGCAAGAAAAATGTCAGGCCACTTGCCCACTTGCTCTTTGTAACATCCAAAGTCAAAGCATTTAATGTGCAATGTATAATATGTAGCCAAAGAGATTCCCATCCATGTGGTAATATACTCACGTCAACATATCAACATCTGTTAAAGAAAGGATTTTCCTCTTTAAAGACAATAAATTAAGAGAAAAATTGTTGGAATTTTTTCTCACAAGATCAAAAGACTATCAGCTTGAATGTAAGATTGATTTCTGAATGACATTTGCATTGGCATTGATGATGAAGAGGGTAGTCTTAAGACAACATCCTCTGCACATCAGAAAGCTTTGGGGGGCAATGGAAGGCTATTATTTCATCTTTGGTGCTGGGCAGTTAAAATTCTATCAGAACACAATGGGACAAGCAAGGCAGGACCTGATAGGCAGGGGCATCGCCATGAAGCTGGCTACCAATGTAGGGAAGGGTCACCTCCTATCACCACACACATTCATTCCCAGTCTCTGACAACTGCTCACAGGGGTTCCAAACGGGGACAGAATGCGTTTGTGTGTCGGCACATAAAGGGATCACGTCACGCCTGTTTGTGTATCTGTCTGTCTGTCTGTCTGTATCACTGAGTAGTGCAGGTTCTGTCATCATCCCGGCTCCGGCACGGATGACAAGTTTTGTGGTAGCGGGCGATGAAATGTGACATGAGGGGAGGGTAAGTGTAAGAGTACAGGCCTATTGAGCAGACTTGTTCAGGTCTGGGGGTAGTTCACGTCAAGTGCAAAGTGACACTGAAATCCTTCATTCATCTACATTGGAAGTGTGAGCACTCTGTATTAAAACAAAAAGTTGTATGGGTCGCCCATGGAAATAACATCAGCTTCAACATTGGACTGTTCACAATTGTAACGAGATTGTAGGGCCTACTGTGTATTGTCTCCGTATCCCTTGCTGCATCAAGCGACTGACAAAACAAGTACCCTGCATTTACTGCAAAACTTAAATTTTCTTGTGCATGAAATTTTCACAAAAAGCAAAATTTCAATTTCTAACAGCAAAAGAAGCCTGACCATCACTGCATTAATTCAAAATACATTGTAACAGCTTTGACCAAAGACACTTACTGCATAAATGGCAGTGCTCCGTATAACGAGCACAGCATGTGCGCTGAAAGAATTGCGCAATCTTTGTACCAAACATACAGATACATGCTTATACCGCCACGGCCATTTTCGACAATCCTTCCAAATGCAACTGAAGCAACCTTCTGAACTGAGACTTGAGCAACAACAGTGCAGAGAAATGTCATCTACATCGCGCAGAGAAGTGTGAATTTAGTGTGCATACAATATTTAAATTTTCGTTTCCGGTAAGTTGCAAATTGTGTATGACACACATGAAAGCTAAACTGACCAAGACAGTACATATATAGGTCTGAGTAACAAACATGATGTGATGAATTCAAAATTTATATCATCGGTCAGAGTAAGGGGATCTTTTGGATCTCAACTGGTACAGCCCTGTCAAGACTTCCGTACAGTGACAGGGATGTGTATAGTTAAATCCAGCACTGGTGATCAGAGAAGACAATGAGTAAAGAAGCTCTCCGTCTATCTACTTCCCACCCTTTATCTCATCATGTCTACTTCCAGTTAAGTAACAGAACAAATATCATGCTTCTATTCTGTCCTTGTCTGTTATTCTAAAGTATCAGAGTGATTTATTTTGTGATCAACCTAACATCAAGGCTCTTCCACTACATAAAGGCTTGCCATACAGTTCTACTTCACAAATATTTACCAATTTGTATCAGTGAGGGATACAAAAAACAACAATAGAAGCTTCTATCCATTGACTTGTAGGTCAGACCTCAGCATGGTTGCATTAAAAAAAAAAAAAACATATATTTTAATAAATTATGTTCTGCAGGATTACCTTCTTGAGTATTATCATAAGCCTGACTCATTGATAACACCACATCTTTACATTTGCCCTTAACAAATTATAATTATCATTTTATCTTATTAAGTTGTTTTTTTTTATAAGCAAATGTATGTGATATTGATATGTTATGACACTATAAACTACCTCAATCTGGCCTGTCAGCTACCATGGTTGTTGCTTTTAAACCATTAATAAAATAAAATAAAATAAAATAAATAAAAAACTCTTGAATTGCTCAGTGCACAGAGATATGCATGTACATGTAGTGCTATGTACTTTCTGACAACATTCATCTCACAGTACCTATAAGTACTCATCTCTGCTTATTTGCCTTCAAAGTTATTAATGTCAAACTACTGTAAGAGTTTGTGGCAAAAAATACTGCTAGCAAGTGGAATTCTTAATGACATTGTATTATTAACATCTAAGTCACTAAGGGATAAACTGCTCCAAGTCACTCATTCTGTGATGTTTCTACACAAGGGAGTTTATGCAACAAAATCTCCCCCTCCCTCTCCTTGAAAGAAAAATAAAGACTACAAATTCATCTCTCATTTTGGAAAGGACCTTCCAGAGGATTTAAGGAAAGGTCAAGATTTACAATTCTTACCTAAATGAAAGATATCCAAAGTATAGTCAGGGACACTAGTACCCCTTTCACATTTTCTACATGAAGCTTCATCGCAAGTTTAAACCTCAACTGATTCATCATCTGAAAATTGCACATTATGTTATAAGCACAGCAGGGGCTATGTTTCACTTCCTGTTTTTTTTTTTTTTTTTTTACCAAGGATCACACACAAACAGAGTGAAAGATGTCACCACTTTCTTTTGATATCTCTTATATTATAGAATTGTTCATGACATTGCCTGTTTGATAGGTAAGAAAGAGAGTAAAGATCACTGGGTAAATGATAACAAAGGCCACAAGGAGAATGGTAGTGACACAGTAACATAAGGAGTTGTCATATTAGGTTACGCGACCCCCCACAGAGTTGGCAACGAACCGGCGATGCTTACTACGCTTGCTGCTTCAGACTTGTCATACATGAAGCGTAAGCTGGTGAGTAGTGGCCCGCGGAGCCGTGACACGCTTTCCCTGATGACAGCCGTGTGTGAAGATGTGCGACAGCTTGTGGCCTATCATTCCAGCACAGCAGCCCAAACTTTATCGCTATTAACCGACAAGCCAAGGCGGGCTACTGCGATGCCTGCGGGACATCGATGGTTAAAGGTACACGACATAACTCTTGGTCCTCTTAACTAATCATGACCTTGTTCTGACATTCAGCACTCTATATTGATTAGATATCATTGGTAGTGCATATCTAGTTATCATGTCATGAATGGCCTCCTCACTCTTACCATACATTTCTACATCATGCTATCCTATTAAAAAAGTGAACATAGAGAATCTGAAGAAAACTGATGCATTACATTTATCAGTATAAAAAAGAATCTCTAACCTGTAAGAAAAACTTACTCCAGAGGTAGTTGCTAGAATAGGGAATGCCTAAAATAAATCCAAATCAAGCCAATTAAGTGCTTACTTTTTATGCATCTTTGAATAACCACAAAATGTTGCACAGAATCAACTTTTTTCATAGACTTGCCTTAAATCATGTACTCAAACAGACCTGCATGTGATGTGCAGGACACACAACTTGAAGCATACTGGAATAGGACTCTCACTATATCTGTTTTAATCATCATTTTGTTGTCGGATGCTTAAACAATCACTCTTTTTATGCATTTTGGTTGCCCTTTGCACAATTTTACAGCACAAGTGGAACCTTGCCAGAATTATTCTGATGGCTGGGTTTCAAGAAGATTAGAATAGTAAATGCATACACAAGCAAATATAGCCTCCGTTTCAAACTCAAGGACATGATTATTGTGCTTTGATATCATTTCCCTTTTACCCCCAACAACCAGGTTTAAAGATCAAAGTGCTTTTTGACACCTTCTCTCCCCCCCCCCCCACCCCCATCCCCTAAGTAGAGATGAAGGATAGAACAAGTTTACATCTACTGTAGATAACAGGCCTGCCACATGGCGCCTTTCTAATGACTGAAAAGAATACAAGATAGGCTAATCGCAGTACATACACTACTCCTGTACATACATTATTCCACTTACTTCACACCTGTGCCTCATGGTATGAGCATGAGTTACATAACACACAGAATCAAACTGATTTTATTGAGACTCAGAAAGGCATTGATTCCACACATTTTGGATATATGGGGGGGGGGGGGGGGAAAGGCCTCCTGATTTTCAAACCCATCCTCACCCAGATATTCCACATTCATTCACTCCTTTCTCTCTCTCTGTTAATGGGGTGAAAAGCTTGAAATCTTACCTAAAGTGTCACATTCGGGGCCAGACCGACATATATCTTCCCTGCAAGTGCAAAGAAGACAAGAGGGGAGAGAGAAAGAAAAAAGGTACATTAAATCAAGTTGATGTTGGTCCTTTCTACCATGAAAGCATAAATGCAATATACACACTACACCTCATATCACAATGAATTCAAATGCCATTTGCAACCTGAATTCTATGCATCATTTGTCACAGGAAGTTGGCCAAAAAAAAAATGTTGCTGAAGTTAAACATTTTTATGCATAGTTTAAATGGGGTATTCTAAAACTCTACAAAGTTGAAGAATGCATTTTTTTTTTTACAATGCAACATTTATCATCTCTGAGACTATAAGACATATGTATGAGTGAATAAATACACGACGACATCATCTAGCCAACATTCCGTTCATTCAGCTACAGCATATGAATTACAGCCGACACCGCAGTAGTGATTTATGTACAGCATCTCAGGGCACAGTCAAGATTCATAGCACAGTCTTGTGAGACCTGCTCAATGAACAATCCAAGGAATTGCTCAGTCTCCCTCCCTTCCACCTTCCAAGCTCCCCCCACCATCCCTCTGATAACACCGCCATGGATGATGCGCTCCGAAATCTGTGGTGGTGACATGATTACTGCCTTTCTGGGTCAGACCGGTGCGGCTGAAATCCAGCCACATTCTTCCGGCGGCCGACAGAATTCAAAGGGACCCCCAAAGTTTATTTTGTTTGCCTCCTAAATCATACGTCATGCAGAAACCAGTGGTGGCACAATTTGCTTGCTTGTCCGATCTGCGAGGTATTTAAAGGGCATCACTGATACAACATCTCTACAAGAAAGGGTTGAGTTATCTAGATGCTAGTAATCTTGGAAATATCTGGACGCTCGACTTCATTTCATACGCCAGAAAACCAATGAGTCAGAACTGCTTGTATGAGTGAGAAAACGTCTCTATTTCACATTATGGATGCATTATAACATGGTTTACAAGTGGCCATCAATCCAGCCAAAGTTCTTCACAATCTTATGAAGATATGCATCTGAATACATCCTGTGATGATGCTGGGCTGGCATCAGTGGATTAAGTAACTGACGTCACACTTTGTTAGGTCACACATGGTGGTGGTACCACTAGATTATGATACCACAAAAGCAATGGATGATACATAACACTGAACACATTTCATTCTGGAATAGCACAAAATGTGCACAGCAGGAGGCCAACAATGCAGTCAGTATAATTCTGCTTTTGCTCTTAACGTTGTCAAGTTTTACACATGCTCTATAAAATACTCTGGGTTAAATTTGAGGTTTACCACGTTAATTGTGAGATTAAAAATGTCAGCTTCATCCTATTTCTTCTAGATAACATTATGGTATAGGCAAAATTGTCTTTTAGCAAGGCAGTGCTCTGGAAACTCTGCATTTTACTTGTCAAAAGACAGGAGAATAAGAAAGAAGAGACTATCAAAGACACACAAGAAAGTGATGTGACTGAATACGAAAGCAGAATATCTTCAAAGTGAAAGCACCACTTAACACTCACACACACATCTGCATTCTATCTCTACGCAATGGCAACATTTATTGACAATAATGCATAAAACATTTTGTGCCATACCTGCACACTCTGTGTTCATTACTCATGACATGGCCCGACCCAGATGCACAGTGGAAATGTGATTTGCAATGTTCCCCCCGTTCACATGAGAAATGTAATAAGTTCCTCTGAGCCAGCAATGTTGAAGTTTATATACTCAGCAGAGGCAAAAGGCAGCACCACTGCCACAGACCTATCATGCTGAGAGCCTTCCAGCTGCTGTACACAACTTAACTTGCCGGAATGCAGGGGTGATGTAGTCCCACATATAGCTCCTCATGTTGGTGATATACAAAAGTGTAGTCATCATCAGCATGACCTCAGGAGGTGCCAAATTACATGCTGTGAAAGTTGCATGTGCCATGACAAGTGCATTGATATCCATCATTCAACCTCCCTCCAGCTCAATGCCATCAACAAAGAGTCAAGATTCTTTACATATGAAACAGAATTTAGTAGCTGGTTTATTGCCATAATTTTCCAGCTTTCCACAGAAGAATTCACAAGGATTTAGGAAATGCTTTCCATCAAAGAGAATTTCACACAAACATTTCAACAGCATGAATGTTCAAGTTCCTGATATGGCTTTCAATGCATGAATGAAACTCACAGTAATGGTAATGAAAATATGGCCATTGTGGACACTGGACACAAAACTGGACATCAAAATATCCATTGTGCCGGTACAACATTAAATAGTTAACAGTTCACTTGTATTGATCCATATGCATAAATCAGAAGGCTTAGCTTTCAGTACACACATCATATGAAGAATGATAAACAGGATATTGTTTTAAGACCCTGTAGGGGCAATACAAATGAATGCATTAAAGAAGAAATATGACTTCATGCCTACGGCACTACAGCGTATCAACCATGTGCCATGATGCGAGAATGAGTGTAATTGTTTATGTAGGTGGGTTCATCAAAGTTCACGCCTGTCACTTTAATTGGCCAGACGTGGCAGTCCCAGCTCTGGCAGCCGCCAAGACGGCTTTGGCGGATGCCACATCTGGATAATGAGACCTTGTCACAAATTACACCTCTGGAAGAGGCCGCATTGACATCTAATCTGCCTTGCTATGCACAGACAGACACACAAATTGCAGTCTAAATCCTTCCTTTGAAGTAGACCCTTCATGGATCATACGTATATATTACACCTAAACATGTGTATCAAACGTTGCATCATCCAGAAGGTACTCACAACCAGGGAAAGACATTCAATGAGCTGGCTACATTCACATCAACATAAAATCAATCTCGATGGATGAAGCTGTACATGGTACCACAATATACAGTGACGGACAATGTATAAACTCCATCTCTTGTTTCCATTGTCTATCCTAGCAACAAACTCATATAAAATCAGAAATTAAGTCTGCTGAGAGTCTGCTGAGAAAAGTCAAATAATCAATTAAGCAGAAAAAAAATCCACTGTCTAAACAAGAAATAATATTACTTTTTTTTTTCTAATATCCACGTGTCTACATATCAATCAAACCTTGATAATATGTATTTTAAACTTATATGTGACCCGCTACAACAAAAGGATCCTAAAGTCGCTGACGGGCGAGCCAAGCATGGCCCAGAAAAATTGCTATTTTCTGGCCTTTCCTTTGATCATTTAGCTTCGAAATTTCGGCAGATGATAGAAGATACATTAGACTACAAAATTATGTAAAAACAGAAATCCGAACATTTTGACAGATTTTGGTGTTCCGACTTCAAACTTGATTTTCTCGACTCACCCGTCAGTGACTTTAGGATCCTTTTGTTGTAGCGGGTCACATATTCAAACAGATAACACAGAATCAATGCAGTTCTGTGCTCCACAGAATCCCACAAACGCAAAATATCCATATCAATGTTTTTCAGGTTTAATAAATAGCAATCATTTTCAGCTTCTCATTTACTTGCTCTATCTCTCATTATTTTGTAGGAATGTTGGGTTCTCCCAATCAAGCTCTTGCTGAAACAACAAACCTTGAGTCAAAATTTGGTATCATCATAACCTAAGATATCTTTAGCATCAACTTCAGCCATTATCTTATGTCCGATATTGTCAGATATACATCATATATTAGATTTGGAGGGGGAAAAAAGAGAGAGTACCATGTGGAATATTTCTCCATATAGCAACATAGCAGGTTCAGACCAGACCAAATGTACAGCTGTAGGAACTACAAATAAAGAACTTGTAAAACTGAATGGGATGCAGCCACCGATCTCGCATTGCAGCACGCACATTATGCCTCGCAACGCGCTGAGAATTGCCGCACTACGAAAATACATCTTGGAAGGGGGACCCCTGCAAAAGCTATCAGCTGGGGAATTAATTGATTGACATCGTACACCAGAATGCCAACTGGTATGAAGTCTGTACTGGGCATCCCAACATCTGCCCGTACTCGGGACAATTTCTCTGTTAGCTCCCACAGCTTCAGACTCCATGGCTTTACACCATACTATCCATCATCTGTTCTGCATTCCCTCATGTACACAACTACAGGCAGACATCTCGTTTTTGTTGTTGTTGTTGATCTTCTTCTTGTACTCGTTCCAAACTTTGTCGTAGAACAAACTTTTGTCAGCCTAAGTCACTTCTCTGTATATCAGAGTAGTTTATCACTTTAACACACAATCTCCTTGCATGTTTGCCATACAAGATATTCCCAGTGAATTTTCGTGCAACAGTCTAACAGTGACACAGAGTGCTGAAGTGAACTGAAACAATCTGAGAAACTTCAGCAGCTATTCTGTCTGTCATTCATGGTGTCAATATTTCAGCTCAACTGTTTATTAATACTGCTGAAAGAAGTAGTTTGGCAGCTCAGCAATCTCTATATCCAAGTTAGAAAACAAAATTAAAACAAAAACAAAAACAAAACAGAAAAGCTACATATATACCAAAGCATCCATTTTTTTCAACTTTCTTTTTTCAGTTTTTTTCTTTCATGTCTTATAGCACCACGGAAAGGATCTAGTTGGATTTGGGCCTTTGGTTTGGCAGCACACATCTGTAACAGTACAAAAGTCATTCAAAAATGTTGCTTTTCCATCTACACGCTGTTTCTGTGCTGTCAATTACACCAGATTCCGAACAGGAAACTTGTCCTCCCCTGCACTGGTCCTGGTTGATAGGCAGCAAAAGAGAAAGATGTGGAGGGGGGGGGGGGGGGAGTAAGGGATAGAGTCTATTTCATAAGCCAGCTGACTAATAAGATTTGATAATTGGTAAAAGCTGGGGGTGACTGCACAGCGCCAATGGCTCGTGGCAATCTCCCTGCACTTCCCCACCATGTATTGAAGTAAGCCCAACTTTCCACATTCTGCTGATGCCACAAGGAGTCCGCTTTACTGGTGACGAACAATTTGGGGCAGCTAACTTCTAATAGCAGCTCACTGGCTGCCCCCTCCTTGAAACTCACCTTCTGACTTCTTGTGCACACTCCTCAGAGTTGAGAGAGCAGAAAAAGATAGAGGCAGCATTTAAGGTGAATTAGTTCTGGTTTATATCAATTTCAATGAAGTATGATAAAACAAACAGAAGAATGTTAATTATTGTCAGTATCATCTGCCACTCTGGAAGAGAGGTCAAGGGTTTTATTTCTATTTCTATTTTTCTTTCTTAAAGACAACTTGAACATTGGGTTGAAACCCTATTCAAGTACAACAATCACTTACTGTGAGTTCTCATATTTGAAAATGATACTAGAGTTTATCATAACATGCAACTCTGGTATCACAAAATGGGTATCAATTATTGGCTCTTCCTACCAAAAAGCTTCAATAACATTGAGACACAGCTGCACTCCCTAAGGGATGTCCCTTCAGTCTTAGCATGTTATTGGTGCCCTTAAATCCGGTAATCCGTTAATAACATTGGAAGTGATTTAGTACTGAGACTACGTACAATGCTTTCTGTTCATTAGTTTTGCAAGATTGTTCTTTTCTCCTCTTAACTCACAATGGTCCTGTAACTCAAACTGATGTCACGACCTCAAGTGCACTCAAATTACAATTATGTTTCTCACAAGACATTGGAAGGCAATATGTGAAATGAATGAGTGACTCATACACAGCTCGAACTGATGAAATAACATGAGTCCACTCACAGCCAAAGGTAGGAACATACTGTGCAAGAGATAGGGAATTTTCAAGCAGGGGTCCTGGGAAGGTTAAGCATAAAGACATAAACAACAGAAACAAATCATTCACCCAGTTCATAAATGCCCCCATTGTTTGCATCATGAATCTTTAGGGGGGGGGGGGGTCTCACTTGTAATGCTCATTCCTGATTCATTTCAATTCCTCTTCAGAAAGTAACAAAGACCTTGCCATGACACCTCAATTTGGACAACAGAATTTCACCACGCACAGGTGTCCAGATAGAAGTAATGCTGATGACCCAAATTTCCTCTCAATATCATATTCGGTTCATCGGAGCATCATGTGCATATGTACATCTTGCAAGAGCTGGTGGTGTGAAATCTGTAAGCTGAGCGCAAGGTGTTTTACACCCCACTCAATGGGAGTTATTTGTAGGTCCTTGCTGTCTAATTATCCGTAAAGACTATATGACCTCAACTCAACACATTATTTGAGTTGGAAGATCTTGTCCTTTTCCTCCAGAACCCCCCCTACTCCCCCCCCCCCCCCCCTTCTATAGAGCTATGATACTATAGCAAATTGCTGGTGACAAGATCATTGGATTGGGGACAGATTTACAAGGGGTTAGCCTTCTCCCAAATGACGCCCATTCTCTTGCTTGGCTTCACAAAGGCATGCAGTCGAGAAGTCACGTCGGGCCCTGCACGGAGTACTCCGCACGCGGTGAGGGTGACAAATACAGCATCCATGTCATTCCTCCCTGATTTTTAAAAATCAATTCCTTTTTTTAATTCTCTCTGCTTTATGAATTCATCATTATTTAAGATGCCCATCAAACATAAATGTAAATAGTGTATGTTCAGCATACAGGTACAAAAATGAGAAGCTAGACTTTGTGAAGAAACCTGTTGAGATGCTGCAAAAGTAAAGCATGTGCTGTCTTGTCTGTTACCGGTTACTGCACTAAATCAAAACTGAGACCCACAGGATGAAATTGTTCGACACCAGCATGATAGATCTTCGAACAAGAGAAAATCACGTTTGCTATGCAGCAGAATAAATAACATCCTATGAAGATTAAAATTTGGATGAATTCTAGCATTCAGAAGGAAAATTGGAAGTCTGTAATCAACCTTTCATGCCTCCTTGCAGAAACATGATTCTCTGACCAAATACTCAAGGATTAACTTAATCCAACAATCTCTCTAAGCTCATGAGCCCTCTGGCTCCAGAGATTAACAGATCTGTACCCATGATGATCATCACTGCAGTCTATCTCACAATATCTTGGAAAAAAGAAATAGCTGTTTAACATTTGAGCTTTCTCTTTCTCAAATGAACACATGGTATTCCCTAAAATCTTAGAAATTAAATTTGAAAAATTAAACACAAATTTAGATCAGCACTCTAAGATTTTATTGTCCCTTCCTTCATTTACTTGAATTTATGTTGGTGTGGGATTGATTTTTTTTTTTTCTCAAAGTGGTCAGGTATTGTGGTAAATGTATGTGCACTTCAATTTCTTCTACACTGAGCATCAGCCATTATGTTCATGATTTGTAGACTGCCAAAACACTGCAAAGACCACAGTCCTACATGTGCACTATCAACTGTTTTTCGTTGTTGTTGTAATTTTTGGTTGTCCTTTTTTCATCTCAAGAGACTTGCATATGATTCCAAAAGTGAACTGAAACTGCAGTTTGAGAACATGACAATTTTGTACAAATTTCCATCAGTTTCAGGGCTTTTTCTTCTCTTTGAATGAACATGTGAAACCCTCCGATTGGCATCTGATTTCTGAAAAGTGGAGCGCAGGATAATGGCACCCAGAGTAAAGACAGTAACACAAACCCTGGCGATCGATTACCATACCCCAAATAAATGCACTAGTTTCCATACATGTATGTATGCATACATCCAACACACAGAGCAATACTGAAGATGACTTTACAAAAATAACAACAGAATCTAAGTTGTCATTCCAATGATATATGACACAATCAGATGTTCAGTGATGCCTGTCCACATAAACGAATCAAATTTGCCTATTTGTATGTCATGAATGATTACAATGATAAGTACTTGTATCAATTGACTATGAGCCTGAGCTTGTGTTTAATTGCTATCCTCATTGGTCAATACAGACCACACATACAGCAAGGGCTAGTGCGTCTGCATACTCTAACTGGACAAGAATTAACCATCTGCAGTAGATATCATAGCTGGCAAGATGCAAAAAAAAAAAAAAAAAAAAGCATCCAAATCCCATTCTTGCAAAGATTATCATGTCATCATCTCTAGGACACACTTTCCTTTCATAAACTTTCAATGCTTCCCTATACTCGTAGTCAACACTCAGTGATTAGAATGGAGTCCATCTAAGGAAGCGCACGGCTAAACTACAGATGTAACTAGCAATGCAACAATGATAATGCTTGAAAATGAGATTATCTTTTTTATATCTCTGGTGTATAATGAGCTGAACATCCTTCAGGGTTACTATGAAGTTAATTCATTCCCTTTACTGCCCAGTTGTCCTGATATCCAGAGGACCTAAAATCATTACAGTATGCTCTGTCAACATCTGCTGAAATCCAAAAATTACCCTCTCCTCCTCCCCCCACCCCCCCCCCCCCCCCCCCCTTCCATCCCCAAACAAAGATGGGACTGTCAGCCTGGTCACTAACCTCTGAGCATGGAGCTACATGTACATGTATAGTAGCTCCACACTCTGAGCCAAGAAGGAAAACCTGGAGCCCCCTAATGCACACTGCTGATATTGTGTCACCACAATCTACACTCCCTATCCCACAGAAGGCATGTGTCTGACTATAAAAAAAAGAAAAAAGAAGCTAGGATGAATGGTAATATTCATCATAAGATGATAAGTGTTAAAAAGAGACGAAAAATGTAGTACAAAGTTGTACATTTACTTGCAGGCCTATACAAGCACATGACATAATATGTAAATTTGTATGTGTATCATAATGCAAACTGACAGAAAGGCAGGTAGATAGATAGATTGCTACATAGATAGATAGACAGACAGACAGACAGACAGACATCTAGATCTTACATATTATATTCATACATTTAATCAGGGAGGTTGTCTCACCTCCCTGATTTACTCTGAGCTCTGTCACAGTGTGTAGAGCCACAAATCATTGCCATCACAAACATTACTAGTTGAAACAAATGCCACATGGTCTTACCCTAAAAATGCAGAGTTTGATCCTCAAGCTTTGAACATGGGAGGGGGGGGGGGGGGGGCTTTACAGAAATGGGGAAGTTGGCTGCCATAATGTTGATGTCATGGATGAATTGTATAAATAGATAACAAGCCTACTGACACTCAGTCACAATTTATCAGGAAAGAGAAAGCAAAATGAGAGAAATCTACAGACAAAGGTAAGGAGAATTAACCTAAGTTGGATCTTTTTAAATGTATCTGAGTCTCATCTGTACCTTTTAAAGGGCTTTGTTGTCAGATCTTCTTCCAAACTGACCGATCAAACACCAATTTACTGGATAAAAACATGAATTATCACTGATAAACAACTTCAGAAGATGACTAATAAGAATCTAATGATTAAATCAACATGTAAAGTCAGTTTGTCACAAAAACTGCCAAACTTCACTCATGGGAAATGCACTCCTTTGTCATGAATTATGAATTATCCCCATTAAACAGGAGAAGATGACTAATAAGAATCTAATACTGAATCAAAATGAAAAGTAAGTTTGCGAGGAAACTTGCCAAACTTTGTCACATGTTCGTTCTCACTGAACACAATTCGTGAGTGTACAATGCTTGAAATTACTGATTATCGGGTTACAAACAAGACCAACATTTTAAGAATGAATCATGGCCATTTATGCTATTGCAAACAGACTGGATCAATACAAGACAAAAACAAAGGACAGCAAAAGGCATGAGGAAATACAATCATAGCTAACTGGTAAGATGGTCATGAATCCCCCTAACAACTGTTTGAATATTCTGTGAATACTTTGGACAGATTTATATAAACAGGAAGTGGAGGTAACACTGGAAATCATCTGTCATGCACGAGTTATGTATCACTGCAAATGTTCTTTTTATCTGAGGGATGATTGAGATGCAAATTCATCATGACAGAATAAGAGAAAACTTCTGCGATGACACATCTCAATGCAAAACGGAAAATAAATGACATCCCTCCACGGACCACATGCCAACACGCAAGGACAGAAAGAAAACATAGGCGATTACAACAAAGAAAACTAATCAAAACACAACCACCACAGACAATGCACAGAACTGCTTGAGATACTGCTGAAGAAACAAATACTCATGAAAACGTGCAGATCATAAAAATAGATATAAAGATATCTACGAAAAGTAATCATACATGCAAGTGAAATCTGACATATTCATGGGTACATCTTCATGTGAGAAAACACAAAAAGAGCAAATAACAAAGGTTAAACAGTGATGGTTACAACAGATGTTATCATATGTGACAAAGAATTTGTACGATTTGGAAGATGGCCAGGATTGTGAAAAAAAACAGAGAGAAAAACACCTAGTCCCTCAGTCTGTTACTCAGGTGAAAGCATGTCAGAGTCTGCTTTCTTTTACTCCATGACTTGGAAGTCCCTGCATCTTGGTGTGGGCATTCATTAATCTAAAAAGAGCTCCTGTAGTTACTTCAAACTGCCCATTCATTAGATAAGACGCACCTATGGCCCGAGGCTCGGAGGCCCCTGACCGCAGGGATCGCGCCAAACGTCGTCGTCGTCACACCAGATGCTGGCGAAGCTGAAGAAGCTAGAGGAGCACATAGAGTGCGTACCAGAAATTCCGATCATTGTAATGGTGTCACTACCTAGCCATATCGCCACATTTCTGCCCCCTCTTGCTCCTTCAAGAGAGGATGAGTGCAAGGAGGATGATATGGATGCAGCGAGGGGTCAAAGAGAGGAGGAGGAGAAGGAGGAGATCCTAAAGAGAGGCTAGGGCACTGTGCCAGTTGGTGGCTCGCTGGTGGAGACTCCAGACCTTATGTTAAGACCTGTGTCATGGGTTCAACATGGGGGCATGTTATGACTGCAGTAATTAAAGCCAAGTGAATGGCATGGGTGGGGACGGGGAGGGATTTGGGTGGGGTTGGCTGGAGGATCGAGGAGAATGGGGGGGGGGGAGGGCTAATAGGAGACTGGGAACTGGTGCAGGGTGCTGCATCGGCATGGAACCTGGGCTTGGCATTCAGGGTTGGAGCAAAATAAGCCTTGAACTGTTCCATTTACTATGAGGCACCTGATGGTTGATATTAAGGTAATCGGATATTGTGATTGTGACCACAAATCAGGACTCCGATAGACTTTAATTTTGATACTGGAAGAGATGCACTGTAAAATCATATATTCCTGATTGGATGAGGGTTTAAATGAAATTTAAATTGGGCACGTCCTCTGGCCACACTTGTTACCAGAATGGGCCAGGTACTTGTTGGCTACAGGTGCACTCTTATTCATGTACATTGTAAATGCATAGGATGAGACTTGAACCACATATGAAGTGCTGACACCACCCAGATGGGATGCCAGCATGTAACAAGGCAGCCATTTTGGAATTCCAAGGGAGAAGTTGTAGGTATGCAATGTAGCATTACATCTAACCCGTCACTCATGGGACCCTAGTTGATTTCTGTATTATGAGGATATAAAAAATCTTGTGGAGCATGGGTAATCCATCCATCCTACACAGTGGGTATGCTAATACACATGTACAAAATCCCATTTAAATGCTTCTTTGATGTGCTCAAATCTACAGTGTATGTTTATGTCCTGTTTCTTGGAGTCAAGATATCAGCTAGACTAGTGACCTATTTCTCAAAGGACAAACAGTTCAACCCAATGAGGATGGACTGATTTTGCTACAACACGCATTTCCCATAGACACTTGCCCGAGTATACTTGGGACTCATCCTCAACGGGTTAAAATGGTTTGTATTTTGAGCTTCATTATTAAACATGTATTGCTAGTATCCTCAAAATGGTATGATTCCTCCCTGAAATTTAAACCTTTCATTGAGCACAATTTTTTTCTGCTTTTTTTCTTTCCTCTAAATTCTCTTTCAAGATTCCTGCGTCTAGACATCTGGGAAACCCTGCATGCCTGGTCAGTGTGTCACCTCTTATGTTGCCTCCCAGTTTGTAATTTCAATCTACACCAATTTAGAAAGCACTCTAAGAGAAAAAAAAAAATAACTTTCTAATAAAGATGTAATTTGAGGTCTAATAGCGTTCTTTCTACCGCCGACTCTGCATTTCAGAATCCCTATTCTTGTCAAAGGGGGGGGGGGGGGGGGAGGAGAAAGGACTGTTGGGTCCCCTGTTGAACAATCCTAACTTTCTTTGTGGCAGTGGGAGATTGTGTATAAAAGAGAAGCAGAGTATGACTGTAGCAGTAAGCCTGATTGGACTCTTTGTTTGGGGCCCATATCACTTACACTCCTCCTCCTCCATCATCCCCCCCCCAAAAAAAAAAAAAATAATAATAATAAATGAAGAACTGATGCAAGCTAACAAGCTTTTGGCAAACATGCATGTGACTTTAATGGGCAGAAGGGCAAATGAGATTTATACAATTGGTGTTGTGAGGGTAAAGAGCGCGCAGTTCGAGTAACTTTTCGGAGCCATTGCAATGCAGCAGGAACAATACCCCCATCCAAACTCCCCCCCCCCCCCAAAAAAAAAAAAAAAAAAAAATCTCTCTGGAGTATTCTGATTTATTCACTTTTTCCTCTTCCTTCCTTATCACCATCTTTTATTGGCCCACCATGGCTCTCTCCCTCCCCAATGCGGAAGAGAGTTATTTCGAGCCTGTCTTTGAATTTCAGCACTTTGTTGCTCCGTCACAGCATCAGGGAAGGAGAAAAAAAAGAGTTAAAGAAAAAAATGCATGGCAGACTGTAAACATAAACACAGACCCTATTGATGGCCTGACTGGGCACCATCATTCCTAGGAGTGAGTCATCGGTCATTGAATGACAACTCTAGACCAAGATGTGAGGTGTGCTGGATTCATTCCATATCCTACCTTACACGCTAAACCACAAGCCTCTTCAGCATATTCTTATCCCAGTTTATAAGTCAAATACTAGGATCAAAACTCTTCTTAATCACCACTGGCGTAGTCAAGCTTCCATTTATATGCTCCAGTTGGGATTGCCTTGAAAACCACAGGGTCTATTCATCTACGCTGTTCTCTTCAATATCACTCCACTCCTATCCAGCAGCCCATCCCCCCCCCCCCCCATGCACAAACAATAAAAGAGGTATGATGAAAAAGAGAAAAATAACATTTAGTCATCGAGCAGGTACATTCCTAAGAGGATTACAAGCATCAATCACACGGGGAAAAAATTGTTATCAAAAATCAATTTGATCACACCTGGATTAACCTTGAGAAATAATTTTGCAGCAGATATTGTGTGTGTGTGTGTGTGTGTGTGCACATTTGACAGCTATCACACTGAAAATAGTGCAGAATATCAAGAATTTTTGTGTAAAATTTACAAGTACCTTGGCTTCTTCTTGATTACCTGCTCAACATATGGAAGCTATCTATCACAATTTTAACTTGACTGTCATAAATTTTTTAAAAAGAACACAAATCCCTAATTCAAGGAAATATAATCGTCATATAGTGAAGGGTGGGTAATAAAGAGCAAATTATATATATAAAAAAAAAAAACCTTTGTGGGAAATAATAAAGTGAGGCTCAACTTCTATTACTCCAGCAAGGATCATTGCTCCTGTATACATGATGGATTGGGAGAAAATGAATGTGCCCAAAACTCGGTTGTAACTTGATCATCAGGCAGTCATTACACGGCCATTAACTCCATAAAAATCGCCCGCCAGAAATTGCTCACAATAACTCTGGGTGTTCAAGGGGACAGGATTGATGTATGAGTTTAGGTCAGGCTTTGGAAGCCATTCCACCTTTGCTCTGACCATCAACTTCACATTTACAAGAGTTTTTCACTGCTGTTGCCCTACCATTTATAGAGTTAGGCAGAAAGAGAGAAGGAAGACGGGTACACCATCCAGCAGCCCGATATTTGAGCCACTTTAATCCATTTTTAGGAGTCACAGCAAAAAAATGGGTCACTGTTGGATTTTTTTTTTTTTTATACTACCTTCATGTGCATTTAAGAATCCACCTTTCTCACTGTGTCATTTACCCCTGAGAAGCTGCATAAAGCAGCTACGTTCCCTTACCTGAACAAAATATATCTGTGTGCACAATTCACAAATATAATGTTTATTTTAAAGGTAGGGGATACCTTTTACAGACCTCCAAAATGCAGCAAAAACATTAAATATGAACCTCAGGGGACTTGTTTAGTCCACTGCTGAGAATTTGGAAGTCAACAGTTATCTACAATTTGAATAATGCACAAAACTCAACTACTCAGTTGTTCTGTGTGTCAGCCACACTTAAGCCTTTTTGTTGCAGTCTTCTGTATTTTTCATCTATAAACACAAATCTAAAAGTATAAGAGCTGATGTAATAACATATAGAGTGTGTGGCAAGAATGTATATAGAAATGTTTGTAAGTTTTGATGAACTTTCTTCAAAATATACATGATGGACACACATGCAGTGCATGGGGCTGCAAAGGTAGCCTAGTAATGTACTGGAATTTAAGGTGAGCCCCGAAAAGAATTCAAGTCAAAATCTAACGGTCAATAAAAATGTACTAAATGTTACCTTCTACTTTCAATACTTTATGGGAGTTTTCTAAAATGATACTCTCTTCAACATACCTTTGTATTTATACAACTCTTCATTTAAGGCATGCAAATGGGATTCCCTACCTTTAAGACATCAATAACTTTGTTATGGTGATGCTACACAGCCCCTTCTTGAACTGCTGTGCATTTAGGCCCTATACTGAGCCAAAAAATGATGTGAACTGGCACTAGAAACACAAGGCTGAAAATTTTGGCCATTGGAAATTCAAGAACGACATAGAGGTAGTTTATATTATACTGAGCACAAGACTATCTTAAAATGGCTTAAGACGTAGTTCAAGAAAACTGATTCTTGCTCGATGTAAACGGGGTGCGGGCAGGCGGGCAGACGGCAGGAAACTGGACTGACCTCCATGCAGGGTTCCCTTGCACCACTGGAAGGAAGCGTTCAGACAACACAGCTCTCAGCAACTGACAGGGTCAGGAGCCAGAACGTCTCCAGCGACATCATCTATCTCACAACCTCATGCTATATTTGGCAATGATTTTTTCTTTTCTTTTCTTTTCTTTTTTTTTTGGGGGGGGGGGGTTGGTGAGCTCTAAAGTCAAATCATTTACCTACTTAAATTCAACACTTTTCATTCCATTCGCACAGGTTGTGATGAACTATGAAAACTGTCCACAACTTCATGTGGCATTACAGGTGAGGCACACAGGCGTGATCACGAAAAGACCCTGCGGAATGCTTGGAAGTTCTTTGTGCTTTGAGCTAACAGGCCATAAAAGTCCTCACTCTGTGCTGTCCATACACATTTGTCTTGCCAATCTCTCAGTAATTGCTTTTAAAGAAAATAATCACTTGTGAATTATCCATTGAAAGGTCAACAATTTATTTATTTTGATTTAGTCCGATTTTCCTCCAGAGCCAATTGACTTGTTACTTCCTTTTCACTGCTCTTCTCTCTTTGAGATATGTTCTTCTTCATCGGAACTCCCTCATCATTCAGCCTCATCAATAGTAAGACCCTTGCTAATGCTCATCACCATCATCACTTCTACTACTGCACAAAAGTGAAAAGCATGGGACTGTTGATAACATGCAATCTCCTGCTGCAGCTATCCTTTTTGACAACAAATAAAAAAATTGATTATCTTTGAGTGCAAAATCTCAATTTAGAGATTTATGAAAAAGTGTAACTGCTCTGCACGAGGAACTGGCACCTTGCAGCCATTGCATTCTGGGATACCTAGAAGGAGTCAGGGCCATAATCTGTCACAATATTGGTCCCCTGATACCCCAGGAGGACCAGGCCCTACTGAGTTCATTTATCACTGGGCTTATTCAGGAACAGACCAGCAGGGTATTGCCATATTTACAACCTGATGCACGATGATTCGATTTCTTTCTGTCCCCTCACAATCATTCCCTTGAGGAAAATCTGCCATTTATATTGGTGTCTGAATGGGTATCAAACAGACAAAACCCCTGGGCATGCTTGGCACAAATACAAAGAGCCTCATGATATAAACCTGACCCAAATTGTGTTTTCCTTCAACAGACTATCCTCATTTTGCCTTTATCAAATTTCTATACCAGCATATGGCAAAGGGATTAATTCCATTCATAAATATTTGGGCAGTATTGCTTTGAATACAAAAGGGGGAAATAAACGCAATGAATGGACCTAAGAAATCATATCACCTGTTTTAATCCCTTTAATATTGTGAGGGGGTTGTAATTGAAGACTAAGTCTCTTTGGGGAGCAAGCTGTCAAGGTTATAACATGGTTGTATGCCCATCAAAAAAAGGAACAAAAAATCATCTATTATCAGATTCATTCATTCATTCAAAACCTCAGATTTCCTATTATAAGCGTCAGCAAACCTTTCCTCTTTTTTTTTTTTTTTTGAGGGGGGGGGTTAAGATCAGAATAGCTGCTTCAATCCAGTCGCTTAGCCTAACTGGATCACACCACTGGAGCACAGAGGCATTGCTACTTTTATTCATTAATGCAGTGATTGAACCACAAGAAGTAAGTGGGGCACAAACAAAACTAATCCAAACGTGGCTGCAATCTGCTGGATGTATCCAAGCAACAACAACGAAAACAGTGGGTATTTCTTCTTCTGGCTATGGCACAGGTCCTTCTCCTGGTCAGCAGGGGGCAGCACAGACGGATTTTGGACAGAGGAAACTGGTGTGTGACCAGGCAGCCAGCCAGCCAGCCAGCCAGATGTAGTACGTGTAGTTCTAGCAGTCATGTTGTTTAGAAAGAGAGAAGAAAATGGCCAAGGCCTGACCCTGAGCGTTGGGAAGTAAAGGGGTGCAGTCCTATCCCCCCTCTCCCCTATCACTCTGCCACTTTCACACACAATAACCACTAGTTGCATTTACACAGCCTCACAGGCAAAACAGCGGGTTAACGGTTGCGATCCACATACCATTGGTACTGAAGTATTTTGCACCCATTTACACAAATATCAATATCCCACGAAGCGCTCGATCACGATAATTTGTCGACCAAACTGCACATGCCCGAAATCTAACAGAATGGTAACCTTTGCCCTGTGCACTGTCCTTACATGCGTTTTTGAACGACGGGACAAAAGATCTCAAAATTTTCCAATGCTCCAGTGTTCAAACGCTCACCACGGGAAATTATTGTGCTATATCTCAAATTATTAAGATCATTCCAAAATAATCGCAAGATTTCTTGGATGTGAAATTGCAATGCTGATGGCACTGTTTAGTAGGAGTTTCATCATCAACACAGGCAAAAATCTCCAGATTTGGATCGTGACACAAATTTCAAGATTTGTATCGTGCTAATTTGAGTCAGTGTGAATCCCATGAAGTCAATATGAGCAAAAAGCTCTAGCCTGCCCATTCCCTACCTCATCCTAAATTTGTAGGAATTGCTCTGTGAAGTTTCAGCTTTGAGCATGCACCAAAGAGTTTCATCAGGTGCATATAATTATGTTTATGTTCACCCTGATACTCCTCATGTAAGTTAATCAAAGTTGGGGGAAATGAAATGGATTATGACATTGGTATACAAAACTGTGACGGGCTACACTTGAGTGCGTGGATGTGAGTGAGTGTACAAACGCCAGACATTAACCTAAGCACAAGCAATCACATTCAATACACAGTTTACCTGCATACTTTGTTCAAACATATTCAACTGTACAATTACGTCAGGAAGACTGATGCATAAAACATGCACTAACATGACAGGGCACACGATATGTATACATGAGAACCACATGACTGATCGACTCTGCAAGCTTTCACTTCTCAGTTTTCTTCTTTGCTGTATAATACTGCTGGCGATCATCATAGAAACATTCTCAAAATAATTCATGTAAGTTAATATTTCAGGACGCCACAGAGGCATCCGTCGCCATGCCGACGCGCAGTGACGATGCAAAACCACACTTGTTCATTCCACACAAATCTACCTCACTGCTCCCTGCCCGTGTATGCATTTCACACGTGGAAAACTTGTTTGAAACCTCCACCCGGCAGGACCGAGACGGAATGGAAAATACTTGACCAATGTTTGAACTTTGCGCAACTCGCAAGGCAGCCAGCATGCGTTGCCGAGCAGGACTTTCGGGAAAGTGATGAGATGCAAAGATGTGGAACCACATGGCTTTGTCGCAACATCAGGGATGATCGTATCCCAGGGGCTTTGCAATCACTCTCTTTTGATCACAAAACAGTACAGATAGAGTGATGCTGATTGCCGCCGCATGTGTACTGACACGGGATTTTTACAGGAAGACATCTTATTTCCATGGCAATGGCAGAAGACTACAGTGGACTCAAGTTGTTTGTCCAACAATGATGATGTGTGCCATTGCCCCATCTGGCTTTTCAAGCAGTTCACTACTTTACTCAGAAAGCCAGGCCAGTTTGTCAGTCGAGTAAGAAAAGGAGTTTCTAGACATTGATAATAGACTTCCTTCCCATTCCCATGGTGCTGAAACTACGTTGTTCCCATGGCAACCAAAGTAGTTTTGTTCAAAGAGGGTTGAGATACCTAAATCGTTTCAATAAAGTACAAAGTAACTACACAGCATGATTGTAACAGGACAATTGAGGGAAAAGATTTAATTGTCTTGGTAAACTGTATCAACCTTTGCCAACTAGCCCTAATAATTAACATGGCAAAGCCTAAAAGCTCATCAGGGAAGGGGTGGGGGGGGGGGGTGGGAGGTAGCGAATAGGAGGAGAGGGGAAGGGGAAAAGAGTGTGTTTCCTGTGAACAAGTTGGGTAGGGTGAGTGGGTATATGTTGTGATTGCAGTGAGTCTCTTAACACAACCACAAGAAATAAGGGGATCATTATTCTTGGGGGTTTTTTTTTTCATTCTATTTTTTCTAAAGGGCTTGGATAAATGTTAGTAGTTTGATGGGATTAATGGCTGGTAGTTTATGACTGAGGTCACCTTTCACAGATGGTTTATAGTCCTCTGATGGTATTTTTTTCCCCGTCCAGTTCTAGGTTAGTCTATGGGCTCAATCTTGATTTGCCATAATCTTCTCAGCACTGCTCAACTCTTCCAGTTTTGGGCTTTTCCACACTGCAATTATCAGCGGGAGTAAGAGGGTTAAAACCCTTCTCTCATTTATGGAGTGATTCCTACTTACAGGCCTGTTCTTGCCACTCAGGAGGGAAGAAATCCCTGAGAAACTGGTTTTCTCTTCTGAAAAAAGAAGAAAGAAGAAGAAGAAGAAGAAGAAGAAGAAGAAGAAGAAGAAGAAGAAGAAGAAGAAGAAGAAGAAGAAGAAGAAGAAGAAGAAGAAGAAGAAGAAGAAGAAGAAGAAGAAGAAGAAGAAGAAGAAGAAGAAGAAGAAGAAGAAGAAGAAGAAGAAGAAAGGAGCCGTTCCCCAGACTCTTGCTGTACAGAAAGAGTGACAATCTAAGCACTAGTCTTGCTGGCCACACTTTCTTCTTTGTCATGGAGGACTCAAAATATATAAGAGCTCATTTAGGAGTATGTTGACCAAATGACGATGCAGAACTCAATTTCCAACACCAACAAGGCCCTGAATTGAACTTTGTTATTGACCTACATTTATCCATTGAAAAAGTGTTATTTTTAATATCCCCGAAACCTTCCTCAGCTAATGCCAGTGCAGGGAACGGTCAATCAATCTTACTCCAACGAGGCCAAAGTTGTTTGCTGATCTGCCGCTGCCGATGACTCACAAATAAGTTATAATGTTTGCAATTATTTTGCCATAACAAACAGCTCATGACACCATTCATAAAATAAGCCCCATTCATTCAAACTTTGAAGAAAATACTTTGGAATGTCCAACATCATACTAGATATCTTCAGCATCAGATAATGGTGATGTTTTCTCTTTCTTCCTTTCCAAGCCATTTCATTCACCCCCCCCCCCCTAATTTTGTTGGTGAAATTAAATTGAGTTGAGTGGATCTACAGACCCCTCTATCTTTACATTCAATCTATAATTGCTGCACACATCACAATCAAACACCATTTGTCATTAAACCCTTCATACCAACTTCAGTTGACAAAAAAAAAATATGAAGAATTTGAAGAGCAACATGAGCTCAAACAAAGAGCAGATGGAAAACTGGTACACAAAGAAGATGGGTGTGAAAATGAGAAAGAGTGGGATTGAAGTCAACAGGGAATTGATAAATGATGAAAAAGATGCACTGAGTTCAGAATATGAAGAGTAAAATGTGTACCCTCATGTTGAGGACAGAAGATGGTGTGTGTAGAGAAAAACGGGGAGGGCATAAAACCCAATTTTCAGCACACACACACACACACACACACACACACATACATACACACATAATGCAGCTGACACCTCCAATATCTGTCAAAATATTAGTAGGATCCGATGCCATGTTTCTTTGACCCGGGAAGTGCATTACCTTTGGCTTTCCTCACAACTAGGAAGGACCAGCCAAAGTGGGATATGACACTTGTTGCGCATTTGAATGAGATACAGGTGCCAATATAATGGTGCTGAAAGATGCAGTGATAGCAAACTATGAGAGATGTGATACATTTATAGATCACGTACAACATCAGAAATGCAGTCACAGACTGTCATCAGACACAATCACGCTACTGTTCATTTCACACCTGGTCTCCTGCTACTGTGCGCATCCAAGAGCTGGCTCTCTAAAACATTCTATTAACCTGTTCCGTACAGGAACCTGGTGACCTGCGTATTCAAAGTCTATGGGCATATCAGAATTCAGTATGGAACGGGTTCACATCATCACCTCCTGATATGTGGTAATTGCGCAAAGATTCCACACATGTGCCATCTTGTTCCCATGACAATGGGGTGAAGATGAGCTCCTCTTCTTCATAAACCTGTTCTTCGCACAAAAATTGCTAATCTGGCAAATCCCATCACCTCCCTTACCCAACATGTGGAAATGTGAAGCTAGCCCTTTTTATACCATGCAACATGTTCCTAAACAAATTTACAACAGAGCATTTATTGCCAATCGGAAAGAGTTTCCTTTACTTTCTATTAGATCTTATCCTGATAGATCAAGGTTTAAATCAGCCTGTTCTCATAGGCAAAGAGATAATCATGCAAAACCTGGTCATTGACATAAGAGGAGAAACAGGAGAAACACAATGGATACTTGTCAATTTTCACTCCCTTTCTTTAGAAAGTAGAAAGGTTGATACTTGGAAAAGTGTCTTCATTATGGGAAGACAGGTACAATGTCTTCCCCATGATAGCAAAGTAATTCCTAGGACGTAGTCTCTGTAAAATCTCATTGAAAAAAATGATTAACTGTTTTCATGAATGACAATTCACTTAGATACAAAGGAGGGAAGGTCAATGGACCACTTTCCACCCAGATTTCTTCTTAGCACTCACAATTCTTTACTTCATAAATGTGTGAGTAACTGTTCCGACTCAATGCCTTTGAATGCAGATTAGACAATAATACTCTGTGCCAGTACAGCCCCTTTCTCTTTCTGCTTCTCTGTGGATCAGTGGTTGTCACACAGGATTTCTGCTTCAACTCCTGCCACAGTTTCCAACACTTGTATGCAACTGGTCAAGCAAGAAAGGAACAATGGTCTTGCTGGGAAAATTCTTAAAACCCTCACAAGCCAAAAATCTTAATTCTTTAGCAATAAAAAGGAAAAATGGAGGGGGGGGGGGTAGAGAATGAAAATCAACCACATACAATCAGTCTGGGTAGAAATGTGCCCCCCCCCTTACACTGAAAAATATTGGTCACAAAAATGATAGAACAATAATAAAGTACATATGAATTGATAATCACGATATATTTCAGAAAGAGATTGTTAGTTGAATCAACTGTATATAATGAATCTTTCCTATCCCTATTATCCATCTAAGTAAACAGAGAAATAGTGAGAGAATAATACATTCCTTAGATATCAAAGTGATATCTTTTGTGAAGTGCGGTCTCTTTGAATTTCTGCTCCAAACATCTGCACACTTAGCACGGCCAGACTAAGGGCATTTAGTTTATTTTTCTATCTGAATTCTTCAGGTCTTTTGGGGGCATATTCTCCTTGTCCTCGAATAAAAAGTGGCTACTTTTTCAGGTAAACAACAGATTAGGATCATTAAGTGGAAAGTTCTGATATGTTTGCAATGAAAAGATCTCATTCAGGCTACCAATAGGCTTATTTATCCCCCCCCCCCCCCCCCCGACCCATTTGGCTAATGATGGTTATTGCCCCTGATGAGATTACTCATTATCATTACATCTTTAAGTTGAATATGGCTGAATCCTGATGGCCCATTGACGCATCGCTCTGCTTAGGGGCACTTCATTGGCAGCCTAATAGTATTAACAGGGGGATGAATGGAACCGATCATTGGTCCAAAGTCACCTATAAACAGGGATTATCGCTACCGCTGGCGGACTCTCCACAGAATCGCACTCTCTTTCAACAGCAAACTGCAAAAAATCTGGTGCACTTAAAAATCATGAACAAACAGTCTTGGTAAAAGAACTCATCTGTGCACTTTATGTGCTGGCACTGCAGAAATAATAACAAATATCATAGCATTTCATTGTAGTTTACTCTAATCATATAAGCACAGACATATATCAAAGAATGGACAATGAAAAGCAAATTCAAACAATATTTGTCAGGTGGTGGTACACTTATATTGCCTAAAGCAATTGGTCCAATTTTTCAACTGTTGTACATGGAAGATTTTAAAAGGGCATCATCATATTATCAGTCATGAAGTCATTACAGGTACGTTTTCTTTGCATTCACTTCCCGTAATGTTGGGTAGGGGCTTCACATGAGGGGGGATAGTTCAGGACTAGGGGTACGTTGACACCTCGCGATGAATTTCTTTGTCCAGGCCACTCAGGGTGCAATGTTCTCAAGAGCTTTGCACTTTCAGGGGGCATTTGATAGTTGTCACTTGTTTTGTGCTCATTGGCCATATGATGTCCTTTGACTCTTGACACATACCCACATACCATCTCCCACTCTTTCTCTCTCCTTTTCTCTATTTCCCCTCTTTCCTCACTCTCAGTGATATGTTGACGATGAATGCCTCATACTTTCAATTCTCAGTTGTTAGGCTTTCTTTGACCTCTTTTGTTGTTGTTGTTGTTGTTGTTGTTGTTGTTGTACAAACTCTTTCTGTAAGATGAGCACTCTTCAAAGAAACCGGTTTAGAGAAGACATTGTTGGATTAGCATAAAGTAAAGTAAGACAAAAGTTTTGTGTTTTACATCTCTGGCAAGTATCTTGACAATGTCTCCTGATTTGTCATCCCTCAGGTATCTCCCGTCATAATATCATGTACAAAGGTACATTTGAACAGAGACTTGTGTGTAGGGCTTCATAACATACAGGATGGCATGGATTTTTCAGTACCAAGTAGCTCTACCACATACATGTATTTACTCTGAGCCTTTCTTTCATAAGTTTTTCGCTCCCTGTTTTGTCTCAGCATTTTCTGTCTGCTTAAAATTGTAAACTTGCCATTCTTCAAATTTAGATTTCAATTGGTGGAGTTAATTAATCAATGAAAATTAAAAGAAAGAAAGAGAAATAGCTCCAGTACCATTTGGGGAACATACATGAAAATCTGAAGGGTTAAAAATCTACTGCAAGATATTTGAAACATAAATAAAAGTTGTAGATAGGATTGCACACACATTTGGAAAACACTCAACTGAAGAGTATCAATAGGGGAGACACCATTTTTACATTAGGACCTGCACGCAAATGGAATGCAAATACCATTGGACTAAACAAGCCATTGAATCACAATTCTAAACACCTTGATTTCTCCATCTTTCATACATCAAACAGGGGAACGTGTTTGAAGTTTTGCCTCTATTTTCATTCAAAATATTATTGATTCCGCTCCATGTTTGAGCAAAAAACAACCTGCTACATAACCAGTGTGACAATTTTGATAGCTGCTGGTGACATTTTGAAACAGAGGGGTGGGTGGGGGGGGGGGGGAGGGGGATATCACCGTGTCTAACAGAACCCGGTGACCCAGTCTTCATAGAAAAGGGAGGGAAGAGAAAAACTACGTGGTTGGTTAATAGGTACAAGATGTTCTGTGTGTTGTCAGAGAAAACATCCTAGGGGTGACGGCAGACAAAGCGGGGCTTCCATGGCCGATGAACACGGTTCCTGGGCACGGCTATAACCTCACCCTGGTCGAGTCCTTGCGAAGAGAGTCAATCACCAAATCAAAGGGACGACTGTTCGGGGGCGCTAATTTTGAAGCCATAAATGGGCGTCCTCACTCTCTGTCACTCTCCCCGTGCCCTCCTCCGCTCCAAAACAAACCACACCGCATCAAGGTGTTGGCATTGTGTCTTGTTCTTCGGGACAATTTGGCTCTTATGTCCTTGCTCCCCGAGAGCACTCTTTTTTTAAATGGGACTGGGAGAGATACATTTGACCTACACGCTTGGAGACAATTATGAGACATTGATGTCAGTTAAATGGCCTGACAGATAATTTTGCTTGTCAAACAGCCTTCAAATTCTTCTACCATGGTCAAGATGGGGGGGGGGGGGGAATCATGTAGAATCACACCTCTCAAGCACAAACCTTTTAGAAGACAAATACCCAAATATACAAGCATAAGCCAAACAAAAACAATTTCTCCCTGTATGAAGCTCTTAGCAATAAATACAAATTTCCATCTCTTGATCTAACAATTGAAATTGTAATTGATTGATAAATCAATTCAATGAAATGGAAAATTACCAAACAACACCTTTTCCCTTTCATGCATCAAAAGCTGGTATTCACAAGATTACCACCACAAGGAGAGACCTATGACCTTCTGGTGTACTGAGCACCAATTATTTTCAGATATATCACACAACAGACAGCTTTGAAAGGGGGAGCAAAAGGAGATGTTACATCTTGATGACCTTGCCTAACCCCACCCATCATGGTCTCGCTTGCCTGCATCGTTCCTCCTCCTCCCTGCACCCAAAAGAGAAAGAGCCTATATAGATCATGAACTCTAGCAGACAGGAGGAATGCGTGAGTGAACCGTTGCCCTTTTCCGCTCATTTGGATTTTAAGGACCATTGACAACTTCAGGGGGTTAAATGTAATGCCCCCGGCCACTCCCGATTTCATCCACACGAGATGCACTGTGTGCCCCCTTTCCCCTGCCCCTCCACAAAGACTCTCTGTGTGCAGTAGTTCTTCAGTCTCACAATGCAGGGACATCACAAGATAAAGTGTCCCGAAAATGCAAACCAGCAACTGTAAGGACCCCAGTGAAAAGGATCATTCTGCGAGAGTTGTAACAATCACAAAACCCAGAGGACACCCCCGACAATAGCATTGTGTCCTGCACCCAGAACACACTGTTATCTTTTATCTTTCCTCTCCTTTTCCTGCTACAATGGAGGACAATTACAAAGATCAATCACAGACTTGCATTAATAAGCGTAAAGAGCGAACGCTTCAGACTGGCTTCAAGAGGCTCTGATAAATTATGCACTTCTGACATCGAGATATTCACCAGAACATTTCGAGAGAAAAATGCTCCCTTTATGTTCATCAAAGAGTCATTAATTCCAGTCCCATGCCTCCACTCTGGAGAAGATCACCTGAAGGACTAGACAACTTCAAGAATAATTCAAACACATATTAGTAGTGTATATTCCTCTCCTAAGCAAAGAAGACCTTGTTCACTGATAACTCACTACTGCAGGTTTCACTAAAACTCCATTTTTGCTTGAAGTCTAGTATTATTCCTGTTTTGTGTGATTTTTCATAAACATGAATATCATAGCTAAAAACGTAGCAGTCTGGAGAAACAGCTTTCAGATTGTTTAATGTATTCGGCAATTTCACACCAAAGACATGTTGACTTCTAGCCATTAATACATTTGACATTTCACAATCTACAAGAGAGTTTGAAGAGAATAGAACAGTAACACCACATCTATTAGAAACGAATGGTTCTACTCCCAGAACATCAACATTTTATATGTGGATAAACCTTTGAGGAAGACGTCTACATTATCTCCGAGTCTAAGAAAACAACAATCCCTTTAGTTTTTCTCTCTTTTTTGCAAAAAAGGGATTTTTTTTTGTCCTCTGCCCAATATTGCCACTTTAACAATGATGATAACAACATCAAACAGAACAGGAGGACATTTATTAGCCCTTCCCCCCCCCCCCCCCCACTAATTCCATGGAATTCTCCTGGACAGTAGTGTCCTACATCCTAGGGGCAGTGATCCCTTTCCCCGACACTGTAGCACTCGTGATCCACAATACACACATCATACAGGGCTCAAACTAGGCCATCGGTCAGGTGGCCAGGGTAGGCGAACCTGTTTACTGCAGAGTTTTGGGGCAGAAGGCAGGGAGGGAAGGAGGATGTGCAGTCGCCATGGATACTGCCAAAAGCCCGGGGAGGAAGAGTTATTTGGGAGCATCAGTTTGGGGTGAGACTGGTACCATCGTCGGACATAAACAAATCTTCCACTGGAAAAAGAGGAGACGGGAGGCCAAAGCCATGAAAAGGAAGGCTGGATATATTTTCAGATGTTTCTGAGCGCAAGGTTGAGAGTAGTTTCATCAAAGGCATATCTTGACATGTGAATCACCTTCAAATCTAGAGACAGTGTTGGTAAAACACGCAGGCAACACACTTTTCTTTCTCACTATTGAGCCCTCTCAAATATTGATCAAGAGATTCTCTTGACTACAATTCTACCCCATATGAAATGTCTTGGGTCCTGATATGTCATGCAGAGCTCACTTTAATGCATGAAACCCTATGGCATGTAGACCCCAGTTACAACATTTTACAAGGCACGGTCACAGAAAAAAAAAATTCAAGCTTTACTCCCAGAGTTTACGATTGATATGACAAGTTTGATGGGTCCTACTTCCCAGTGTGTGGGGATTGGAGAATGAATATTAACCTCTCCTGGTTCGGAAGTAACAGGAGTCCTTCCCAGCATGCATCTCTGCGCAGGGCAGATTACTGAGCAGCAAATGTGGGTCAGGGGTCAGTGGCAGGGTGCCAGATGCAGGTGACCAGTAAGGCAGTGAAGAGGAAAATGTTTTAAAAGTGGAGTGTATGCTTACTGGCACCAACACCACCTCGTCAGACTTGGAGATGACATTCTCAAGCTGCCGTGGTTCATTCCTATATATATGTATTTTTGAACATAAATGGAGTTTTGAAGGAACCGTGGATCGGAAAGAGATTGCCTCATGTGTAAGACAATGCTATATAGTGATCGGCAAATCTATCGCCAGTCTGGGTTTATATAAAAGCATCCAGTTTAATCAACCATCAAAGACATCCCTGTGACTGTGAAACTCGATAATGCGCAATGATTAATGGACTAGAACTCCACTGTGTCTCCCCCTATTTACACCGTTTTATCTGTCACTATCCGGTGAGATCTGTGTGCACACTCCATTAATTCCCGTGCGGTCCCGCATTATCTGTTGATTCACACCAAAGCCAACACATTAATCAAGCCCAGTATCTCCCGACCATTGGAGGGGAGGGTTGGGATTCCATCGGAGTGAGAGACTGTACCGCTATCCCATTCCAAAGGCTGGGATACACACAGAAACCAGCAAAGAGCAGACGACATTATTAGGCGAATCTTCCGGAGATGAAGGGGGGGGGGGGGGGATCGACGGAGAAACTCAATCAGAGCCATCCAAAGCTTGTCACAGTCTGTCCCATTACCCGGGCCAACTCGAGAGCCATTGTTCGCTAGATAATGCAATTACAATTCCTGGACGATGCGCCATGATACATTTTTCGAGGCAATGTCTGATGACTTGTCAGTTTGTCACATGCGCCCGTTGTATGACAGGTGAAACTGAATGAAACATGCCAACATAACACACAGACATGTCAGGGCAGTCAAGTTCAATAACACCCATCCCAGGCTCACCATACAATCTGCAAATTCACACGAAGTAGATTGGACGTTAAGTTCTTCTGGGCCTATCAAGTACAACAATCTTTTCTTCTTTTTTTTCCATGCTTCTGAGCCACACCAAAATTGTCTTGTTTTATACAGTCAAATTTCTCTTCCTGCTTTTAGTTTGCGTTTTTGTTGTTGTTGTTCTTTGTTGGTTTGGTTTTTGCTTTACATGCCTGAGACTTTTGACCCATAAAACAGGGACCAGCACAACTTCCAACACCTTCATTCATCATGAATGGCTTGAGTAGAGGTGGCAACTCTTTAAAATGCTTGTTTACTTAAAGTAGGGTCTGTTTGTTTTTCAGTTAAATTCACTGGACAAGATTCTCACATTCACATCGCAGATAGATTAACATGTTGTAACACGACTCAAGAAATTTGACCTTTGCAGGTCTATCACTTACTAATCATACATTTGAGGTGAATTTCTTTACATATCAACTTGGAAACTTGCAAGAATGGCGTATTGAAAGAGCACCATGACAATCAGGCAGCAAGAAATTCAGTCCAACATGTATTTTTGCATACAATATATCTTATTACATTAACACCGACAACAACAATAAAATAGTGTTATCTGAAACACTGTTATGACTGTGTAACAAGTAACATTCTACAAGGGTACACTTTTTTCCTCAGCGTGACCCAATTTATTGTGGCTCCACCATGCCTCAAACGCTAGCAGATTGCAGACAACTGTCACCAAGTCTCCATCACAGGCTTTTTCAACAGCCGCAACTAGTACAGAGAGATGATTCATGCCCATGTGGATTGTTCAACACAGCTTTAACATGATCATCACACTTCTGAGCCATGCTGTGAAAAATAAACATAGTTTTCTTCCTTTTTTTCTCTTTCTTTCCTTTAATCTTCACAGGGGTTTATCACCTTGAAATGTGGTAGACTCGATCACTTGATCAATTACATGTGCCTGGTGCAGAACTCTGTCATTAATCCAGGTGCTCCTAGTAGACAATGCAGGCTGGATAGATAATGTGTTAATGTGACAAGTGGCACCTACCCTACTGTTGTCACTGACACCCTCCCCAGGCTCCCCGGCACATTAGGCCGATGTGACTCACCTTTTCGGCAAACTCCTTGTGCAAACCTTCCCTAGCAACCTCACACCCAGGCACACAGCTTGTGCAGCCATCACCCTAACAGGTTTCTTGGCAACCTCTCAAGGTCTTTGAGTAGTGCTAAAGGGGCGGGAGACAACCCTATCGATCAGCTAACAATCATGATACAAATCACACTGCCAAAGCCACCTCTTTGGCTCACCTTCAACCACCTCAAAGCCAATTTCTACTTGTTGCACAGCACCTAGTCGGCCTTCCTTCCGTCCAAAAATAAACCTACAACATGGTTTACACATCTAAGGGGAGTTAAAATTTAGTGAAAGATGGGAAGAATGCTCTGACACTCATAACAGAAAACCGTTTGACTCGAAAATGCCAAGAGTTACACAAGTGTTACTGTCTTTGCTCTGTAGATCCATTCACACTGCAACTCCAGGATCACCGCTCACTGGGCAGTATGGATGGCCTACTGAATCAACTGAATAAGGACAGAAAGACATTCTCCTATTCACATGCAATACTAGTTACAATATTCACTCAACACTACACTTGACAGGAAACCTCGAATCAAGAGGTATTATGGAATTAGATGATTGATTTTCCAAAAGGTAAGGACAGCAACCACAGAATGCAGACTTTGACGGATGTGGAAGACGTTTGTATTGTGAGCTCAGTCACCGCGCCATGATATGCACTTTCTACAATGCAGTCCACTTGCTCCTGGAAACACAGCACGATGGTTTTACTACTTTAGCCAAGATTTTTTTTGTGTGTGTGTGTACAAATGACAAAGCTCCATTGAATCTGTTGTTCAAGGAACGTGAAGAGGTGTAAATCCACTGCACACACATTTCCAAGCATAATTATGAAGGCAAAGAAAATCGAAGTCATATCCAAAATGAGCCTGGAATTCAGGAGCAAACAGTCAGAAATAAAAGGAGGAATAAATTCCAAGAATATGCCACACTGTACTATCCTAGGGAGGAATCTTCTTCTTTTGTTTTTTTTCTTTCCTCCTCTCACAGAGCTTGTTATAATTTCTTTAATGTTTCCTTATTTGCTGCAAAGGAGGGAATCATCACTATTCTTTGTATTCTTCCAAGGACCTACCTTGTTATGAGAACGGCAGTGTCATAGTGGTGAGGGTGCCTGTCATCCGGTTGGTTTTGCTGCTGCTGCCAGATACAGAAATTCCTCAGTGTCCTGGGTGCGTCGGACGTTATCTCAGGACCATCCTGTGCAGAGGAGGAATAGTGAGGATCTGTAAACATGCACCTTGCTAAAACTCACTTACGGGCCTTCTTTAGGAGAAGAAGGTTAGATAGATAGTAGCTTCTTGACACTCGCCAAGTGGCCATTCATAATGAGAAAACAGTTTGTTAAAATTTGCTGTTAGACCTCTCAATATGATGGTTTCATCCCAAATTGTGGCTAGTAAGATCCATCTTTATAGACCATGGGGGATTTACACATTATTATATGGATACTCTCTCACACAACCACAGAACCTGAAGAATGAAGATATGTTGTTTTTATTGTTGTTGTAGATTGCAAACCAAGAAGACATATGTGTGGTTCATTTGTGTTGCTTAGTCTTGTTCTACACTGTGTTGATAGCATTTCCTTTGGGAAATACCACAGGAAGTACTTGAAACCTACTTCCACATTTTCATGTATTCTTTTTTTAAACATATTTTCTCATCGAATAAAGATGGTTTTGGCACAACTTCCAACACCATCTTCCTCCTTCTTATCCACTACATACAGAGTATACATTGGAGACAGAGATTTTGTATCATTCCCTCTGCTTTCCCCCGTCCCCACTGTTCAAACAAAAAATGTGCACTTTCTGTCACCTCAGACTATTTGCAGACGTTCGTGCAAAATAAACTGGCACTTTGCCACGGTACTTGGAATGATTGCTCGCCACCGTAGTCTAGCACCTGTTGAGTAACTGGCAATGACGATGTTTGCAAGGGGAGGTCCAGGGCAAGGGGGCTTGAATCTTTGTGCACAGTTCTCTGGTGTTATGTTTCATTTTCCTTCATTCTGATGACTAACTGCATTTCTATTTTTATTTTTATTTTCCCTTGACCACCCCTCTGCATCTTCCCCTCATGCCGGTGCATGACCTTTGGGTTGATTCTTGCCACAGCAGATATGTCTAAATGTGACAATTAATACCTTCCTCATGTCTGGCTGGTTGGCCAATGCAGGAGCGGGTGTCCCTCGCACTTATCAAAAGTTGTGTCACTTCCTGAATGATACCGCCGTGATGCAACCACCTCCCCCCACGTCAGATCATTTTTTTTACACTTCTGTGCACAGAATTGCATTAACTCCAATTCACATTCACCAACAGCTATGGATAGGCACATCACCACACCAGACAACCCGTGTTTGGCATTCGGAAGTGTGACTACCGCATCTTTATAGCTACTGCCCTCTGTTTGGATTCTGGTGGGTCTGCAGTCTGTAGGTTCAAATCCCTCACCAAAAGAAATGTTCTTTTTTTTACATATAAAGGAGAAATACAAAGAACTGCCAGAGAGAAGTCAATTATTTCCAGATATTTCTGCTATTAAATGAATACATTGCTAATAAGTGTTAGAGATATATGAAAATGGCTATATAAATTCTTTTTTATTGTCAGTACACATCACATATGATAAGTTTATGTAGATGGTAATGTGACTAGGCATGTGCCCAAATGACAAAGCGTAGCTGAACCCCCTACCTGACCACCATTACTTAATCAAACAGACTAATATCTCTTTCTCCTCATGCAAGACGACGCAACACTCATTAGAATATAGAACTAAGATTAATGAATAAAACAAGAGCATATGTGTCAGGCAGTACACGATATCAAATCATCAAGGTAAAACATGATACCAGCCTAGAATGATTTAAAAGGGGATTAAGTAATATCATGGACCTAGTGATTACATTGAGAGAAGTCCATACGTACCGACTCATTCATCAATACTTTGAGCTCTACAAGTGTCACGTTGATTGCATTGCCAATACTTGGATCCCGGAATATCCTATTCACCTGTAAAGAGACACAGAAAGGAGAGATCATACAGTGCATTTCACATACCTCATCAAAAATAACTAAAAACACTAATAAAAATTTACATCCATATCTTTGGCATCCCTAAGGAAGGCGAAAACATCCACAAACTCCTTGATAGTAACAGCACTGCAATGTTGATGCAAGCATGTGGCAGAAGTATGTAGCAACATGTGGGGCATTGGGAGAGTTAAAGCCGATTACAGCAAGAACAAAAAAAAAAGGTAATTGAAGATGATATCAACTTTTTAGAAGGTACTAACTTTGACGGCAAATGTTTGCCGTCATTGGAAGTACAACTGTTATGTGGACACAAGGGATGGCATGTCATGTGTGACATAAGAGGAAGAAAAAGAGAGGGAGGGAAGTTCACATCTAATATCTTTTAATTGATGGCATTATGTGAGACAGGACAGAGATAGCATGACAGAGGTTCATTTGCACTCAAACTGGCCATGCGAGACAGGAAATGACGGATGACAATGACAACACTTGTTCACCGAGACCCATTATCTTCACGCCTGCCAGCGTGGATTATTCGCCAGAATGCTTCTTAACCTCGCTGATTTCATTCACCTGTGTTTTGGATTGAATTCTTTCAATGGATAGATTGTTGAGTGGTTTGTGCTCATGGTGGGAAAATTCAAGAGCACATTTTTTTTTAATTGAAAAAAAAAATATATATATGTACAGTGTATATCTATTTTTTTTTCAAATATATACATCATCAGAAAAGCGAAAGACATAAAACAGAGAGCTTAAGTGACTTATTCCTGTGAACCATATGACATCACAGCACACTCTAGTACAGTATGTAATTACCATAAGCAGGAGGAATTCTGCCATAAAACAGACTTTCTGTACATGGCTTTTATATTCATTGGAGCTCCCGTTATTAAGAACATATAGAAAGTCTGTATAATGCAAGACACAGAACCTGTACCATCCATATTCTTGTACAAAAAAAAAATAAAAATCCAGCAACAAGGCATCTATGAATGGAGAGTTCTTCAAAAATGTTTTATGCTGATCATAATCCAACATTTAAAAAATAATAAAATCCAATAATTTATAAGAGTACACTACATTACAATTAGGTCCACTTAAAAAACTTAATAATAATATAGGCTCATTATACCTTCAAATGAGCTTTGACTGAAAAACTCTAAGCAACAACAACAAAATACTAATGGGAGTTTCTCAACAAAATCTTATGTCGTTCATAATTTAATAATTTTAGAGAGTACAATCTACATCCCCATTTTCACTAAGAAGTCAATGAGCCTCAAAGTATAACATCAATTCCATAAATGGAGTCTTTAATTGAAGTTTCCTTTCGGTAAAGTCCAATTTTGGCACACTTTGATCAAGCCAAAGTGGCTGCCTGTTTAACTTGTTCTACAATGACCTTCAGTTTCCTCCCCTATAATCCTGAGCACATAATTATAAAATGTGGGAAACTGCTTATAAATTTTACCTTGGGCAATGACATTTTTCAATCAACCTCCCTGATCAACCCAAGTACTACTACTTCCTGTATTGAAACTTTTCTCATTGAATCCTTTTTATGAAATCACCACACTTGTACAGGGGGAAGAAGACACACTTGCACATGGAATAGATAATCTGTTACACACATACCAAATTGTACATAGCATTTGTTGTAGAAGATCACTTCATAGCTAAAAAAATATTCTTGTTTCCATTCACAGCAGACTTGATACCTGTCTCCTAGGGAAAAAAAAAAAGTCTGGGACTAGGAGATACTAAGCTTCAAATGTTCACAAAAATTCCCCCCCCCCAAAAAAAAAAAAAAAAAAAAAAAACAAAACAAACAAACAAACAAACACAAACACACACAACAACAATAACACCTGAATTGTCTGCCTTGTCTACAGCCACCAAGCGCAAAAAAAAAAAAAAAAAAAAAAAAAAAAAAAATTAGAAATGTTTTCACCCACTACAATGCACCTGCGACTGCTTCTGGTTGTATGTACCAGGGGTGCCCCATGCCTGCATCTGAGGGCAAGTTATGGATACCCAGGCATGTAATGGGAGAAATCTGCCATAGACAACTGGGAGTTAAGGACAAGTCCACCTTCATATACATGTGGATTGAGTAACTGCAACAATATTAGTAGAACACATCAGTGAAAGTTTGAGGAAAATCCGACAATCCATTCAAAAGTTATGAATTTTTGAAGTATCTGCACAATCACTGCTGGATGAGTAGACTACTACAGTGCATGATGTCACATGCGTAAAACAATATAAGGAAAATTTAAAAAAAAGAATTTCACAAAACTTTATTTTGTTAATAAAGTGAACATTTCTTCGTCTTGTTACTGATGAATGTTAAGGGTAATATTATTCCCCTTGCCTTCTGAAAGAGAGAAGTCGAGTGTGCTTTTGTTATGTGAGAAGAGTGAAAACATGTTGAATTGTCTTTATACTTTCTTTATATCGTTGTACACATGTGACATTACAAACTATAGTAGTCTTCTCATCCAGCTATGACTGAGCAGACACTTCAAAAATTCATAACTTTTGAACGGAATGTCAGATTTTCCTCAAACTCTCACTGATGTGTTCTACTAATATTGCTGCATTCACTCAACCCACATGTCTATGAAAGTGAACTTGTCCTTTAAGGTAAGGAGGGCAGGAGAAAAAGGAGGAGGAGGAGGATGAGGGGTGGAAAGAATGGTTCCACTTTAGGTGTGATTTGGTTTCTGGGTCATGAGAGCTCCATGTGTGGCAAGCCAAAGATGTGAGGTTACACACAAACTATGTCATCCCCTGTTTTCCTATATCTCAATAATGTGTGGCACTACGCTTTATACAGCTGGCTGGAACACTTGCAACGGGCCAAGCCGGTCAGATTTGCTGCAGCACACAGCAGATCGTCAAATCCCTACATTTGCTCTACATGCCAGGTGTGCCTGGGAGGTCATCTCAAGTTTTGGCACATCTCATCACAATCAATTCCCAGCCTCTAAGTGTTTCAAATGGCAGCAGATCTAGCTGGTTCCACTTTCAAAACCACTGGGCCCTGTCTAGTAGCTTGGGCACACAAATGCAGACTTCAAGACTGAACCTTTGTTAGCACACTCTGACAATGCATTACACCTATCATAACAAGCAGGTCATACATCATCGGTCATGCCCTCGCGAGGTGTATGCCAATCCACCTGACGATCACAATTGTATTTCCCATCATCATCTCTGAAAGCATTGTTAATTGCCTGTCCTGCATGTGTGTCGACAATCAAAATGCAGGGGAGCATGTCTGCAAAATCAATCCAGTGTGCAACTGCTTGGAGTGAGTGGCAAGCTGCAGTGTTAATCGATGAGTTGTGCAAAGTTGTGCAAAGAGGCTGTGAAGACGTCCAAATTTGTCTCTTTCGAGAGGCCCTTTGAGAGGCCCTTTGACTCACCCCCTGACATCCCATGCCAATAGAATGATTCTTTCTCAAGAGAGGGACAGGGAAGGGTCCTACAGCTCCCCCCCCCCCCTTGACCCCACTTGAAGCATCTCTAGGCAAACCTTGAAATTCAGATCTCTTCTTGACCCTGGGGTCTACGTTCTTGCCACCATACAGGATTCACAGAAATCAGAGCCAGATTTCTGTGCAGTACCCAGATAGGTGCACAAATAATGGTTTTCCCTACCCCCACCACAAAACCCTGGGTGTTTAATCATTCCGTATTGTCCTAAATCTTTGGCACAGGGGGCAATGCTCTCAAATATCAGTGATACAAAGTATTCCTAAAGCAATCTCCTGTTTTGATGACTTCATAGATGACCAAGTCATTAAGGTTGAGAACTTTATCAAGTGTTATCCAGACTATACACTACAAAGGCCATTGACCCATGGATGGATATAACTGTCCCAATCTTTACTCTGTATCTACCACAATGAGCTAAGAGAGCTTCCCATTTCCACATTTGTGTTTGTGACTCAGTTAAAACAAGCAAAAGAAAACACCAACCCAGTAGAGCACTCTTGATTAAAAATGCGTGTAAGCCACCGATCCCACAAGGGCTAGCCACAGTGGCAACCTTTGTTTGAACCCTCCTTTTGTCTATGTAAATACCCTCTCTTTAACGAAGGGGTGGGGCAATGGACTCACCACAGCAACCAGTGTCAAGACGTAATGGCTGACTTCGGCTCCATGTTTCTCCACCATCTTGTGGTCTGCCACAATCATGAGCTCGAGGAAGCGCTCGTAAGATATAAACCTCTTCCCTCGATGGTGCCTCCTGCTGGAGTCTTCCTCATAGGATTCCTCCTTGGCCTTTAGACTGGAAGGAGAACAAAGAACATGGACGACATTTCACATAATGAACTTAAATTTTATGAAAATATGACATAATGCCCTCTCTCTCTCTCTCTCCCTATCTACATATCATATATCTAAACAAGATAGATAGACAGGATATATATTTATATGGTCATGCGCATGGCAGAATGTTAACACGCTTCCCTGCACATGGCAGAATGTTGTTAACCCTATGCGCACTCCCACAGCCTAGCGACAATCCGTGCAGGGAAGTGCGTTAACGACAATCCGCCACGGGCATGACGATATATATTGAAATTTTTAAATATTTGTTTCCTCAATATCAGCACAGTAATGCATTTATGGAATAGACACCTTCTTCTCATAAATACAGTCTTCAACTTATTGTGAAAGAAAACACAAAATTCATTTCATTCCGGAATGCATTCAAACCCCAAATTTCACAGAGAGCTACCTTTCCGTGTAATTATCAGCGGCATATCAAAGGTTAGACTGGCTGACTCTATTGCAAGCCAACAAATCTTACAGGCCTCATAAAATGGACCACAATAGGGACCACATATTTCAGCTGAATGCAAATATTTAGGAAAGAAAATATCTGCCACCACGAAAAAGGTGAAAGAGGCAGCTTCCCCTTATGGGGAAATTTTCAATGGTTCCAGAGGCAGTTGTCACCTTTTGCTTCAGGTGGTGCAAAAATCAAATATTGGAGTTTTGTTGCCAAAATATTCCTGCTCAGGGATGACACCTCCACTGCCTCACAACCACTGACGACTGCCCAGGAACTCTCAAGTGAGCAGTCAAAACAAACCCTCCCTGGTAATGTTAAAATGTCTGTTTGCTGGGCTATCGAACAGAAAAACAAAAAGTTATCCATCAAGTGTCGCTGTATGGAGAGTGAAACATATTGGGAGAGGTTAAATGAGAAGAGAACGACAAAGAGAAACTAAAAAAAACTCAATGCTACATTCAACTTTCTTGCATTACACCAAAATTGCAAAGGCAATCAAGCATAAGAGATGAAAGACGACCTCCCGTCGAGATCAAAAAATCCCTATATTGCTAGCTGGCGCCCCTGGTCAACATCACAAGTTTACAGAGGAGCCACTGCAATGTATAATTAAAGGCACAAGTAAGTTTTCACTCAGTTGATTGGTACTTGATTCTGAAAACCTAAATACTTAACACAGAGACCACCAGGCTCCCATATTAAATAGGTTAATATACACCTTCTCATCAAAGTGTAATGGGCGGGTACAGCTGCATTCCTCTGAGGGTGTGGAACACATGGAACAATTTGAATCTTTCTTTGCATGAGGTGGTACTATAAGAAATGTTTAATTAATCTATATCTGCTGGGAATGATTATACACTGAAAAATTAACCAGCCATTTGACAGGTTTTGTGGGGTAAGCATACACTACACAAGGAATATATCTTGAATCTTTAAACCAGACTTGAAAATGTTCCTTTTTTTGTGGTGCCACATATATTGTTTTGGGGGTACGTAATCTTCTAATTTTACAATGAACAATCTGAAGTCACAAGAATTAAGAGTTATTTTTAATCACGGGTAAGGATTAAAATTTCATACACTGAAAGACAAAACACCTCATCATATTTTATGACACATCATCAAAATAATGTTTCTTTTTGTTTCATGAAACAATGGAAGGCAATTGTGTGAGAGGACTGTGCACTCGCAAAACTTTACTTTAAAATTTAATTTAGTGAGTATGTTCCTCTTTTACTTCACTTTTTAAACAGTCTGTATGCACTGGATCTCATTTTGATGTATTTTTGTCTGCCACAACCGAAGAATTCATTTTCTCACCTCTGCCACACCACAGCTTCCAAAAGTCAAACACGAGGGTGCGACAGACGAAACAAAAACGTCCTTTATCTATCAATATTGCATTCATCATGCAAGCAGCACACAGAAGCCACAAAATTGTATTATTTCACCCCACAAAGTTATTCTAACATCGCCAGCGACCATTCAATCATTCTGCGATCGTTACATCGCAGATATTTTTTTCCATTTCTTTTTCGGTTGGAGAACCACCAGGAGGGTTTCTGCCTCGTCAAAAGTCATAACACAGTCATCACCTCATGCTTTCTTTATTTTGATTTGTCTGATCTGCCCCTGGAGGTTCTCTTTGTAACAAACAGACAGCCACGTGACCTTGGCAAGAACTATTTAGACTGGTCCACCAGAAGTGTGTACTTTGCCATCTCTACCAGCCATTCATAATGTTATTCTAAGCCCCGGTGATCCCTAGCCACAGAAACTATACTGGAAGGAACATTAACGACATGTCAAAATATTCTCCATGTGCCAGGGGAGAGCCTGATTTCAACTTGATGAAAAATAGCAAAAGAAAAAAAAAATGAAAAGAAAATGACAGTACGAGAAAGAGGAAGAAAGCGGGGGAGAGTTAGAGAGCAAAGCAAATTTCTCCAGTTCAGTGATGGAGAACAAGCGATCCTATCAGTGATATGATCGCAAGATTGCAAAATTGCAAACAGTTTGTGGTTCAAGTCTCAAATTGGAACAAGGCATATCAGAAGCCTGAATTTGACATTTGATTATAATCTGACACATCCTCTGAACATGCAAATAGTTATCATGACCTGCAGACCATCAATAGACGGGGGAAAAATGAAGTTTAGGAAGTTTGTTTCATGATAGATGGACCTACAAAGGATGCCTAAATGGAATTCTTTAATATTAACTTATATTTCAGCAGTAATATCCAAAATTGGAACTAACTGAAAAAAAAGAAATGTTTGACTTTTAATAGGAGTATAGCGTTATGTGGGAGTTTAAAGCAAAGGCTAATTGTGTAAGTGTGAGAACATGTCACTGATCATCGACATACACACAACAACAAGTTTGAATATGGCCTCCCCAGTGCCAAACTCAATTAAACACAACTCATCAAACTCTATGAGACAGTGCCTAATTTCCTTCTTTGGGTATTTATCTGATCGGAAATAAATCAACAGTATCAATATGATGGATGGAGGCAAGGAGGTGACATGAAGAGTAAAAATTTTTTCTCACATGGATGGGATGGGAAAAGGAAGATTTGCGATCATGACTTACCTATTTTGAACACTTTGAACAAGACCATAAATTTGGTTTACTAGACCCCCTGACTTCGGTGCAGATGAATTACTTTCTTCCGCATCTTTATCTGCATCGTGAGAGAGAAACAAAATGATATTTTATGCATTAATTAACAGCTCTAATCTGCAGGCAAGTGCATGTAACATGCTGGTCTGTACAAGTATGTAATGGTCAGTCCATTGACCTGCCCCAGAATTAAACAAACACACACTTGGAAACTATCATCAGTTACACATATCATTAATCTCATTTGGTTTTATGTCATGTTGAAGAAAGAAAAAATCTCATAATAGCTGTAACAACTTCTATTATTATACAATATATGCAATAACTACAATTATATCAGCTCACCAACAGCCAATCAGTAATGGAACTTTTTACAGGTATTGTAGCAACTGCTACCACAACAGCAACTCAGCAACAACTACCAGCCAATGAACACACATAGATCACTGCTAGTATCATTCCTGAACCTTGCCAGAGCTGGTTGCAAAACAAAACTTTTATTGGCTGGGAGCAGAAGACAAGAATGATACCCTGCAGGATTGCACACAAACCTCAAACATAGCAAACAGATGGAAAAAATCTAACTTCATACTCAGTAAACTATAATTTTGGTTAGCAGTTTTTTTGTGAGGTTGATCCATTTCATCCACATAAAACAAAATGAGAGTAGAATCAGCTGAGGCAAACTTGACCTTACTTTGAGCTCAACAGGCTCAGGTAGGAATTTTTTAAATGGATTTTCCTTTATTATCTCTGGAACATTAACACGTTGAAGACAAGTCCAGAGTATACTTGGGCATGTGTCTTTGAGAAAAACAACACTACGTGTGTTATGGCAAAATAAGCCTGTCCTCAACAGGTTAATCTATCCTGTTGCATCTGAACACAAACGTACGTACACGTTGTACCTCAATGTCACTGTGGGCACAGGGCATAGTGAGAAACTCATTTGTCCCACAGGTTTGATTTAAACAAGTTTCCTTCATTGGTGAGTGGAACTTCCTCTCAATATCAGCAGCCCCTAATTTGCAATAATCAAAGGAGGTGTCAAGCAAGGAAAAGAGGATCCAAAGGACAACTCTTAGAGATACTTGAACAAAATCTAATAATAATAACAACAACAACAACAACAACAACAACAACAACAACAATAATACCATACATTTATAAGGCGCTTAATACAGATGTTTCTAAGCGCACAGTCTACCGGAAAAATTAATATTTAAACCAGAATAATACAAAAATACCAAAATACAAGTACAAAAATACCAACAACAAAAAAATAGATACAGTGTATAATATCAGATCCACAGTCAGAATTTACAATCTGAATACTGTATACACTGTTATTTTCGCGTACAGATATTTTCGCGGATGACGAGGCGTCACGAGATGTTGTTTTCGCGAACTGACGCCGATGCTTACGTTAATGCACTACTAACAGGGCGCATGGAGACATTTTTGCGTGTTGTTAAATTTGCGATCCAACTGTGATTCGCGAAATTCACGAAAATGAAACCCTCACAAAAATAACAGCTTATACAGTAACATATTCCCAGTTTGGGTTGTTGCATAGTGTCTGATAGTGCAATTCAAGCCAAACTTTGAGTATAATTCTTCAACCATATAACCAAACAGGCATCAGATGTATGAGGCAGAGCATGTTAACACATTGAAGACTATAGTCCCCAAGTATACTAGTACTCGAGCAAGTATCTATGGGAAATGTGTGTTAAAGCAAAATCAGCTCATCATCAACAGGCTTAAAGGGGAAGGCTAGTAACTGATCAGTAGGAATCAGTGGAAATGCTGGGAGATGATTGTTCTAATCCTTATGGGATTCATTCAAGAGTTCATTGTATATCTATTGTTGTGTGAAAATGATTTGCTTCAGAACGGTCTCATATTCAAGTAATGTGCAGATTAATGCTCCGTCACTGACCAGGGACGCTAACCTGGAAGCATTAAACTGCACATTACTTGAATATGAGACCATTCTGAAGCAAATTATTTTCACACAACAATAGATATACAATGAACTCTTGAATGAATCCCATAAGGATTGGAACAGTCATCTCCAAGCATTTTCACTGATTCCCACTGATCAGTTACTAGCCTTCCCCTTTAAAGGAAGCTGGAACTAGTGCCATCTATCACTTTCTGCCCACTGATACTCGCACCATCCTGACCCTGAGGGTGGAAGCGAGCCATCACAGACGCTTGTCTCCACCTGTTACTAGCAACAAACGTCTGATGACTCTTCATTAGTGCATCCTTCTTGCTCTTCACCTCATTTGCTATCTTTTTCTCGTTTTTGGTTAAGAAAAGATAGAAAAGTTTGAAAGAATCCAGAGCAGTGTTTGACCAACCTTGTTTGTTCAGTTGCCATGTAATGGTTCCCTTTCCCATTCTCCCCTCCCCCTCCCCTCCCCTCCCCCTCCCTCCCTCTCAGCCCATCCCTAGCCCAAGTCCAACACTTATTAGCACCCACAAGTTGTTATAAATTCCGTCTGGTTAACGCATTAAACTGATCACAATATTATGTCTTTTTATTACTCTTGATGCTATGTTTACACGGCATCCATGCCAGTACATCGTTCACAGACTCTCTTGCCTCCACTCATATCTTGCTATAATTTTCTCTACTGAGAATGCCATATCTGGGCCCCTTTGCATAAAACAATGACAACTTCACAACTGATGGTGACCCTGCAATTAATGGTAACCATCAGTGAAAATCTTAGTTTCGATTAACTATGGAATAGTGTTGCTAAGGTACACGTGTAGTTACTGTTGCTTGTAGAGTTACCATTTACTGTTAAGTTAACATAGTATTACAAAACAAGGCCCTGGTGTGCACAAAGCAATAGGTAATCTTCAGTTTCCCCTTGTCCTATCCCACTAAAAACAGGTGATTCAAATGCATCATCTCCTACTGAGTAGAATAAAATATAAAATGCAGGGCAAAGAAGCCTGGAACCTAGACTAGTAGCATTTGGTCAGCTACCCTAGATCAGGGCCGAGCCAAGAGAATAATTGGAGATTTCAAAGCTAAACCCAGATAGAAAGTTCACATCCACAGAAATAATGGAATGCGACCATGGACTTTACTACAGGTCAGTCTGCACACCTGTACGTTGTATCAAAACCTAAATCAGACATATCAAAATTAGATCCATCTGAAACCAAACAAATAATCATTTATCCAGTCTGATTAGGGAATCATCAATCACAAGCTACATCACTTATATATCTGGAAATGAAAATGTCTCATAAGGGCAAACTACATACATCTGCATATTTCATTATAATAATGACCCAATGTGCGCACACACACACACACACACACACACACACACACACACACACACACACACACACACAAAAACCCTGCACAAAAATGAATTGATACAATAACCGAAATAATTGATAAGGAAAATAATACGGAGGAACACTATTTGGTTTTATCTATATTCTTCTTGTGACACGGGAGGTGCAAACATAGTTTTTCTTCAAACATTGACAAGAATATTCATGACAGCTAATAGAGACAAACTTTAAGAAGCTTCCTGAATCTATAGGTACGGTACCGGGGTACATGCAGGGACCTCCCTGGTACATATAGGCTGACTGATTAAAGAACAGTGACACGCAAGGTTATAAGACCAAGTTAGACAGACAGAAGTGCAGAGTGAAAGCAAGGTGCTAAGAATTAGAACCACATTCTGATTTTCCTCAATAACAGGAAGGATACTGAAAGAGAGGTCTTCAAACAAATAGAGGGAAAGGATGATTGAACAGGTGACATGGGGTTGTGGGATATTCACATGGAATTATTTAACATTATGAAAAATGATTTCATTCATGGAATTAGATTTTGGCGCTTGATGGACACCACAGACTCATGACTCTCACTATTGGGACAATCACAATGTGTGTATAAATAAAGTGTGGCTGTGTGGTAATAGTGCATGAATGGATCAATGCAAACCACGCACTGGAATTGACACAGTCGCGCACCAGAAGCTCTCCCGTTCCAACTGAATGATTGGCTGATCACCGAGGGTCAGGAACTGGTCACAATTCTTTATTCATCACTCAGAGAAGCGTGGCTACACTACAGGCCCCTCACAGTGTATAAACAAAAGGTTTAAAGGGAAAGTAAACCCAAAGAGCAATGTCGATAGAGTGAAAGCAGTAATATTAGTAGAACACATCAGTGAAAGTTTGAGGAAAATCGGGCAATCGATGCAAAAGTTATGAATTTTTACAGTTTTGGTGTTGCAACTGCTGGGTAAGGAGACTACTAGAGGTTATGACGTATGAGTGGACTACAATATAAAGAAAATAAAAAGGGAATTCAATAAAAATTCATTTTTCATGAAAATTACACATTCCATCAACTTGATACTGACATATCACGGGGTAGCACTTATTCCCCCTGCTTTCTGAGAGCGGTTAGTCAAGAACTCTTTCATTTTGCTAGAAAAGTGAATTTTTGTGGAATTCCTTTTATATTTTCTTTATATCGTGGTCCTCTCATACGTCATAACCTCTAGTAGTCTCCTCATCCAGCGGTTCCAACACCAAAACTTTAAAAATTCATAACTTTTGCATCGATTGTCCGATTTTCCTCAAACTTTCACTGATGTGTTCTACTAATGTTACTGCTTTTACTCAATCCATATTGCTCTTTGGGTTTGTGTTCCCTTTAAAATGCACAATATCAACTGGTTCCTCAACACTTACATGAATTAGAACTTTGGACATCTTGAGGTCAAAACACATCTTAAATGATTCTGTTTTTCTATCGACCACAATTAGTTTTACAACAAAAAAAAAGTATGTTGCACTGAAGTTATGCACACAGTCTCCTTTCAGGAATGATATCCATGCATAGATAAATGTCCCAATGCATGTGGCAGCAAGTTATGTAAGGGGTGCTGTTCGTTATTCCGAAGGTTCGCTATTCCGAAGGGTCGTTATTCCGAAGGGTCGTTAATCCGAAACACGCAATTCCCTATACCTAGAGGTTCGTTAATCTGAAAATGAAAAAGGGTTCGTTAATCCGAAACTTTGTGGCATTATTCCGAAGGTTTGTTATTCCGAAGATTGGTTAATCCGAAAATGAAATTCGGAACAATGAACCTTTGGAATAACGAATCTTAGGAATAAAGAGCCTTCGGAATAACGAACCTTCGGAATAACGAACCTTCGGAATAACGAGCTGTAACCTATGTAAGATGTGATTGGATACTTAACCCGTTGAGGACGAGTCCCAAGTATACTCGGGCAAGCATCTATGGGAAATGTGTGTTGTAGCAAAATCAAACCGTCCTCAATGGGTTAACCAATGTTACGGACTTAAAACCTACAAGAACATGGACACTTCTAACAGGATGGGTATCTGGTATCTAATCCAACTGCCATGAATGGTTTTAGTTAGATAACAGCTTGTTAGAATATATGAGCTCATCAATGCACATCATATCTTTCAGAACTTCTGTTGGAACTTTTCACCTCAGTAGTCTTGAGTTCCCAAGACACTTTTGTTCATCTCATCCAAATCCCAATTTTCACATGGACTGAATATACTCAGTGATTGACAGCAAGTCTTCTGATTCAGCACTAGCTAGTAAAGCTGTTTTTCTTTCACATGGGAAGTCATGTCACTCCCTGCTAGTTCCGATTTTGGAATACAATTAATCGAAGGTCAGGAACAAAGACTACCGGGCTAATTTGCATGGCCTTGCCTGTAATTGCAATTTGATTGGCAAAGGCAGGCAGGCATTAAGGGAGGGGAGAGGTCTTAACAGTGAAATTTCTTTGGGATGTGACCTCGGAAGTGTTTCCTTGGTCGTTATCCTGGATGGTGAGGACAGTGACTCATCAAGAGATTGTCCAGCACGAGTTTGCTCTTTGCTGTTGTTCCCTAGTGAGAAAAAGAAGATACCAGTAAAAAAGATCAAAAAAAAAAAAAAAACCCCGCATCATCATCATCATTGCTATCCATTTGACAATGGTCCAGCCTCATTAGAGTTCTTTCTTTCATTAACCCTACCGGAAAGAAAATGCTGACTGCTGATGATGAGTTAATAATACACAACTGTTCTTGTTCCCGAACATCTCACTGAGGGAAAGGCAGACAGTCAGCGCAGCACTTGCAACAGACATTAAACAGAGAGATATTTGACAGATACCTAAGTACAGATTTAGGTGAAACATTCTGCTAGTATGTTAGCTTTCAGTATTTATGATTCCAGCACATCATTACACTGAAACCATTAGGCCTATGTGATTTTGAATGTGGTACGAATACAAAATCTACGACTAACGAGCCATGACCGATAGCTGCTCTTTACAGTAACCAAGCGTCCTCCTGGTACCAGTCACTCACCGACAGGTTTTTGATTCGCCTGTCATCATGTTAAGAAATATCTTGGTTTCCCTAGTGGATTCAAAGACCACAGTAAAATCTGCAAGTTGACCATTAACTTCCACCAGACAAGATAAGGTAGAAGTGGGTCATGAAATGCTACATACATTTTCTTCTACTTCTTCCATTACCTGCACCACAAGTATGCACGGCAGATGTCTCCCTTCAAAAATCTCTGCATCGCATACCAAACGTTCTCTCTGGGGCTGCTGCTGGCAAGAAGAGGGCAAGGTTTTATGGTCCTGGGGACAAGCATAAAACCTGGGCCAGGGGAATCTCTCAAGTTGCTATACCTTGCCTGTCAGGCTACTCCTGTTTCAAGACCACAAAAAATCCACTGGCTGCACTCTGGACCAAACAAGTTCTTAAACAGCATCCTAGGATAAAACAGCCTTGGCCATTTTAAATACATACAAAACCTTCACAGTGCGGAATTCTCCTGCGGTTCCATAAAGGCAAGCCGGAGAGGGGAGGTGAGGTTGTTGGCTCCAAGCCCCCCTCCTAGCTCCTATGGGCCAAAGACTTGCTAAACTTTCCTCTGGTCTTCTTTTGGAGCAACCCAGGGCCACTGCGGGTTGCAAATTGCACTGACCTTGCTCTAACCTCCCATTTCACCTCCAAGACTGTCATATGATCCTGCATCATTTTTTTTAATCTGTTTTTCTAGGGGGGGGGGGGTGCAGTGTAAAAGCTATCTTGAAAGTTACTCAACTGGCCTCATCACTTTACAAGAGTATTCACTGCATACTGCATAATACCACAGTGAAATGAGATTCAGAAAAACAAAAGGCCCTAACTGCTACATTTCTGTGATGTTAATATTTTAAAAAGCAAAAAAAAAAAAAAAAATGATTTTCATGAGTCTGTGATTCAGGAGTACCTGTTGGGTAATACTTAATATATGACAAAGTACAATCAAAGCCTTGTAAGTTATAAGGTCCTTACAATTTGTGACATCTTCCTCTTTTGGACCATATTCCAGCAAGACAATTTTTCTGCAAGTGATACAAATCCCCACAAAGAAATCATCAGCAAAAAGGTAACCAACTGTGGAAAACATCCCCCAAACCAGGAAGCATTCTTTGGTTTGGACAATGCTTGAAAATCAGACTTCAAACTTGTGAAGTATCAATCAGTGTACTATTATGTGCATGCCAATCAAGACAGACTGCCAAGGAAAAAACACGAAAAAGATTCAAGCCCATCTGGTTGTGCATTTGCGACAGGCAGCCACTGCTGCTGCGATGAATCACTGTCCTCATCCAGCTTTTCAACGACTCCACTATCCTGGCATTCCCTGTTGGTTGGAGGCAAGCTGGTCCAGACACCTGTAAGGTATAATCCCCCAGGTCACAGGTAAGATTATTTCTACATCACATCTCCTCTGCTAGTCTTTCATCCCCATTCTGCAGACCTTGACTATCCCTGACTCACTGCAAGCTGCACCTGTTGACTTGCACATTAAAGACCCAATGGTGTGAGGATTCATCGGTGGCGGATTGAATCGCTCTTCATTCGCTGCCCACCGGTGTACATTCAAAAACCACCAGTAGCACCCATCAGCGAATATGTGCATCAAAGCGTACACTCACTGGTAACGGTTAACTCCAGTCACGATTCTTTCTTGTTGGCTGTAGGTGTACTTAACATAGAGATCACTGATAAAGCTGTACACAATTCATTACAGGGATTCCCGAATATATCTGAGCCAGGCCAGCATTCCCACTGCATGGTATCCCCATGTTACTATTGTTAGCGGGTCTAAGGCTAAGACCCACTAGCATGGGGAAACATTGGGACTATTACTAATACTACTGAGTGTATGTTTCCATTCATAAATTCACTCATCAGTGCGATTCATGCGCCCCAGCCAGCAGTGAATGAATCGCGCCACCTACAAATGAATCGCCATGCTGCTGAGTCTTTAAATTCACAGGCCAATGCCATGCTTCGAGCCTGGTAGGAGAGCTACCCTGTGATGAAGCACATGTCAGGTGATGGGAATTATATGGAAATATTAACATCCTGGACTCTTTGCTATCATACGGGTGTGGATCTCTAGGCTAAGAGCTACTGCATGGTGACGGGAGACAACATGACTGGCACTGGTTGCTAAACCTGACCTGCTGTTCATGTGTTTGCCATTATCATGTACATGGGTCACACCTAGAGGGGGACTGCATGGTTTTACTGCTTATATGTTGGGATGTATCTATCACAATGTCTTGCTCCGCCCCACTCATAACCCATTTTCCCTTGTTTATCAAGAACTACAACTTGTTTACTTTCATTTTACAAAATGTGTGATAAAACTCATTGAGTCATTCATACATATGTTTCTTATTTTTACTCTTTCACAAGGTCCAGACTACCATTGACTGGTAATATCAAATGGCAAATTTTGAGCCCATTAATGATGAGACAGAAATCCCCAAGCAAACAAACAGAAAGTTTTCTGTAACTTCACACAAGTCTGGGAGAACACATTGCAGAACCTTCCAAAACCAGTCCCATGCAAGAGCTATAAGAAACTGAAATGCTCTTTGACTGCATATCTGAATCTGATCTGAAAATAATGCAACAAGATCTGTTAAGTTAATAAAAACTGAAGAAAAAAAAAGTTATTCAGTGAGAATTATTGACTTCTGTTTTCCTCACAGTGCATACCTACAATGTATTTCCAGTACTAAACAAAGATGGTATCCTAAAGCAGGTACAGTTTTGCAAATCAGTGAGACACCCATTTGAACCCATGTGTCAGTCATTGCAGCAGTAGCTGTGAGTTACAGATTATCCTTCTTCAATTGGAACATTTCATAAATTCACCCACTCATCCATAATATCAAAATAAGTGAAGCACCAGGGGGTGTCAAATCAAATGTTTACAAACAAGTCTGAGAAAAAAATTGGTGCGTGCTTGGACAGTGAAAGGTGCACTGGCAGATCCTGCCAGCCTTTGCTTGTATTTCTGTGGAAAGCACACGATCACATCAAGTTTTCCTTTGTGGACATAATGTAAGGAACATGCTCAACGTGACTAGAAGAAAGGAGGCTTTCCCTTCATCTGTGGTATATTTGTTGTATGAATGTTTTCCCCCACACATTAAAGGGATCATATAGTTTTGGTTTAGACCTAATTTCAGGTTTCTAACATTTTTTGATGAGATAATGAGAAACCTCTTATGAAATATGAAAGAGCATATAATTCTGTGAGGAATTCAATATTTATTTGATGAAAATTGGTTTTGAAATGGCTGAGATATCCAAAAAAGAGCAATTCTAATAAGGTGTGGGACCCACACTTTATTACGATTGCTTTAATCTACTTTGTTTTTGGATGCTTCAGTCATTCCAAACCCGATTTTCATCAAGCTTTGAATTCCTTTTAAAATGGTATGCTCTAAACTATATCAGAAGTGTTTTCTTGGTATCTTGCAATAAGTTAAAAGCCCAATTCTCATCTCCACCAATACCGTACCATCCCTTTAAGACTCAGACTCACATTATTTGCAGTTCAGTGGACCATTGTCTCTCTTTTTACAGCATTCATGGGATTCTTTTGGTTTTTTTTAATGCTTAACTCTTTCTATGCATACTGTGATTGCAGTTGCTTTAGGCCTAACACTCACAGAGCAACTAAACTAAAATTCTATGAAGTTTGTATATTAACATGCTGCTGCTGACTGGTCTGAAATAGTGAAAATCATTATTGACTTTACTTGCAACACCACTCCCCTTCTCATCTCTCTCTATCTATTTATCTATCTATCTATTTATCTATCTATCTATCTATCTATCATTCTTTCTGTCTGTCTATATTTTTATCTATCTATCTATCTATCTATCTATCTATCATTCTGTCTGTCTGTCTATATCTTAATCTACCTATCTATCTATCTATCTATTTATCTATCTCTATATGTATTTCTTTCTCCATTTAATGGCCGTACTCCTGTCTCATTGCCACAAGCAATCCCAATTGTACGGTAGGAACTCATATTTCTGGTCCTTCGCTCACCACTATTACGAGATTGTAACCGCATTTCGGCCAAAATGGCACAGTGAGCCGTGTAATTCAAATAATTCGCTTAGCCTGATTAATCCTCCTGACACAAAATAAGGCGATGTCACAAGGTGACAGAGTCAACTTCCTCCAGCGATTTGGCCATGAACAGGTTCTCTTGCTGATAATTTTCTACTCTATTAGTCACTCACTTACACTCTCAATTCCTTATTATGATGTCAAGGCGTTATGCTCTGAAATCATACAATGTTCCCCTTGTAACAGCACAGGGGCATTTTTTTTTTTTTTTTATTATGGAGGGGGGATGAGGGAGTAAAGAGAGGGTTGCTCCACTTTTTTTCTGGGTAATTTCTGTTCATTTTAGACTGTCTGCACCACTCTCAGAGGGCAAGTCGCTGAGGAAAAGTGAAGTGTGTAATACAGTCAAACTCAATTGGGTCCAACAAGACTTGACAGCTTTCTCTCTCGCTCCTCCCTCTCAACTTTACTCCATCTCTCTCTCTTCCCCTCTCTTTCTCCTTTCCACTTGGTATTTCATGTCTGCCACATTGGCCCGCATTGGATTACACTTGTACTTTAGCAATTGTGGGAGCACAGGGGCCGGGGACACGGTGAAAAATGATTGAGGTGACGTTTCATGTGCCTGAAAGAAAGTAGGACTTTTTCCAGCCCCCACCGACTGATGTATTTTACAAATTAACTTCTTTGGAGGAGTATGAATTGGCATAGGGATAGACAGGGCTCATGGCTGCATTTCTCTAGGTTAGGAGCCCTACTTTGCATTCATGGCCTTTCTGTTTGTGACTGAAATCCCTCAAAGACAGAAGCGGCCACGTTCCTGCCTGCCTCCTTCGTTACCCCAGCAGCTGGGCAGGAGTTCAAGTCTCGGACTAGTGGGAAAACAAGGTGAAAGGAATCAAGCAAAAAATGTTGCCTCATATTTCCAAATTTATGAACCCTCCAGTGAAAACATTGACCTTTCCAGTGTCTCTGCAGCTATCATTTTTAGAGGGTAGCTACACAGTAGTATATTCTGCCAGACAGCGGGGAGAAACAGGGAGGGGAAGGGGGAGGGAGACGTTAAGAACCCTCAGGGTTCACAGATGCCGACTTGAAGCCAAAACCACAAACCATCATTCATAATTAATACATCCCTCCTCCTCCATTCAATTCAAGATGAACAGTGGAGGTATTCTGGTCTTTTACAAGCACTGAGAGATGTTTCCATCATGCATAACCCTCTGTGACCTCCAATTTTCTTTCCACCCAGATCGTAGTTACCAAGTAACCCTGCACTGATTTCAACATCTTTATATCAATATCACACCTTTTCTGGGACTACAATACACATAAAGATTTTCTTTAAATTGAAAATTTGGGGGATTGAGTACAGTTTAACTGATAAATTTAGAGAGGATCATCAGATTACAGATATAATCCTCATAGATAGGCCTCTCTGGTCTTCAAACCAGCAAATCAGCTATTGTAGCAATAATAATGATTCCAACACCCTTTTTGAGGCACAGGGGAAAAAAGAGATGATCACTACTGGTATTTGTTTGTTTACTTATTTCACTGGCCAGAGAATAAATCCTGAGATACGTAAACAATATTACAAGCTGGTACAGTTGACCCATTGAAGTGGACAGTAATTATGGACAGCAGTATTTTCCCCTCACACATGGAGATTTGTAAGAATACATTTCCCACTAGCATGAGCCATGAAAGCAATCAAAATTTCCAGATAACAGTCCTAAAAATGTCCAGATAACAGCCCATCTATCAACCACCTAATTCAAGCATCATCCAAACACAAGCACATACTTTTGCTATGTTAAATTTCAAGCCTGACAAAAAAAAAGCCCATTTCAGACCCAAAGAGATTTAGATATCACACTTTTATGAGGAATTTAATTGCAGTTCAGTGACAGTATCCATGCAGTTCGGATTATTGCCAACTTAATAGTCTTGTTTACTCGCACTACTTTTATATCTGCTCCAGATATAAAGTGACCTCCAACATGACGGCAATATGAAAGCTCTGCGGTCGGGGCTTTCTTTTGAAATAGTTGTCCTCATCGATTTACCATTTCGAAAGAATGGACATACTAGAAAAGCATCAAAAAGTAATAATTTGTTACGATTCGGCTTGCATTTTGGCAAGCAAGACTTGCAACAATGACACCTAAATTGGTGGATTTTTTGCATTTCCGTCATGCCCTCCAGCAGTCACCAAAAAAGAATTGACTCGCCAAGGCAGAGATAAGCAAACCAGTCACACGAGGCACAAAGGAAAATCTCTGGCTGACTTCTCTACCGGGGAAGGAGAAAAGCTGCAAGTGGGGCACTGCAAAAAGTCCGCAACTTTTACGTTCTCACTCTTTTACCTCTCCATTCAGCATGTTTGGTTACTCAAGCAAGCAAGTCATGTAACCTTCTCAAGTACCTGTGAAACCCGCGGTAACCACACCACACCGCCTACTAACTACCAAGGCATGGGCGCTTTCTGGAGCATAAGGCCCCTATGACAGCCTGTATCAATATTTGTTAGATCTCTTCCTGCCACAATGGAAGTGGAGCAGGACTCTTCAGCAGGAGATGAAAAAAAAAAAAAAAAAATCTGTGAACCCTTCTCTTTCCCTTTCCTATTCTATTCTCTTTCTACTAACAATCTTGTGATAGTTTACTTTGAAAACCTCTTGACACCAAAATGACACTTCATTCTTTTTTCCTTTCCTGCATAGATAGGTTACCTCTTTAACTACGTCCCTATCCACCCATCTTTTTGTCCCTTTGCCTATCAAACCTTGCTAAGATCTGGCCCGCTGCTGGGGCCTGACTCGGAGGTGAACTTTCTGACACAGTGATCCCTGTCCTGGCTGGGTAAACTTTACACAACCAATCAAATGTTTACAATGAGTGTTAACATGGGCAGAGTCAACCCACCTGTGGAGCCACTTCTCCTACCCCCCCCCCCCCATCTCTTACTCTCTTTCTTCTCTGTTTGTAACAAAGCAGTCATTTAACGTCATCTTGTCCACATAGTGACATCAGCTTCCCTTCAAACCTTACAGGCAAACCCATGTTCTTACAGATCTTACAAATGGAATGATTACATTGATCAAATGCTCCTTGTCAATTCAGTGTCGACTAGTATTTCTGTGATACAGGAAGTCTATTGATCAATGTGTAATGAAAAGTGGAAAGGGCTTTGGATTATGGGCAGGTTTCCCAGTTTTGTTTTGACAACAGATAAGACTATCTTTCATTAACTGCAATGATAACTGCATGGTAGCAGCAGCATCCTGCAAGCTATTGTTATGACCTACGATCTGCCACAAACTGGATCAGCTGTTTTATGTATCAAGACTAAAATGTGTCAACATTCTCATGCCCAGTATAATCACATTATTCAGGCTGGACGTAGGCACAGCCAGGACTGTGTCACTATTTTTCCTCCTGAATGCTTGATGGCTGAGTGAAAATACTGTACCATGAGATGTTTCTCACCACCCCGTTCGTGAAAATTGCACTAAGACAAACGAAACACGATGTGGCGGTCTGTATGTTGAGGTATAATGCTCACCAAGCTCACTTTGCATATTCATAAATGCAGATTGAGTGATAAAAATCAACCCTTATTCTGATTGACACATACAAGAAGCAAGCTCACAACAAGAGGCTATGCACACATGAAGCTTCACACTAAACCAGCCACTAGAAGACCTCTCGTTCCTCTTTAAACCTCTGAAGTACACAGGAGGAGCTCAGAAACCTGTTTAGCAAAGTCGTAAGAGGCAAAGTTGGAAATTACACATGGGCTCAATATGTTGGTCAAACATTACCGGAGCAAACCTTAACTGAATATCTTTTTTTTTCAGCAAGATGTCAGTTAAAGCGGCTCAATTTCATCCCGAAACTTTGAACACACTGCCAACAGACAAAGGAGAAAAAAAAAGTTATTCCGATAGTTTGAACAGTTTGACCTCTTGTACAGGGCATGTTTGGGCCTGTCTACTCATGAAGCTACATGCAACTCCATGATCTGCTATCCAGTTGAGTTGTTGTGCACAGAAATGTTAAGAAGTAGTGAATACTGATATATAAAGTACAACTGTAGTTGCTAATTGCTGGTTAGAGGTCACGGGAAGTTTCATTTTTCATTCATGAACTTACAAAGCAATGACTGCTCCAAACATGACGAAGACTGCACCTTAATTTGCAGCATCTACAGAGGGGTGTGTGTGGTCACGATCCTGATATTTGACACGTGATACACACTGTGTTGATGATAATATTTAAGCCACTCATAAGGCAAAGGGAAAAATTCCCCTCTCTCTCCAACTGACCAACTCTTCTCCAATTTCTTTCGGCCAGAGGACAATATTCGACCAGCCACACGATCCCTACTGCAGGACTGGTCTCGTACGTTTGTCAGATTGTGAGTTTGGCTGCCAAAGCTCACGACGGACTACTCAGAGCTAATGGAAGGCAAGAGCCAGCGATGTATAAACTGCACAAAAAGGCCCAGATTTCGGAAGGACAGAACGAGAGAGAGAGAGAGAAAAGAGGTGCTCAGTGAACAGGATTCCCCAGCGAAAAATCTCTTCACACTTTCGTGCTGCTCTCTTTTTCTTCTACCATAAATGGACTTATTCAGATGTGACTTGTCACTCTTTCGACATAATTGGTGTGGGCTATCGGGTGTAACATTCACTGCAATCTCCGAAAATCAAAACAGAAAAGGGAAGGAAAAAAAGGCGAAAGAAATGTAAATCCTTCTAAATGTCTTGCTTCTCCTCTTTCTTCACTTCCCCCAGTATCAAACTCGATCGGGCCGAGAGAGCACACACCATGCAAGGGGCTACAGTCCTCTTTCCCAAAGATTCTGAGGAGAAAGGCAAAGCCAGCCCATGCAGTAACATGAGCAATCTCCCTGGCGACCAATGTAGTTTCACACACATAATTACCCATGTTTCATCAGAATGCCACGCATGAGGCCAGCTTTCTTCTCAATCTCCTTCTCTTCCTTATTTACCCCTCTCTCTCTCTCTCTCTCCCTTTCCCTTGCGGGGTCAGTAAGTGCACCCATATGGAATTTATTGCTGAGTTCAGGGCCCACCGGACTACATGATATGAAGGGTCATACATGCTGCTGGCTGGCTCACAGCATTGGAGCCAAAAACCGCCTCGCTACACCCGATTCTTTTCTCGCACAGATTACAAATTCACATTTTAAAAAAGCTGTATTACTAAGCATACTAGATAGTTTCAGAACGATACAAGCATATGCTCATCAGTAGTACAGACAGGTCACTGTTTTATGGACAATACAGATTCTGTTTTGAAAGGGAAAATAAAAACTGATATGTCATCAAATCAGGTGATACTGTCAAATTTCAGGTATGAGCCACTCACAATTAGAGTTTTATGAAAATAGAATAGAATATTTCACGAGGTTTTTAATTACGTGAGTCAGGTGCTATTCACTAATTCAAAAACACACAAAAATATTAATTCTCATCCCGACATGAATGTGATGTGCACACATATATTTCTCCATTCATTACTGTATTCTACAATTGTGACATTTAAAGGGATAGTAAAGTATTGGTGGAGATGAGAATTGGGCTTTTAACTTTTTGCGAGATACCAAGAAAACACATTATGAAATAGTACAGAGCATACCATTTTAAGAGGAATTCAAAGTTTATTTGATGAAAATCGGGTCTGGAATGACTGAAACATCCAAAAATAAAGTAAAACAAAGCAATCATAATAAAATGTGGGTCCCACACTTTATTAGAATTGCTCTGTTTTAGCAGGGAGGTGGAAACCTTGTCCATCTTCCCTGGTTTTAGATATCTCAGCCATTTCAAAACCAATTTTCATCAAATAAACATTGAATTCCTCATGGAATTGCATGCTCTTTTATATTTCATAAAAGGTTTCTCATTATCCCACCAAAAATGTTAGAAACCTGAAATTAGGTCTCAACCAAAACTATACGATCCCTTTAACCACTTGAGAAATTGTCAAGAAGTCCCCTTTTCACAAAAAATTACACTCGCTAAATATATGACGTATGTACAGTATTACAACAGTACTGTAAAATGAGGAATGTTAGCGTGCATTTTGATTTCACGAATTTCACAATAGCCAAGATTCACAGATTCAGGATTCAAAGTTCTTATCTACACTATAGGCCCTATACGTTGAATGCTGGTGACAATTTGTGAAAATTTCATGTCGCGAAAATATCTTGCTGTACAATAAATAGGCCTTATCATAACTACACCTGTCATAATATCATCTATACATTTCAGGGCAATTAGCACTTGTAGTGACAGTGAAAATGTAGAAAACATACCAAACAGTCCTACAGCCACAAAAAGAGATGTAGCATTCAACGCAGAGAAATGGTCAAGAATTCATTCTATATCACTGTACTCAAAGTACTAAGTTCACATCATGTCTGCTGACCAGGCATATCACAATTCACTATACCTTGGTGAGAATCCTCCATATCTTCCCCCCCCCCCCTCCATTTTATTTCATCTTTATTTTCTTTCTGGAAGATGCACATGCAGAGTGATTCTCTTCCCATGGTTTATGACAGAGACCGAGCACAGAGAGAAAGAGCGTTGCGGAATTCCGTTGGCCCCATCATGTCACAAGCTCATGAGTTTGTCTGTTCATTAGCCCACAACAATCAATCTTCTCTCGCCGGCTTCAGAAGGGTGAATGCCCATACCAAATGCTGTGGTGTCACTCCCCTGCCCATCCCTCATCAAGCAACATGTTTGGCTGTGGCTGGGCTTGGCTGGAAGGCTCACCTCGCCCCACAGACCGTAGCCTGCTCACTACCAGAAAAAGTGAGGGATGGGGGGGGGAGGGGGAGGGGGGGGTTGCAGAGGGTAAAGTGGTCCACTGAGCAGTATAGGTTGGAGAGACATTGTATCACACCACAGTACGTTAGGAATGGAAAGGGAGAAGGAAGACAATATTTGCTATTTACCTCCACTGACACGGCCGAGGTAGCTGCTCTCCCAAAAGGAGGCATAGAGATTGCCATAGCAACAAAGACAAGAAGAAAGAAGAGGGGTAAAAAGTTAGTTGGATAGATGAAAGACTACAGCTATTTGCAACACATTACCAGGGGGTGAAAAGTTCAGTACAACTGGATAGCTCTCCTATTAGCCATGATTACGATATTCTCCCTATCATAGACTGTATGGTCATTAACATTCTCATTACTCTGACCGCTCACAGAAACATAATCATGTACCTTGGCACCTGATAGGAGTATCTCAGCTTCCTACATCTCAACATAGGTCAGCAAGAATAAGTACAACAGAGAGTAGGAAAGTGAGATCTACAATTTAGGACCTACTTGATTAAAAAAAAAAAAATGCATAGGGGATAGGGGAGAGGGGATTGATTCAGCCCTGTTCCACTCATGCAAGCTTTTGGTAATACAAATGTTGTAAGGTCCTACTGCTTCAGTCTTTTTCACAAAAATCTCTCAATGCTCTTGAATGATCCCTTAGAAATCGGGAATCCTACAACTGTAAAAGTGAACATTTTTGCCGTGTTGAAATTTTGGCGCATTTCACGAAACCAGAAACTAGCGCGAAAATAAAAGCACGCTTGCTACATGTTGCAGTAGCGCATGTCTTGACTCCGCTGAATTTAAAACACGCAAAACCAATCTTACCAGGCCGAGCACAAAACATTACAAGCGCGAAAATATCCACTTTCAGAGTGCCAGGATAAAGCATGTGACTAGTGTCATTCTCATCATAAATGACTTAGGAGGTCCAAGACATATATGGACAAATGTTATGCCATATGAACTATCTAAAATCCTAGCTCAAAGACAAACATTTTGTCTTTCCATGATTTGCAGCTTGCCAAAGAACATCATAGTACACATCTGCATACTTAGTTGTTTCACAGTACATGCATAGGCCTACTTAATATGTTCTTTCCGATTTATACAGGGTAATATCTTTCCTGACTATGTATCTTTGCTTCCTTCCTTGCTGACACAGGGCAGATTAAATCCCAGCAGCTCAGAAGAAAGCTTTAAGACATACACAGTGGGGACCTGTGCAGGGCAATGATGAGACTTATGAATGACAGGACTGAATCCTTGAGACATCATGAGGACATTCAGAGATCCTAATCAGCTCAGGCCCACCAGCACATCCGAGGAACTGACGCCTCCGGGATTCCGTCTTGGCGGTTAGAGTCCATTCAAAGCAAAGCGTCCAGTGTAGATTAGCCGCACATCTCTATTCCTACTTATGGACATTAGGTTAAACAGCTTAATGGATTATCAGCACTTCATAAATCTCTTTGTGTGTATGTTCTGGCGGCTAAACTTTCTTTCAATTCGAGCCTCTTGTTCATCACTTTCCATTGAATGTATGTATTTTGATATCTGCAATCTCTCTAAATACAACAAAACTACTGAGGGGAAAAAAATGTGGCAGGATTCATCACATCATTGTGCAGAAGGTGACAAATGTAGGCATACAACTTTGAAATCTGACAAATGAATGTGCCACAATTGTCAACAGTGGGTTGCACATGTGCGGAACTCAAAGAACATCTCACTTTCCTCAATTTTTGCTTCTTCTTTTCATTTTTTTTTTTTTTTTTTTGAGGGCGGAGGGGAGGTTTGGGGTAAGAGAGAAGACAAGTTTCCAAAAGTCTTGTTAGTGTGCCATCCTTCCATACATAGGTACTGAAGATGAACCAGATTATCAGAATAAGATGTTATAGACAGTGATGCTAATCATAAGTAAAATATTACTGTTCAAACTTTTTTTTTGCCATATTCACTTCTATATCTGGCACTGTTGCATATATTATTGCTTTGGGATTGTCAGGTCATGATTCCCAAAGTAAACCTGCCATACAGCAGGTAAACATAAATGCCTTGGCAACCGACATTCCCAGTTTTACAAAAATAATTTCATTTGCTAACAATGTCTGGTCCACCTTTCCAAAGAACTTGCCCTGTTTCTCCAACTCCTGTGGCATTTTTAGTGTGACTCCCGCCTTCCCTCGATCTCTGATTCCCCATTCGGTGCCCAAGAATTGAGAAAAATTACCCCACAAATGTGAAAAATGTCAGGTGAAAGTGAAGCCGGTGTTAGCTGGGTGGGAAACATGGAACATGGCAGACTGCCAAACACCCCTGACCTGTAGGGGTGAGCGGTGGGTCAGCCGGAGGTGAAGGTGGATCAGCTCTCAGACGGGAGAATGGGGATGGGAGAGGGGTGGATGACGGGAGCAGCGGAGCTAACCAGCAGATGAGGGATGTGGAGGGAAGGAGCTGCCCTCTGATGAAAGGTAGAGGAAATACTCCAAACCAAATGCAGAAATGTCTTCTTTAATGACAAAAACACTTCAAACCAAACACAGAACAGTCATCTTTGATATCAAAAATACTCCAAATCAAACACAGAACAGTCATCTTAAAAAAGAAATCTAGGAACAGCAAACACACAAAAGACTACCTGTAAAGACATGAATCAACTGACCAGAGGCAGTAAAAGTAAAATACTGCATGGATGAGATGAATTTTTCATGTTGTATAATTGAAATATATATCTAATTTTTGTACTTAATGTCTGAAGCTGTATATATTTAGGTCCTACATGGTGAATTCATTTGTACAACAAAGTAAGAGTGAAGGGCAGTAATAGAGGAGAAACTGTTCAGATAATGAAGATATTGATTAAGAATGCTGATATGGATAAATGGAGGGTGCAATGATTTGCTTCCATATTTACATGGAAGCAGAATGTCACAGAAACATATAGAGGGGTCAAAGCAATGCTAAGGACATCTACTGCTGTAAGATGGGGGAGAAATAACGCCATGGGAGGTATAGGAGGATGTGGAGATGAAAAAACAACAACTGTATCCAAAGAGACAAGAAGAGTACAACTTGATTAATGCAGCTATAGCTGACCACAGTGAGGGTGAGTTAAGGGTGAGCTGCACATTAATGCACACTATAAGAAGAGGCATCCCTTTTAGAGCTTCCACGTTATGGAAGACTTAGCACCTAATCGCTCCTGGAAGAGACAGATGGTGGGGGGGGGGGGGGATTGAATCCCTTCCAATGTTGGTAAAAGATGCTGTGACCCATCCATCCTTGGTGTGGATTATGTCCGGAGGGGTGAGGGGTGTCCTAGCATTCAGACACATGACGCTGGGGATAAACATAGTAGGCCTATAGCATCTTGTTGTCTCTAAAGAAAAAGAACTTTCTTGTCTTGGGCCAACTTTTCTACTACCACTCTTAAATCATTCACCCCTTGAATGTTTTCACAGCCCATTAAGACAGAGAGTAGAGACATTTTTTCCGGTTCCATTGATATTCTATTGACAGATACTATCACCTCAAAGGTTGCATCCTACATTTAAGCTAAGTGGATTAAGGCAGTTTGCCAGAAAAAGGCATAAGAAAAAAAAAATCCAGTGTTACGTTTTGTCATGATGACCTTCGAAGAGAAAAAGGCATCGCTGGGTCATGAATGGGTAGATGAGTATACTCAGTTAACCACAATGATTAAAACCTTGGTCTGGTGAGAGAAATAGCTTTCTATCTGTGGGAGAGAGACACACAAAAAAAAAAAAAATTGAGCCTTTTGAGCTACAAGTAGTGTGTAACAACTTGATGATGTGCACCACAAATAAAACTTGAGGCTTCATTTAAAAACACAGGACACTCATTTATGCATTCTCATTGAAATAGCTTCTCCTTTCCATGCACATCAATGACACATGCATGCATACACACATAAACAAACTCACACAAGCACACACATAAACATACACATATCCATACATACATACACACAAAAAACAACCACTTAATAAAAGACAATGGAGTTTTCAGAAAACATGACCTACAGTGTGCCTTATGTTTGACGATATGCATTCTTTATCAAGCATGTCAGGGAATGTCAAATGCAAAGTTATTTGTAGATTTAACAAACATTCTATCTGGCACATCCAAAGAAGTCATTTTTAAGCCTTCTCAGAGGCTCCATAGGATACCACATCTTGTGATCTGCAGACATTAGGTATTACAACTTTCATATATTTTTTTTTCAATCTTGCTCATATTCTCATTGATCCACTGATACTTCTGCCCAACTATTGTCTGTTTTTATCAAAAACTCCTTTTACAATGAAGTATCACAGCTACTCACCATGTTTCTTGGTATCACTGGAATCAAACTTAACTTGGATGCACTATCTCCGAGGGTATGACAATATCATAATGAAGTATCCAGATACACAACAAAAGTATCCATAATCATATACCTGTATCTTATGCATTGATCTTGTTTATGTTGTTGTTCTAGTTTGTTTGTTTTTTGCTTTGTCTTATGTAGGTCATATGGTCAGTTAATGCACACATACCAAAAAAAAAAAGAAAAAAAAATCAGAAGCAATATCTGCATCTTGTACACTGATCTTAACTCAAATATTTCTTCTACACTATACATTTATTTTTGTGACAATAAACAAATTCCATTCTCGAGTGATATATCTTTGTTACTGGTTTTTCCATCAACTGGATGGCACAATAAAGAAATGAAGTTTTGGCAGAGAGAAAGATAGAATACAAGAGTAACGCATCTATCTGATCTAACAGAAGGGACTGAGAAGATACTCAGGAACTCCATCCCAAGAATGCATTTGCTGCACACACAATCACAGTGAAAGATAATCCTGGAGTAGTGAGCAGAGTTCATGCAATGAGTTCAGGCTACATACCCAAAGGTCGATGACCTCACCTGGAGTTTTCAGTGTAATGGAACGTACAATGGTTTCTACACTGCCACTACATTTGGTACAAATGAATGGAGGGGGATGAGTGTTCACACTGGTTTTGGAATACCCCCCCCCCCCCTCCACATACATACACACACACACACACACACACACACACACACACATACAAACACAGAAACACACATACACACACCACCTGAAGCAAAAGCTGAATGCCCCAAACTCTGTGGATCTGTTGCCACCTTTCACTGCACTGGTACTCCTTTGGTCTTGATCTGTCCCTCCTTAGTGGGTCTGCATCACAGTGGGTCTGCAACACAGTCCCACACTACTTTGCCCAATTGAATAGAGGCTATTTCAATGTCTTTTTACCTGAATCAACCTCTTGGCCCAAATTCACGAAGGTGGTACAAATGAAACCATGGTTTAAACCATGGACAAAATCTATGGAGCGCCAAGTGTCGCATGGAATATTTCGTTACGAAATCAGTCATTTCGTCAATGAAATGATTATTTTGTAACGAAATGACAACGTTTGGTAACTTATACCCCTTTCATAAACTCAATAATGCGGATAATATCCGCAACATTTGGTCGTAAAATCGGAGCGGGGAAAGAATAATGCGCTTTATTTCGACCCTTCTATTATCCGCATAATAGCAGCACCGGGACCAGATTTGGAGTTTATGAACGCAAACCCAAATAATGCGGATAATTGCCGGGGTGCGGTCAAACGTCACCTGTCTTTCCTGCAGCAGGGACGTGTGCAGTCACCATGACGATTATCCGCCTTTTTCAGGATGGGCGCTCGTAAAAATAATGCAGATTATTTTCAGAGTTTGTGAACGCATTTTTTATTGAATTGTCCACATTATTCTTATGCGGATAATAGGAGGATGAGTTTATGAAAGGGGTATAAATGAACACTTCGTCCACGAAATGATAATTTCGTTAACGAAACTGTCATTTTGTCGACGAAATGACCAATTTCGTAACGAAATATTCCGTGCGACACTTGGCACTCCACAGTTTTTGTCCATGGTTTAAACCATGGTTTCATTTGTACCACCTTTGTGAATTCAGGCCCTTGAGTCTGACAGCTTTGTACTACCCGCACGGAAATTGTTCCAAAGGCTTACGTAAAATTGATCCATCTAATTGGACTCACATGCCACTCCCTTGAAGAAGAGTTCTCAGCAAGTCAGCAGTCTTGATAAACAGTGCTCCTTAAAATTACTTGACAGTCTTTACATTTCTCATTGGTGATATTGTACATAATCTGATTAGACCAGCAATTAGGTTGGGTCAATGGTAATTCCAAAATGACATTGAAACTCTCATTATTTGTGACCCTGTCCTTAGTAATGGATTATTGGTAAACAGAGATCAGGATTAGCTTTTGAACCTAGGATTAATCTTATCCTCTTATCCAAGTCTTTGTACCAAACATCACCTTCCTCTGACACATAACAAGACATGAACTACAAAGGGATCACCTTGATTCATCTCCCTGGGTTCCAGACCAATATGAACTCCGCTGAAGATTATAACCCAACTAAGCAATTAGTGTGGCTTTTGTGACCCTGATGGCCAACTTCCTCCTACTGGTCCCATCTGAGTGCTTGGATGCCTTCCATTGTCACTCTCCTTGACAACAACGTGGCACAGGTCTTTCTGAGAAAGGAGAGCTAATGAGATCCCAGTGCTCAAACTAGTCTTGTGAGGTAAACTTCCCTTTACAAAAAAAGTACCTTCACTCTCGGCTCCCCCTGTCCTCCCTTGGCAGGTGACGTGCAGGTTGGCTGGTCATCCATCCATTTACAGCTCACTCCCATCCCATCCCACCCCACCCCCTTGGATTCATTCATTCAATACAATTGTTCTTTCAGTCACTTATCTGTTTAGTCATCCATCCCTAGATTAACAATATTGTACTTCCCGCCCGAACAATATCAACTGGCAACCCCCTCCAATAGTCACCCACCCCTCCCCCTCCTTCCATGGCTTTTCACCAATTATCCATGAACTAAGCATGTCCAGTGCTAGCTATATCTCCCCTCCGACTGTCCCATTGTGGAGGGGTTGATTGGTTGAACATGACCCCATCATGGCCTTGGCAAACAGAGATCACAACTGGTCCCTCTGGCTCACTGACATCCTACACCTCACAATCATCAGTGAACAGGGCACCGCTGCCATACAGCACCAGCAGTGACAGGGTTGGTTACATTCCAATACAGGCAAGTGTGTGTCACCTGTGTACACCTGTACATTCACTGGCACAAATTCTGTTCTTTCTCAATCCAAGCCATCTCTATCAACCAGTGGTCCCAGGTGTAAAGCAATTCAAGAAAAAAGCAAGGCTTACAAGTGGGGAAAAAAATAAAATAGTCCAATCAGAACTATAAATAGAGCTGAGGCCAGTTCAAATCCATGTGTCATAAAACTTTGACCTGAAGTCAAACTCATGCAAAGTCTCAAAGGGATTCTCATATGGAAACACTGTTCACTGTACTTTCACAATGACATGTTATCAAAATACTGCCCTATATTCAATTCTGTGGCCATGATATCATATCTCAATGTAACACAGATAAAATAAGTCTTTCTTCTTTTGTTGATACAACAATGACACCATTATATTACAATACATCCATGCATGAAAAAAAAAACCAAAAACACAGACACACTGATGAAGGCTGGTTCTTTTTTTTTTTCAATGAAATTGTCAGAAATGTTTGTCAGTGTGTGTCATGCATTACCATAGACTGACACACAAACATACATTCCCTAGATGAGCTTACAAGGTCAATCTTTATCAAATCTGTAAACTTGATAAGAATCAATGTGAATGGGTTTCTTTATTCAAGACAAAAGAAAAGGAGCGACAGAGAAGAACAACAAAATCACGCAAACACAATAAAATTAGCTAAACTGGCGTCTGTAACAGTCCTGACGCCTACTCGTGGCTTCGTCGGCATTTAATGAACTTGTTTGCGTCCTTGGTAATGGCTTTGGGAGTTAGAGGTAATTAGATCATTGACTAGTTGGGCGCCTAGGAGCTAACTTTGGAGAGGCACTGGACATTTTTATCGAGCAGGTTTTAATTCACCTTAAAAGTTCACACCCTCTTAACAGGGCTGGGCCTTGGGGCAGCCCTGTTAAGAGTTAATTCTTTGCAGAGCCACACAACAGCTTTCGATATGGCCATAAATCTACAAATGGAACATATAACCTCAATGGCTAGGGGCAACAACTTCTTACATGCACATTGTATACAAAAGTTTATGATTTCATTGTTGAATACTTTCAGTAATACAATATATGTATTTCTATTGCATCAGGGATGGAATCATAGCTTTATAAGCAATCAACAACAAAAAAACTTTCTCCCCCTCAAAATGAAAATAACAAAAAATGAATAAAATTGAAAACTGGAGTTTCATGTCTTTGTCTCACATCTTGCAATCGCTGTCATTTTCAACAATCTCACATTCTCATGAATGTTATCATTAAGAGAATCATCTACCCACAATCTGCCCTTTGGCACCAAGCAAGGCTATCTCTCCAGATCTGATGAGGGACGAGAAAGCTTCCGTTCTTGATTCATGGGTGGAGAGAACATTTCTTCATTCAGGGCGAGGCATGGCATTGGTGACCTTTCATCTCATCTATACCCTTGCCCTCAAAATGACATCCTCATTTTAATCGCATCCATTAAAGGGGAGGGGGGTCATAGCTCTTAAAGCACTGTCCTATAATCTAGTTTATCAACACCATGACTATTGTTGTTTTCAACATCATTCAAGATGAGCACAGCTGCAGCCAACAGCAGTGCAGACTTAAGTAAGCGAATAATACAATCATCGAAAATGGTCCATCACCAAAATACATGACTCACTAGCCTCCCCCCCCCCCTTGTTTTACGGCAGGGACCATTCATTGGAGGTGACGATGATGACGCAGACAGCCTCAAGTAGTCTAAGCTGATTACCAATTGCACACTCAATCAAAGGAACTCCCCCCTTCTCGGTCCACCTTTGACTGGGCCAGGCCAGGCCTTGCATCCAGTCCTCTCACCTCCTTTCACTAGGGTGTTATCTCACGTGTGGTCTTCTTCCTATAATACCCCTACCTACAATGCTCCTGCACCCTCTTCACTCATCTCATCTCATTGTTCTTCTCCCGCACCGGGGACCCTTTCGAGGGTTTTATCCAACCCTGGACCAAAGGAACTGTACTGCCCCTCTCCTCTCTGATCTAATCACATGGCTGTCTTAAGACCTTACACTATGTATTTTCAGCTGAGCAGCGGAACATTGTGTCAAGAGAAGCAGTATAGACACCTCAAAGCTGTCTCATCCCACTGTCCTCGCTCGGACAAAGTTTCTACTTCCGCACACATTCAATGTATCCTTGCAGATTCTCTTGACAAAGATGTTAATCTTTCACCTATGTGTTGGTCGCATGTTTACATAAATAAAGGCTATTGGAGAGCAGGATATACATAAACATCAACATTAGTAGCTATTGTTACAGTACATGCAGCCAGACCTGATAACAGACAGAGTATCTCTCAGGCTGAGTAAAAGTGTATTGGTGCACTTTCAGTCACACAACACTTTCATTGGACTTGTTGATAGGGTACTTCTTACATCAGCCACAAAAATTCAAGATTTTTCTCAGATCTTCTCACACCAAAAAGGAATGCATGAACTGCTGCAGTCATATGGTACCAAAGCTCTGAAGGATCATCCTGTCTCAAAAAAAAAAAAAAAAAAAAAAAAGAAATAGCTATATCTCAAGGGGGGGGGGGGGGGGGGAGAGACCATTCTCAACCAATACCAGAGATTAAAGATGCTGCTAATTTGATGCAAAATCCTCACCATTTTTGTTCCGATTATTACACACTAGGCCCTTTCAAAATAGCACACAACGTTGATCAAGAAGCTGCTCCACTGACCAAGCAGCAAATCCGGCATCTGCTTCAGACTTTGAAATAAGTTCGAGACTCGATCTGGTGGAGGTGCCCTTTTCAAATGATCACGCTCATTATACTGTGTTATGGCATCACAAGACCTGTTGATCAGAATCCTGTGTATCACTGCCAGCACTCTGCTCATAGTTTTCTCAGAACCGTAACACGCATGGCAATCTGATCGTGTTCATTCTAATGCTCTCTATCAATCTATCATATAAAGTGGTATGCACTCTATCAATCTATCCTATAAAGTAGTTTATCTTCTAGTTCTATGTGTGTGAATGAAAGGCAAACGTACAATGTATCTCCTTCCTTCTTGTCTGCAAGCAGTTACCTCTTTTGTATTTTACATTCTCAAACTCCTAGTTTCTGGAATCTTTAAAGGTGTACTTATAGGTATCTCTATTATCATCCCCTTTTACATACCTCACATGAATTTTATTCCATTTCCATCTCTCCTCTCTCCCGATACTGTATGATATTAAAACTTTTCTTCCACATTGTTTTATCAGTGTGTGTGTGTGTGTGTGGGTGTGAGTGTGTTCTTTATATCTCTCAAATGTCATAGCTATGTTCTGTCTCATAATTCTGTCATCCAGCCTCTGTATCATTGTGGTGGTTTATGCACCCCCATTCCTTCTTGCCTCATTGTCTGTCAGTGGTAGTATATGTGTCATCCACTCCTCAATGTCCACTCTGTTAGCTCACTCCTCCATGTGTAGCCTGAAAGTCTACTTATGTGTATTTATCTCTCTGTCTGTCACGCATTAATCTATCACTTGTATGCACACCTACTTACATGTCTATTCCAGATCTCTGAGACATGCATTCAGAATCAATTTACAGAGCGCATCAAACCATGAGACGGGCTACAGGGACTGGTCTTCTCTCATCACAGCCCATGACACTACTATATCCATTCATAGACAAGACCCTTGTTCTGGAGGAACGGTAAAGTAAATCATGCATTTGATATCCCCCTGTGACAAGATGTAATGTGAAAACATGGGCATGGTTAAAAAGCTGTTGAGCGCTGGGTGTCTATGGTGGGCGTTTCTCGGAGTACACTTCGGCGCCGTATAAGTGTCTTGTGTCTACATATTCGTGCAGCAGTCTCCTCTATATTGTCATTTCATAGCACACACACATATCATATCCCCAATTATCCTTTTTCCTTTAACATTTCTCCTCTCCATTCAGAGGGTAACAGAAAGGTATGCTTGCACAGTTATCTATCCATCTGTCTGCATGTCTGTCTGTCTGTCTGTCTCTATATCTTTTTCTTCCTCCCTACTCTTATTCTGTTGGGGTATTTTTTTTTCTCTCACAGAGTTCCTACACATCTCCAGCTACTCTGCCTCTCATGGTCACAGTGGATTAAACCCATATCTAGGCTTCTGCATCTTTCCTCTATATCCATGTCTACATCCACACAAAGTCCCATTCTTTACCCTGGATGGGGGGAAACCCTCCAGGCACACAATTGGGGTTACAGCGGATTGAGCCAGCCACTTTTCTCCTTCTTCCTATTCACTCTCACTTTGTGACGCCAATGTTTCGCTCTGGTTTCATCCTTTTTGTTTGACCATTGTCTATCGTTCCTTGCCTCCTACAATATGTCTGGCTATCTGTCTATCCTATCAGCCTGTATGTACCAGCATTGTTTGAGGTAAAATACAAATCTTGTTGGATCCAAAAGCAAATATATACTAAACTAATACATTTCTGTGATGAACAATGACTGAAAGTAACTTTTTGCCTCTCTTCATGAGAGTGATTAACGCCAAATATTAAACTAAGTTTGATGTATTACCACAAACCACACAGATTACTTTTTAATTCATTTTCATCTTTGAAAATCATTCACATAAATGGAACTGGTAAAAGCAGGCAACTGTAACAATCAATATCATAATGAAGAAAAAAAGCAAAGTCACATACACTTCTGAAGAAGTGGTCGAATCACTTTACTCAGAATACCTATACACTACTTCAAACTTATGTACATGTTTGTTGATACACTTTGTGCACTTTATATCAAAGAGATGAAAGAGAATATCCTACTTGTGTCGTAGAGTAATATGACAGCCACCTTGATTTACAGACATTCAAACCTGATATATCAACAGTAATCTATGCCCTTTTATCTCCACACAAGTGTTCAGATTAAGTTTGTGAATACATCCCTGCCTATAGAGTACTAATGGTTATTTAAAAACTTGTTGTGCCAAGTGAGTCTTTTAATTTCTCTGCAAACGCTTCTCCTCATGAACCAACTTAAGAATATTACAATGTAGTTCAATAAACTTCAAACTCTCTTGTTCATCTTTAAGGTAAAAGTGATATGAAATGGTTATTATCGGGGCAATTATCAAAATGTTATGAATGGTGCAAAATATTAACCTAAAATGCAGTCATCTCCTTAATAGTACGGAAAACAAGAACTCTGGTTGCCTTCATTAGGAAGAATAAAACAGAAAAAAAAATATGAAAGTCTGAAGCCAGACTACCATGCCTTGTCTACAGTGATGTATGGGTAGTTTGGAAGGACCAGAGAATCGGACTGAAATGGGTGTGTGCAGGTGGCATAAATCATATCATTGGTGTTGACAGGGGACAAGCTATTACCTCCAAACTTGACCCAGCCCAAGCAACAAAGCACACTTTTCATCGCCTGTGCTTGTTAACAGCCAGTGTACACTGATTTCTCTGGAAGAGAGAGAGAGCACGAGCCTTTCCTTTTTTCTTTTTTTTTTCTAAGCCTGCACAAGAATTGCAACTTGGTCTGATTGCCCAGGAGAATTGGGCCTCTGATGGTCTTACTACCGGTCCTCCTCCGCCTGCCTTTAACTAGCTAGCATCAGAGAGTTAGAGTCAATGCAACACGGCTTCAACAGTATCAATTCAAAGCTGGACGTTAGCCTTGTATACCAGATATGGTATATTTCAAATAAATGAATAGATATCTCTCCCTACCCCAACTCCACAGGATATCCCCCTTCTCCCAACCCCACCCCCAAACCCGGAATTTCATGGCAAGTTGAATACGCAAGGATTGCCACAGGTAAAATCAGATCACTGCCCCCTGTATGATACACTTTGTATCTTTGTGAAAAGAAAACTGAAACTTCACTAGTATGATGTGAGGGAAGTGAAAAGTTACCTTTTTACTATTTTGATGGTCTGATATTGTCATCTCACATTTGAAGTGTAATTCAAAAACCATGTTAAAGGTGGAAATTAAAAAAGGAGATGAAAAAAAAAAAATCACTAATATGGCACCCAAAAGAAGCTCGCCAAATCAAAGTTACAAGTCTTCACAAACCGGAAGAAGTGAGTACTATGCAAAGTAAATGAGGTACTGATGGACTGATAAGCACAAACCTTTAATGAATTTCTTTCTTTTTTGGGAGGGGGGGGGGAGAAATTAATACAAACATAAAAAAATGATACATTGTAGTTGTGCTATCAATTTATCTACAATGACTTGGAAAGGAGAATAGCTACAATTCATAAATTATCAACCAATACCACAATCTCTGTGAGACATATGTGCACAAACCAGAGGAAAAGTTGCAAGCTACTGACGATGTCACCACACTGGACTGGCCAATGTGGAAACAACCAATGTTAATGCAATTCAGCGAAAACATAAGGAACTTTAAAATTCCATCATTTTCCTATTTCTTGTCCAGTTCTGGAAAGACATTGACTATTCTGTTTGCCTGATTTTATTCTTTCATCATCACAGTCAACTTAAACATGGTGTGTGCAATCAACCTTTTTATGACATCACTGCCTTTGGTTGGTGTTTACTCCATATAAAAGTTGTACAATTATCAACAGTTCTCCCATTGTCTAAGCCTTCAAAGATGTCACTTTCACACCTTTCCATCAGTACAATGTGATTTATCATGTACAATGACCTCACTACACCAACCATCATTGTTCTTACATTGATTCATGACAGCATCACACATAAGATCAGAAGTATTCAGTCATTAGGGAGCTTTCGCAAGAATGATGCGGCCACTAGTTGAGCGTGCCATGTGCAAAATTTGCTTCTTCTCCTGTCCTGGGGAAAACAAGAATGGTTCTCGGCCAAAGTAGCGTCCGGTCCCGATGTTGGGCACGATTGAGCAACCAGCCAGCGTTCTTGTCGCAACGGCTCCGTCGACACAGAAAAGCATAACTGCCTAGAAATGGGGATGGGAGTCGGGGTGCGGGGATCATCACAGCTGATTGCTTCCGCATCCTCTCGGTCTTCTCGTCGTGTAGCGAAAGTTCCCTATCGACACTCCAAGGCAGCACATCCCCCCCCCCATTCTCTTCTCCTTCTTCTCTGGCACAACGATTACCCTCCTGTCCTGCCAGACTTTCACCTGACATTCCAGGTCCATTAGAATCCTCCCAGGATGACAAGATGACCCTAAAAGCGGTCAGAATGACCAAACCTGACCCCCGCCAGGAAGGTTAGCTAAACTCTCGCTCCCCAAGCTGCCACTGATACAGAGCCCCTCTGAGCTGTCAGCTCAGGGAGAATCTACTCTCATCACTACTGGGAACTGTTCACTAAATTTCTCCTTTAGCTTTCCATACTGATGTGTGTTATCAGTTTCTAGCCTGCAAGTAGGTACAATGCAATAAAATTTTGCTGTGCTACATCAAACCTCAGATAACTTTCAAACTGTAGGCCTACATGTTTTTTAACTTTGAGATTACCACTTACATTATTGTAATATGAAATCCAGTTTATAATCTTGGCTTACTTTACATACAGAACAATGTACTGTAGTTTTCCAGTAGATTACATTATTTGTTTTTTACCAAAGATCACATCTCTTACATCAAATACAACAGAAGAGTTGTTGGAAGCGCCTGTGCTCACATACTGATGAAAATCTGGCATAATTCTATTTCAGGTGAAACTTTACACCATCTCCAATATTTCCTAATTCATGTGGACCACCCATTCCTCCCCCCCCCCCAAACACACATACACACACACACACACACACACACACACACACAAACAAACAAACAAACAAACAAACAATTAACATATTTCTCATTTGAACATTAAAAATAAAAAATCAGAAGCATCCAAATGTTTTCACAAACCCACTCAAACATATGGTGGAATTTGATTATTATGAGCATGACCAACTGTATTCAGTTATCATATCAATGCGCATCAAGACAAAAATTTATGGTGGTTAGTAATACAGTTGTGAGACAAATCCTACAAAAATGGGTTGAAAAAAAAAATCATACGAAATTGATGCCTGAAGAGAATGAAACCAGTGGAGACAAAAATCACTCCAATCAACCCAAGAGGTAATAAATACTTCAACACAACCATAATACTGGGTCAATGACCCTGAATCTTTTTAAAGTTTGCTGAACAAATAAGCTTTCTTGGCAGCCACAAAAGGGCTCACAGGTGGGTATGCTGTGTGCCGATGAAGAAGAAAAAAACAACACATTAATTTGCAAACAAAATGGCTTTGAACAAGCAAACTGTTGGTTAATATTTAGGAAAACAGTTAACCTGCCAGGCTTTTACCTCTGGAATATCTCATTCACACAGATGCTCTGGTGGACTTAAGAATTCTGGCTCAGTTTTTCAATCATACCATATGTTTGTTGTTTTGTTTCCTCTTGTGTTGTTTGAGGGTTTGAGGGTGGTTCACACTCTTTTTGCAAGTGTATTTGTCTACCTCTCTGTGCTATAGGCCTACAGAATATGTCTGATAAAAAAAAAATAGTATTTCACTTACATTACAATAATTATTGGAAATTCAATCTGGATGGAATAAATCAACCACACACAATGAAGCCACAGATCTAGATTTCAGAGTCATACAACTGAATATACATAACACATCGTGTAACATGCCTCTAAATAATAACTAAATCACAGAGCAAATGTAAATTAAAAGAACTAAGTAATTTTCTTCACAGGGTTTATCTCAAATTAGTTAAAACTTTTATTTTAACTTGTCAATACTGGCATAAATCAAGTCTCTTCCATGGTCATTTTTTTCTTTCTGTATTAATCTTTTTGTCAATTAGGCCTTCGCCCTACATCGACAATATAAAGTCTGCACTAAAAATTTTGATTTTTACCTATTTCAAAGATGCCTTCGTCATTCATCAGGGGTCATAATCAAGTGTGGGTCATCTTCTCAGCATCCATACCCTCAACTAAAATGTCACATATTTCAGATGATCATCTTGAAATCATATTCAAGAGATTGTGATAAACTACAGAATATTACACTGTATGAGTACATAATCTTTATTCATTGACAGATCATTTGGGAAAATACCTGTGCTGACTGACTTAAAGGTATTAGCCCACATTTGTAAACCTGCAGCAATTGGTCTCATAGTTAGCATGGAGTTTGGGTATGATTGCAGTAACACCTGTGCAAAATTTCGTTCCAATTAGTCCATTACTTTCATAAAAATAAATGAAAATGCACCGTATGCATGCGTATAAAAACGCTCGCTAGCTCCGGTCCACGCGCGTACTACATGCATGCGATACATGTGTAAGTTAATGTACGTAGCTAGCCCGCGCTCGCAATTCGATTTTGGGTCGGGTTGACCCAGTTTGAAAATTGATTTTAAAACGATGATTTTCTCTCTTTTATCGAATGGTATAGACAAAGAGCAACAGGTGAGGTATGTTACTGTTATAACTTGTACTTGAAGTCATATTGGACCTGTTTTATGCAGTTTTGATTTTCGTGGGTTTGCAAATGTGGGCTAGTACCTTTAAAGGGCATGCTAGTATACATAAGGAGTGAGGATGATTCTTCAGTGTACCACAAGGCTTAACTTCCAAAATTTTCAAACTTCTCATGACTGGGCTATAACATGTTGATGTTCAAAGACATGACATTAAAAACAAAAATACTGCAGCATACAAACATTTTGAGAATTATGCTGCAAAATATCATGTAATCTATAAACAAACATAACCATGCTAACAAACTGTTGTCTGATTACTTTATTCTAACACTGCTGTCCATGGGAAATAATGAGTATGGTATGAATGTGCTCACTCACAGAGTGTTCCTGTTTTTGAAGCATTCAGCTTTTATTTCAAATCTTATCTTTATCAGAGTTCTATAATTATTTACACAACATCACAGACTCTGTTAGCATGTACGTAGGCCTACACGTACGTGTATCACAGCCGGGCTCAGATTTCTAAAACTGGAAATGCTGTTACACAGTGCCATTGAGCAGAAAAGATAGGACCAGTATGAATGGGGGTGGGGCGGGAAGGAGTGCCACACCCATCACTGGGAAGACTGCTGGGGCAGGAATGGGAGATGACAAGAATCACGCTGATCAGAAGCAAACAAGATCAAGTGGCGAGACAAACACTCACTTTTCTCAAATAGTGCTGGCAAGGCACAACTACACATTACATTCAGAGTTGCCCGCCAGCTCTAGGAACCATCTTTAGGCCAATACCTCAGGTTTCCTTCCTCATTTTGAAGCTTTTAAATGTCCGCTTTCCATCATATCAAAATGCAACGTTTCTGCCACTTGTTTGTTTCCCCATGGTCACAGCACATGAAGTGATAGAATGGATGTTTTACCGAATTTTCCATACTGCAGAATATACCGTATATGCTTCTGCTTTTTAGCCATCTATCATAAACATGTTTGATAACTTTCCACATTCACATTCAGGATTTACTGTCCTATAAAAACTGTAATATCAAATAAGTCAACACAACTGTCAACCTGGAGATTGTCTTTAAGTTTATCGGATGACTTTTATTGGCTGATATTTTTACTCATTATCCATTATCAAACATTGCTCTAACACAGGACAAACATAACTTGAACACATACTTAATTTACAGAACAGACTGTTCACACATCAGATAATCTGCGGGACAGCCATGTTTCGACAAACAATGATTGGTCTGTGAGGAGACCACATGACTGGGTAACTAAATTTGAAAGGAATGTTTCCTTCTCCCAAGCAGCAATACCATGAGAACATCTTGATCTGGTTGGTGGAAGGCATGCCAACACTTTGAGCAGATCTATAAGGCATGTGTGCCTAACCTCAAAGGGAAAACAGTGATGGAAAGAATCCAGATGAACTCTGACTAAACCTGGGCGCAGGAATGAAATGGCAATCTCTGTGAAACACCCAGACAGTTGCAAACTGTAAACAAGTTAAAGCAATAAACAGTTGGCAGAAGAGATGGCCCTTCCAATACCATATGCTGGAAGTGACCAGTTAAAGAATGTGCACATCTTCCTCCATGGAGACACGGCCATCTCCTACCATGCTTGATGCATTCTTCGATTGGCTAAGTGAAAAACCTACTGCAGTACTGGTACTCAAGTGCATGGTGTAGGCGGGTCTCACCCGTCTCAAATGGATTGATTGGCTGTATTTCACCAGGGTTGTTTGAACCCTAGAAATGGCCAGTGCAACAAGTCTTCCTGCATATCTGTTTTAGCAAGAAGGTACTCATATACAAGTCAGGAAAGGTAAGTAAGGTAAGTAATGTAGAATTGTACGTAAGTGAGGTACCATAACGTAGGTCATGTGCATAGGGAACATAGGATGGTTAAGGTATAGCACCAAAGCACATTTTCCCCAGATGCAGCAGTGATGTGTGCATGGGAGAAAGAAATGTCAGGTAACGAACCATTAAAATTTGAAAGTGATAAAGACCACAAAATCATGCAACAGTATGTGTTGTTACAAGAAATGCAAATTTGATCATCACTCAGCTGCAATTCTAAGGATGTCATAAAGCATAAAAAAGTGCCATGAAACTTCAAGATAAGGGCTGCAGCAAACAGCAGCCAAACATTACAGCAGGGCAGTGAATATAACCCTCTCCTTGTCAAATACTCCAGGGTGACAAATGCATTTGTTAAAAACACAATTATTTTTTGTTGGTTTTCATGCAATAGTCTGCACTCCCAAGACTACCCGATGCTCCTGTCAAAAGCACAACAGGTGAGTTTTCAATCGCATAAATTTTCAACATTTTTATACCTGACAAATACCTTTTTCACACAATTCATCACCAAAAATGCAGGTACGCAGAGGAACTGAAGAATGGCATTTGATTCTAGCATTTTCGGCTTCATATCACACAACAAGCCGGTGTCAAAACATTTCCAGCAGGATTTTTCATGTACATGAACTTTTAGAATTCATCCCAACAAATGGAACACACAATGGCATCTCTTTCGCAAGGCAAACAAGCCCGGAGGGCTAGGCCCTACTTCTATACCGCACGCTCTTTTTCAGACGGGAATGTAGGAGAAATACCGCTTGCACAAAAGATGAAAAATTGGACCATAAAAGACATGGCACTGTGAAGCTTTCGTCAAGATTGATGGTCGGACAGAGGAGAAACGTGGTAGATCAGGAATAAACATAATCTCACCAGGAATGTAGCAGGCAATGTTGCTCATCTGAGCTCCCCTGAAGCTATTACGCAGGGAGATGTATGCCTGAATGCGACGGAACTGTAACCCCTCAGCATATCATTCCAAATTACCCCGACGACCCTGCCATTCACTGATGATCAGAGCTCCTTAGTGGCATATTATGGGCCTCAATGGGCTTAATCTATCACTTAGGCATGAATGTGATGACACGTTGCATAGGAAAATGCACGATATTGCAGAAGGCAGCCTTCCTCTATGTGCCAACAGCATTGCCAGAGCCAAGAATGTATCTCTCTCAAGTATAAAATTTGATCTCTAGTCACACCACTTTGATAGGATGACAAGCATTAATGCGGGAGTTACTTCTAGTCATACTAAAGTTCACTGCGTATGACCACACTAGCTTGCAGGTGCATATGAGGATAATGTTTTACATATTAATTAACCCTTTCCTGTCAGAGAAATAAACTATTATAGGCAAATAGGCGAAGAGAGTATAGAGAGATGTTCACTAGTTGCCTTTTCAACATAAGATGACTTTATCACTACTACCACCACTGATACCCCTACCACCGCAGTCTACCAAAGTTCCGTCCACAATTTAGTCCAGAGCCTGTCCCCAAGCAGGTGATAATTGGGAAGGAAATGATGTACTCTGTACATTTTTTTCCTTCAACACCCCTGGTATGCCAAATACCACTCTCTAGAGAGGTCTGGACATTAGAATTAAGTCTTGTTTATTACCCCTGGGACACCCCAATGAGAACACATTTCAACGAGTATGAGATTGGTTTCTTTGTTGGCATTATTTTATAGTTTCCTGTCCTCTGTCAGTCTGCAGCTATATTGAAATAAAGTTAGCCCAATACAGGGGTGCAAATAAAAGTGACAAGCTTCTTTAAACCCTCTATTCCTTGCCCAAAACTTCCCTACTCATAAAAAATGTTTTCACTACCAGAAAAACAGCACATACAAAGAGAATCTCAGATTCCATTAGTTAAAAGTGGATTGAAAACTTTCACTCCAGGTACAAAAGAGAGCCACACTATTGGTCCCTAGTGACAACACCACACAAGAATTCCCAGATTACTACCAGATTGTAACAAGCATGAGATATACGACCTATTCACGTGGCTGATAAACACATGAAAATTCGTAGCGCGGGTGTGAAAGGATTTGCCCAACAACTTCCATCACGAAAGACCCAAACTCATTGTGAACACATGAAAAGGGTGGAGGGGGAAAAAAGGCTTGTCAGTGGTCTTTTTGCTCAAGCAAGAAATTGAGCTGTTTAATTGCCACATATTACATTTCCTGCATCTTGAGCAAATAATCGGAGGCTAGACTGACGAGAGGGATGAGAGTGATGAGAGTGATGAGGCAGCAGAGAAATATGTTGTTTGTGCTAAATTGGAGTTGAAAACTACTCCACAGCTCTCCCAAGTCAGACAAAATTTGGAGAAATAAGAATCAGAAAATAAAAATAGGTGCAGGAAATGGAGCATAGTGGTATCAATAGCATATATACGCTGTACAGTATGTCCCAAAAAAAAATTGCAATCAGATTTTTGCATTGATAACACCCAATATGATTAAACTGTCTTAATGCTACTTTAGGGTCTTAAAATATACATCTTATCTTGCAGAAAACCCCATTCAATTTGGTTAAGTGGTCACAGAGTAATGTGGATTGTTGTAAAGCATGTCATGAGTCTGATTCTTCCAAGTTTAGCACTTCAATGTTCTTGTGTGTGAATACAATAGACAGAACTTGGAGGGAAGAGACTCCCGACATCCTCTACAAAATTCCTCATTTCTCTTTGACCACTGAAGCAAAAAGAATGGGGTTTTCTGTAAGATGTGGGCAATGAGTTTTAGTTTCATACCCTGAATTTTTATTTAGATTGATTCACTATTTTTAAAGATATCATTGCAGAGGGTACCGTTGCATTTTTTCTTTTTTGGACATATGGTATAACTCTTGTCTCTTTACATTTTTTTGGCCCAGCCAACAAACCGAAACAGTGTTTGAGGATTCTTTGCTTTCTCAGGGCATAGCAGTACTCTACACATCACCTGCTAGTACTGCATTTATTCAAATTTGTATCAAGAGGATAATAAATAGTACAAGTAAATTGTAGGCAGAACATGAATTGAATGTGTGTGAAATGAGATGAAATCCCTTCTACTGCAATTGTAGAGAGCGACTGAATGTCTCAGTTCGTAATCTGTGCCATTAGTGATCATAATATTTCCCAGAATGATTATAGCTTGACATTTACCAATCTGTCAATCAGTCAATCAATCAATAGCTTTCAACTGTTTTGTGATTACTTCTCCCTGAACAAACCGCCCAACGGAAGAAACAAGCACGCCCAGTCGGGCACAACACACAACGATTTTCTCTGCGTATGCAGCCAACGAAACAAAGCCAATGCGAGAACAAACCCTTGGGACTTCTGTGGCATTCAAAGCCATGCCATTCATTGCAGGTGAGAGAGGAAGTTTTGAAATGGGCATGTGTGCGTATTATTTGATCTTCATTGTCAGGTTATTGGAGGGGAGGCCCTGGTGTACCTTGGCAAACCGTCTACACACAAATCCAGGGGGAAATTCCGACAACCACCTCACTCAGTCAACACCGCGGTGAGTCTCAACTCTTGAACTCTCGCCCTAAATATACACACACACCACACACTGCCATCCCCTCAAGATTCAGCTATGTTTCACGTCACCGGTGGCGTGACCACTGTGAACAGCTAGGGCGTATTTTGCCTCTGTAGCACCCTGGCAGTGACGTAGGATCAGGGAGGTGGGCCCCTGGTAGGATTGAGCCCAGAGCTCAGGGCAGGAGATGGCCAAGCTGTCTCCTATAGATAAACGCGTGTAAGGAAGTCTGCCTGAACAGTTTAAATTTACAGGGGTAATCACACGGCGAAACTAGCATCTCTGTCTACCTACCAGGTATTTAAAGGGAAAAAATATACAAATGTTACCAGGACCTGGTCAAGAGAATGGCAGAACCTAATTCTGTCAAGTAATGAAGAAATTGATTTGTTTATCATGGAGCACACCTTATCAGTATACACATACATCATTATAAAATCCTCTTAATGCATCAGAGAGTTTATTTTCTTGATGTGACCAACATTGTCAGGTGAATAGCAGCAACAATTTCTTTTAATATTTACTTCATTCAAAAGGAGAAATTGGATACAGGCAATGAAAGTGAAAGATTATACAATCTGCACACCAACTGCCAATTACCTGCTGAAAATCTTGAAAAATATGATTGAATACACTCCCTAACCATTGAAAGCTGATGGGAAAAAAAAAAACAGTTAGCAAAACGTGACCAACCTTGCAAACATCAATATCTATCTTTGAGGAAAGAACTTCTCTTGTAAAATGTCAGTGGCAGTAAAGGTGTTTTTTTTTTTCCCCCAAGCAGTATAAGGAAAAACCTCTACATCTAGCAGACCTGAATGCATGAACAACTCCTCACTTAACACACACATCCACACCCACACACTAAGAAAGACTTACAAAATCTGGGGAAAATTTCACCACCTCTTCTGACAAGAGGACTGCAATTGGTCTCAGCTCATGTGTGACTGGTCCTAATCAAATCCGTATCAATTGTGACCCTCGTCTCACCCCTGACAGTTTAAACTGTTTCCTATCGCACCTGATTGGTCACCAAACTCCCCTGAATGGTTTCAGAGATGATGATATTCCCACAGCCTTGTCTCTCAAACGAAATTGTCACCAGCGTGGCGTTGAGTGTCTCAAGTTGATACAATGAGTACACCTGAAGGGCATCAATCATGATGATTGGCAAGTATCCCATCAACATAACACCACGTAATCCTCTCATTACTTATTGAGAATTAAGTGGAAAAGTGCTGCATTAGCTCCCCTGCTTTGTATGGCACATCTCAACACTGAAGGTTACATTATGAGACAGTCAGCGTTCAGCATGGATGTTTTCCTTGCTGAGAAAATAGGATAACATCTCATGTGGCAAACCTAGTGATAAAGACAGCTAATAACCCTCCCCCCCCCCCATACAAAGGCTGATGCCTAAGGTTGTTCATGGTGTGTATTTACACACCCTATAAATGTTTGTCTTAAAATGACATTCCTGACATAGGGATAACATATAATGGGAGTAATGCCTAGCCTATGGCCGAGTGACTTATCACACTGCTCTCAAAACTTAGGGTCACATCTGAGATTTATGCACCATCACTGGATTGCGACCTAAACACCAGGAGTAGTTATCAGCACCTGGGCAATGACCTCTTCTAATGAGAGCAACCTCAGTCCCAGGATACCTGCACTCCCCTAATAATCCTCTGCCCAGAGCACTGGACGATCAGAGAGGATTTAAGTCACCATGACACAGATTTAAGGTCCCACTAATGCTCGTATTGGCCGTCTTATCCTTGGGAGTAAGCCGGGGAATTGCCTACGTGCAGTGCTTGCAGCCAGGCACCCCTTATCACTTCCCTACCCCCTCCACTGCTAACTTCTGTACAAATTGATTAATCCCCTACATTGACCATGGGACAATTGCTAGTTCATTCAACCTGTGGAAGCACACTAAAGAGCATGTGATAGCTGGCAATGCTACCACTAAACACTCCTTGTCTTAAAATTAGCCATAAGTTGCTTCTGCAACAGGTACACTCCGTAGCAAAAGGAAATTAGTGAAGGATTATCAGTCAAAGTTGGTTTACACCTCTGTAACACTGTCTTAGACGTATATCTAAATGGACACCATGTTTTATTGTATCCCTTGGTTGAAACATAATTTTCCTTTTTTCTCTTCTTTTCTACTGTAATACTCATTGACATCTTTTTAAGATGTCTTCTTTGGTAAGTGATTGTAAGGATCTCACACAGAAACAAAATGGGCTAGTTTGAACGTTTTTTTTTTTTTTTTTAAACAATCAATTCAAAACAATACATGTAATCTCGATATCAAATGTGTGGTCATATAGGCCTACAGCATTCAGATTGTGCATTTTGACCTCTGATCCTACTGCACACAGTTGCTTTGACCCTTTGTAGAAGATGTGACAAAATTTAAAGAAATGCTTGAATCTTTCCAGCATAATCTGAGGATAGTTTCAGGAAAGACCTGGCATATAAATGCTATTCAAATTATATCTTTAGGTATCTTTTAGGGAATGGTTGGAGGGGGGGGGGGGGGAAGGGGGAGGGGGAGGGGTGAGCAGTTAGGGACATGGGAGAAAACTGTCACCTCTTCACGAAACATACAAAATACAAAGCATAACATTGAGATCGCACAAATTTCATGTCACTTGGACTAAATCCCTCCTGCCATTTCTTGAGGAGGTATGTGGACAGCAACAGAATACTGTATACGCTATAATTTTCGCGTACATAAATTTTCGCGAATTGCCGCTGTCACACATTTTCGCGAGTGGTTAAATTCGCGATTGGGGGACCAGAGAAAATATGAAGTGGCAAAGAGAGTATGAATTTTCAACTTACTACAAATAAGAATGATACTAGTTATACACTGCATGAAAAAAACTTACCAAACTCTGCGAACTAGTAGGTTAGAATTCAACATTTTTGAAGTGGTTAAGTATATCGCGCTAGATTTCTGACGAGTGGTACGAGGGGTACGAGTAATTATTCAGCGGCAACCAACTGGAGCATACGAAGCCCCGGCCCCTAAAGTTGACATACAGTACTTGTAAAGACGTAGCGGCATGCAAACGCAAGAGCTATAGCGCACATGTAATCAAGGGTGACACGCCGCGCGTTTGTAATGTTGTGGCGCAATGAAAAAAACAAAAACAAAAGAAAGTGGAATTTCTCGCAGAAATAGTATTGCGCCGTCTACATGTGCTGTGCGAATGCTACTTACAGCGACTGGGCTGTGTATACTAGTAGTTCGACGTGGACGTGCTATATGTACGTAAACAAGCTTAGCCAGTTTATGGTCTGTTCGGTAAGCCGTGACATGGTATACTAGTACTGAAATTTTTGTATCATCAAGGCAAGGGATTCATTTTGGAAGGTAATATTTTCGCGTGTTGTTAATTTCGCGAATAGCTCCCGACTCGCGAAATTCGCAAAAATAAAACCCACGCGAAATATATAGCGTATACAGTATTCTTTCAGAGATTCTGCTGGTCTCATAAGACTATGATGATATTACAATAGATTTTAGCCAAGATTAAGAAGCAAAAGCAGTGCATCAACGGCTTCATTAACTTGTGAATATCCAATTGATTTGTTCTGGATCTTTGAAAGTGTATAAAGCTATATAGAAATCACAACACTGATACTGCTTAAGTAGTCTGATTTTAGGCAGTGCTCATTGCTGCCAAAATAGTTTATTTCAAGTCATAAGATCAGCATCTGTTCTTTATGACATCTATTTCACCCCTTCCAGAAACAAATGGAAGAGGAGCCTGAAAGCAAATCAATGTACATCCACAAAGTTAATGCCTAACAATCCCCATTGCTCTCTGCAATTGCAAATCCATGTTTGAGAGGATTTCACCAATTTATTTCCAATCTACTTAGTGCAGAGTTTGCAACAAGTTGTAAGACTGCACACAATCATGTGGAGTCCGGACAGAAGCACTCGAAGTGGGGCTGGATGGGGCCCAGCATCAGCCCCTTTTGTTCATCCACCAAAGAACAGGTCTGAAGCAAGAAGGAGAAGGATGCCACTTGGAAGTCAAGTGCCTCCCAGCTATGACCGCATCACAGCAAAGCCGCTTAGACCTTAATAAGAGTTCCATCCCTCCCTTCCGAGGCTTCCTCTGATGGGGACCTCTCCAGAGAACATCATGGTGGTCTGACGATGACCATAAAGACCTCTCGAACCCGAACAACAGCTCAAGGATTGCATTCTTTACAACTACAAGTACAAGGAAGGGTCTGGGAGTAGAGACCCTACCACCCCTATATTCCAAATTCCCACCCCAACGCTCTTTGCTACGAGTATGAGGCTTGGGAAGACCAGGCTATTTTCTTGTCCCATTGCTAGATATGGGAATGGCCAGTAACCTGTGTGGCTCTCTCCAGAAATGATGCTAGATAATAATCTGTGATGTCTACAGGGCAAAACTTGGTGTACAAAAATTTCATTGAATTGGCATCATAGACAAGCCTCTTAACTCTGTAATGGCTTCAGGGTTGATCCCAAGAAGCGTATGATGTTCTACTTCCATGATGTCTGATGCACCTTCAACACATTAATAAAATGCTACTTGGTTGAAGTTTATAGTCACATCCTAAATATCCAGCTCTTTATGCACAATACACTCGAAATGTATGCTGCTACTGCTAGACACACCTTAAACTCTGCAAGGAATCTTAACTGTTGACATTTCAATCAATGGTCATAACTTTCACTATTTGTCCATTTTGGATTAGATTTCCATTCAATCATTTGATTGCTACTGGTTTTACTCTAAGACATCTGTGAGGATATCGTGCAATTAACAGCTGTGCCAAAATATTCTAAACGCATGTACACAGGGTAGAAGTAAACTGAAGCAATAGCTGACAGAGAAAACATGCTTTGTGTGCAAGAATCTTCATTCTTGTGTGCAAGAATCTTCTTCTTCTTCTTCATGCTTCTTCATGCTTTGTGTGCAAGAATCTTCATGTCCAAGAATCTTCATTGCTGCTCTCACAAATGTTGATACAACAGCCGTTCCTATTACCATACACAAGTAGGTCTATGTCTTCCTAGTATATCACTGCTAAGCCCCCCTACCTCCTATTCCTCCATCTCCTCCTCCTCCTTACTGATGCTACCATCCTGTTGTCATGGAGATAACGGGGCAGATGTAAACAGAGACCCTGGATGATAATGGCTACTGAGATAGGATGGGAATGTTATCAGGAGCAGACCCTTCTCACTGGACAATCTCCACCGGGCATAGCCCGTTATTCCACAGGATCCATTAAATTCATATGATGTAATCTGTGCAGACTTTACTGGAAACACTGAGCAAAGAATTTCACAGTCACATTGAACTGATCTGATATGAAATAAATTCTTTCACGGTCAGTTATGGTCACTTCAACTACACCTGAAACTGTAAGGGCACCATATCGAAATGTCAATTCTGCAAATGAATGATACCAGTACCTGTTTCTTGTGTAAATATGAGGCACTAAACTAAACTAAAAGGATGGAGGGATATCCTCACCTATGCTGTACTGGATAAACCTCTACCTGACATTGACTCTTCACATCTATTCAAATCTTCTCAGGACCACACCCAACTCATGCCATTGACATAGTACAGAATAAAGTCACCAATGGCAATGATAGAGTTAAACCTTACTAGTCACAGTTAGGTTGGAATTTTTCAGTCAATTCTTCCCTCTGTAAAAACATGGAAGCAAACAATTTCAAAGCAGAGCAAGCCCTGAGAACACCTTCCGTAAACAGCGCCTTCAACCCCTTCCACAGTGCACATCAAACATCCACTCTGGCTACAAGGTACATGGCAGCCAAAGATTGGTATGCCTGATCACAGTAGAACCCAAGCATGGAGCACCTTCTATTTCACCGACATTCATTTGCTGTAGCCATAAACGATTGCTCAACGGTTTTGGCAATGGCATGAGAGAGGTATCTGAATGGGGGAGCGGTAGAGGTGGATGATGGAATTTGGAAAGGGAATGTCAAAAGCAGTGAAGTGCCTTGGTTCCTTGCTTCACCTTGTAAATATACACAATTTGCCCTCTTTCATAAACATGGACATTACATCTATATCACCTCACCAGGAAGCATTTAAGAATCCCCTCCCCCCAACTTGTAAAGCGGAAGTTTAAGCAATCAGTACTTCTTTTTTTCAAACAGGAAAAACTGTTTTGTAAAGAAACTTCAAGGTACTATTATCACACAAAACCCTGTGGATGAAGCTGGCTTCCAACACAATATATACTTTGCCTTAATCTCAGGTGCATTGAAAATTTGGTTCTGTCAAACAGTCAACATTTGTCAAGTCAACATGCCATTGGCCAGTAGATAGAGTGCTGTGAAGGTGCGCTGCCCACTCAATGTGAAGTGCACGTCCCACAGGCATGAACTACTGGCTGTACTTGGCATATCACTTTAGAACTGAAAAATAATCCGGCAAAGTAAAGCAACCTACTCTCCATTACTACTGACTTGTGTGACGGTCAATTATATGCCCCAGTGACCCCTTCTGACCAGCTTTGCTTAGTTTCTTGTTTGCGTTGTTGTTGTTTAAAGTCTTTATTTCCATTGTTGTTGTTTAAAGTCTTTATTTCCTTCTTCTCTCTCGTGCGAGCTGCGACAGAATTCCAGGCCTGAGTGGCCGCATTCAGGCGCCCCAGCCCACCCTTTGAGAGCATTGTGAGGGGTGCACCGGAAACCATGGAGGGCCCACTGTGACTAATTTAGCCATTGTGTTGGCCTGAAATTCTGTCACTTGTCTGGTAAACGCTGCAATTTGTCTTGAATTCATTTTCGACAACAATTCCCGCCCGAGCTATGTACAGTGGGCAGGGAGACTAATTGGTTTGCCAATCAAACAGAGGTTCTAGTCAGGCGCACCTTGCAGGGTTTATTAAAACTACTGAGGCAGTTCCGTCATCGGTCAAATCTGGCTACATATGAAGCATCAAATGTCTAACACACAATTTGTATACACACACCAGTAACATCAGTGTGCAAGCAAGTCTGTCAATTAAACTACATTGCTGTGTCTGTGCACATTTTTATATACTACATCTCAGATATCAGATCCATTCATATCAATACAAGATTTATAGCTATTCAGATCACATTGCAGAAGTCCATACTCATTTTTCCCCACTAATCACACATACTAACAAGAGAAATAGTACAACAATACACTTAAAATCTCTAAAGAGTGCATTCCTAAACAACGACCAGAGCGTGACCCCACGTAGCCTCATCCCGGACCTTGTGTGGCAAGTTGCATCACTGGACGAAAAAAAAGATAAATTTTTAAAAAATTTTAAAAATGTGCGTATGTGTGCCATTCATGCACAATGAGAAAGGAAAATTATTGATTTTGGGGGTGTCCTATAGGTACATTTGGATGAGCTGGACGAGTTTTTGTACCACAATGAACACAATAATGAGTGATTTTTGTGTGTCTGCACATCCACACACAAGGATTATCCATTTTCATTATTTGTTATCATCACATTGCAAAAATCAGTTTTTGAAAATTGTTAATTTTGGCCTACAGTATACCGTACAGAAGAGCCATGCTTCTTTTATGATACAGGAAATAGGTTGAGCTGCAGGATAGTCCCACAGGAATACTGCATTCACATCTGTGAGATTGCACACACCAAACTAAGGAATTGATGAATTAAAACAATACATGGATGAAATACTAAATATAACAGAAACAGAAGTCACTAAAACAAAACCTGTGTAAAACTCAGCAGCTTATCTTCAAGATGTTGTGAATTCCAAAGCATGAGTAAGATACCAAGATGAACACCTGGGATGTGGTGACTCTTAATATACCGGTAATTGGCAAAATTAGCTATTGATGCCATTTATTGCCGGGATTACACTTCTTGATCAAACTGATGAGCCTGCGGTTTTCCTGCTTCAATTCAGTTATCTCACATCTGAAGCAATAAGATAGATACCTTGTACTGAAGGAAGGGAAGGTGGGGGGGGGGGGGGGGGGGGGGAGGGAGCTTACACTGCACACATCTATACAAATCCACCTGTGCACCTGTGTAATGTACAGATGCAGGTGTGAAATCTCTTGTCTTTTATATGACCAAACTCTGTTTGTCAACATAATATGTGGAAGTGCCTGGTAGGAAAGGTGACCACAGGAGATAAATCTTGTAAACTGACCAGCAAAGGCAACAACAACATCAAAATAAAGACATGTGTGTTGGGGGGGGGGGAGGAGGATTGAGGTGGCAAGTACTAATGCACACACGATTTGTTTGAAATTGCTTTGGACCGCTACGTCCTAATAACCTGGCCTTTGCACCCCTACTTGGCACTTCCTGAATATGAAGCAAGGACCCTGCATGTGGAGGTGACTACACTAAACTCTGAAATACACTCGTACACACCCTGGACAGTGTTTGTACTTTACAAAGGTGGACCATATTCTTTCATTTCCACCCTTTGTTTTAACACACTCTCCACAAGTTATGTCAATCCATTTTTTATTAACAAGACCTCACAAATATGTCTATCCAAATTTATTAACAAGACCTGCATTAAATAAGAGGAATCTTTCTCCCAGTAGGTACTTTACCTATCCTAAAATGAAAAGATGCAGTCCCCAGGAACAAACAGTTAAACGACTCTGAATTCTACAATCACACACTTGAACCCCTCAAGCACCTTATCTTGAACTTTCTTGGAAATATGAAATGACCAACACTACATGGGTAGACGACAACATAAGCACTGTCAAAAGAATGGCATCTTCTCAAGATTCACTCTCAGGAGGAGGAGGAGGAGGACGAGGAGGAGTTGAATGAACTGACTGATGAGTTCCTGTGGTCAGATTTGGGTCACTGGTAGATACAACTACCCCAAAGAAACTCCCTTCCATTACTCAGATCTGAGGCTCTTCAGGGCTCTACACAATCTTCATTCTGTGCTTGCCACACCTATTGAGGCGAGGAATGAAAATTGAAGATATGCCCAATTTTCTGACAGAAATATGTGGATCAAATATTCACTGAGTTCATTCACAGCGGAGACACCATGCCAGTGCTGCCAAGATGAGGCTGAAGCAAATTGCAGGAGTGTTAATAATAAATGCAGCACTGTTCAAGAGTTTGGACAATGAGATTCTGGTATATTGTATAACTCATTGCTTTTTAGATTGTAATTGAAGCCATTAATACAATGTGACCAAACCATTCTCCCCAAATTCAAGATGAGGAGAGTGAGTACTCACAAAGCCATAAAGTGCATTTAACTTATCAAAAAAAAAAAGAAGAAAAAGCAGGGGGAAAGACATCTTGATATTACTCTGTATGCAAAGTGCAATATATAGGCCTTCAGTGTTACCCCTATTCAAGCGAACTCTGTTATCTTGTGATCATTTCTTCTTCTTTTTTTTAAAGTTTCAGGAGGACAAGATTTTTTTAATAAGAGATCGAGTACATTTGATTACATCAGCAAAACATAAAGAAATTTATAGATAACTTTTTAAAAGTACAAAACAATAGGAAGACTAAAGTACTACCCTGCTTTCTGTTTGGTCTGGTGGAAGTTAGGCTGAGAAAACAACAACAACAACAATCCATCCATGCATTCAGTTTGCAAAGCTAGTTTTGTACTGTAGTCAGAGAGAATCCCTGGTCCATGCTGTAATTCCGAAAATCTGCTGACCAGTCTCTGGTGATAAAGTAACCTTGACCTAAAGCCAGTCAGTGTCTAGTTTGCAGGCACAAACCCTTGTTGGTCGTTAAGGAGTCTGCGCCAAGACTACTATATGCACCACTTTGGCACTGTCCCATAGGCCCTGTGTTGAAGCTTCTAGTCAGTGTCATGCCTCCACATCTCCCCCCCCCCCCCCTCTCTCTCTCTCTCTCTCTCTCTCTTTCTTTTTTTTTTTCTCTCTCTCTCTCTCTCTCTGTTATGCATCAACACACAAAAACACACTTTGTTCACACACACACACACACACACACACATTTTTTTCCTACCATTTAAATACCACAGTTGGAGTGAACTTCCTTTCTCCTCCCAGTCTCCACTATACTCTACTTATCAAAACTCAATCTAAACATTCTCACAATCAAGCATGCATATTCATCATGAGCTCCACCCTTTCAAATTCCACCAGTCTGATCATCCTGGGTTTCTTTCACTGGGTTGTCATGACAACATGAAACCAATGAACATCCCCTAGCAGAGTTGCCATCGGTGCCATGAAACCAGAGTTGCCATGCCCCCCCCCCCCAACATGTCCAATGATTTGGTGCCTATCAAGATCAAGACAGGACTGTATTACCGGGAAGAGGAATAAATCTGAATTTGAAAACACTTGCTGTGATGGACCCAATACAATTCCATCAGGATATAGTGACATTCCTCAGTCATAACAATCCACCAGCACATCCAGGAGAGAACTAAAAATATCTTCAGTTAGCCTACAACTTTTCAAGAGTACAACTAGACAAAAATGGGACTACGGGGAAAGCATACACCCCAATGTCTGTATTTCTTCTGCGAGTTCTGGGGTACATGAAAGGGCTCCAATATTTAATATATAAAAGACTGTGAGTTATATTTTCATAGTGGGGTAGAAAGAGGAGAGGGGAAAAAATGGATTGTATGGCTCGATGTCAACAAATAGGCCTTTGATGGTGAAATCCCACCTCCATCATGACAGATGAGTAACCTAGCCCCAGTTTTTTTGCCAAACGTTTTGACGGGAAAAGAAGGCATAGGCTAAATACCAACTTGAACCCAGAGTGGGCCGGGCCTTGCAAGCAGAGAACCGTAGTGATGACATCTCCTCCTTAGCCGGCTTCCAGAGGAAGCGCTTGTGTTTTCTTTCCGAGTTTCATCTCGTCTCTTAGCCCACTAGTGTCTGCTCCTAATAAAACGAGTGCTTTCTTTAGCTTTCTGGGGATGTAATGCCATGTTCTCAAAATACCTACCACAGGGTGGAGCAGAAATATCTATATAATGGCATCAATCCTGGATTCATGAGCAATATTGATAGTGGAAATAGCAGGATTCTAGAGAGATAAAAGTCTGTGCTTCATCAAAAGTTTTCATATCATGCCTTGAAAGAGCTGATCCAGTAGAAATTCCCTCAAGGTACATGAATCCCTGTATGATTATAATCACAGACCTTTAAAAAAAAAAGAAATGGCTCAAAAAGGGGACAGGATTCAAAGAAAAAGTTCCAGTTGTGCTCAATTCCGGTTTGGTCTGCATACAAAGAAATTTGCCATGAAAACATTGTTATTAATGGTCATGGCCTTTTTGAAGCATTGTGCATTGAAGACCAACATCTGAAAAGCATTAGCAATTCAATTGACTTGCTTTCACATTTAGTATGATTGTCATCAGATGTTTAACAGTGTTTGGTTGGAGTCCTGTTTTAGGATGGAGAAGAAGCACTTTTATCTTTGTGTGATAAAAAACATGGTATTTTCTATAAAACCTCTAAAGAAATTCATATCAAACTTGGTGATATGTAACCCAACATCTGAGCTTTTCCTACCCAAGGAGCCTACAAATTACAATACAATCTTACGTACTTGGAAAAGGCTGTCTGATTCAGCCTACTCCTGTGAGGGTATGTCGTTCCCTCTGAACAACACACTCTTGTTCCCGTGCTGTAGCCTCAATACAACTCATCACCCCTCTTGCAAGCATTTCTTAATTTCATGGTTCATTTCAGCTTTCTTTCTTTCCTGTGGCCAGACAGGCCTTTTCGTCTCTGTAGAATTAAGTTGGGAGGAAGAAGTTAAGGAGATAAATGGTATCCACTTTACCATGACCCTCTTCAACTCACCCCAATCAGCTTTCGCATGGCATAAAACTCTCCATTTATCCGATCTTACAACATACAGAAGTACTGCAACGATCATGTATCTTGACCCTCCCATTCACACTGCAGTGACAAAGCACAACGTTATCCAATTTGAGAAAGTCACTAGCTTTTGCAAGCATTTTCACTCAATATTTCTGATGTCACAATATTGGACAGTCTGTGCGAATGTGGACTACAAACAGAAGTAACAGCATTCAGGGAACAAAGTGGTTTCTACCTCCCTAGTAGCAATGAGTCCCTTTATGTACATAAAGCTCGATCAAGACAGTGCATGTGAATGTGTACAATGTACATGCCTCAACTCACTGCTAGAAAGGAATGGGGAACACGGGGAGGAAGTTTAGAACATACACTGCCTTTACCCCAATGTGCTATACCAGTGGTTTGCTCACAGGGTTTACAACTGTCAAGTTACTTGTATTTTGCTTCTCTCATCCCTCCAACCCCCCCCCCCTTCTTTCCTTTGCCTGAATAGAGACCAGCTATCAAAGCGGATGCATTTCTTGTTTCCTCTCAGTCCCACCATTGTGGAAGCGTTGAGCTTGCTTTGTAAGCCTCACGAACTGCATGACAATGCTGCCGGTTATACGAGGCTCCCACCACGGGGGTACAATTTTTTCTGGCCTGGGGTAAAGGGCGGGGATATATAGCCCATATTTCCAAGATCTGTGGTCTCGACATCTGAGACGGATAGAATATCATTACATATATATGGTGAGTTCCATGGGAAAAGGCACCTTCCTCAAGCCTCTAAGCAAGTATACCGCAGGATATGGTGCATTGGTTTTTATATCTATAGAGGGAAGGGGATTTTAATGATACAGCCATGGGGTTATTTCAGAAGCGCATCACTTTGCAATTGTGTGGGAGAGGGGAATGAGGAGCATTTCCTGTCCTGTGTGAAAGGCTGTTTGTAAACCTATTCTATCGCTAACAAAGGAACTTTGAAGCCCTCATAAACCACGGATCCATAGCCCCCTCCCCCTCCCCCCCCCCCCCAAATAATTAGTTCTACCCTTCCTGCACATACTCCATTTATCTTTCCATCCTTAATCTCTCCTTTAAAAGGCTCTGAAGAGAAGAAGATGGTAAATAAAGTGTTGCAAGCTCACAATACAGAGCTTTCCACTTCCTATTTTATACCCTGACAAAATTGCTCTCCCAATAGAAGACTACTTATTTGCCAATGCTGTACAACTAATTTCGGGTAATTATGGCATAATAACGAAAATCAAGAAAACCACAATCATGGGTACATCATCATCCATCATCACCAAAGACTTGAGACCAAACCAAACCTCAAAGATTGCACTGGATGATTTATGATTCGAAGGGGACTTTATGAAAGTCTATCTCGCTGATCACTCCTTTTTTTTGGGGGGGGGTATTTTGTGTTGATGTTGTTGTTGTTTTTATGAAAGCTACTGGACAGAAGCACCGAAGCAATGAAAACCTGGCCAGAATTTGATTAATTATTTTTTTTTTAATCAAGCACATTATGGAACGTGACCCTTGTGTTACATTTATTTTTTTTTTAAATAGGAACCCTGGTATGTGGCTTTTTTGCAGTACTGTTTGAGTCATGCACATAATGGCCAAAGAAATGGCTCCCCATGAATTCATCCCAAGATGCAGTGTGTGAGACAAAAATGTTTTTACTCACAGGTTCATCAGGAGGACTCACGGAAGAAAAATGTGTCCTTGGAATCAATGTCAACTTAGTCACAATCTATTTACAAACTAATGCACAGTCCCCGACACCAGTGATGGCAAATAAAGTCATTGCATGGGCTATTTCAAACAAAAAAAAACAAAACTAAAAAACCATGGGAAATTTTATTGAAATGCAAACAGCCATAACATTTGAAAAGCGCAATCAACGTGGGTGGTTACAGTGCCCTGCCAGGCCGACATGTGAGAATCTTCTGCCTTGAAGCTTGGCATTCATCAAATAATCGCCAACAACATAATTAGTGCTCGGAGGCAAGGTCCTTCATCAGAGACGAATATCCTGGATCGCTCACTTCTGAGGGTATTTCATTGTCAAATTGCTATTGATCCAACTTAAATGTTGTCACAAATATCAAGTCGGCATTTTGTCAGTAATTATCTCCCCTTAGTCACGACTCCTTTGACTCGCCCGCGACGCCAGTGCAGGGTCTCAGGGAAGAGAATGACGTACCTGCACCCCCCAATCAAAGGACCTTCCCCCCCTCGGACCCTCAAAGGAGCTTCTCTTGCTAATCAATGTTGCGCGGTGTCTCTCAGCCGGGGACAATTTGTTGGGTCAACTTCACCTATAGATGTATTCAATCCGCTGCAATTGAGCAAGAGATCAGCCTATCACAACAAGGGCCCACTCTACATTCTTGGTACCTCAGCAAATCAATGGTATTGACTCATCTCAGGGAGCTTGCCCAGCTTTTGGCCATTAAGAGTCTTTTTTTTTTAAATATATATGTATGTGTGTCTTTTTGGGGGTGCAGGAGTTATTCAGCAAAGATTGTTCAGCTTGTTGTAATGCCTTGACATACATCCACCATGACATTCACTTCCAGATGATATTTGCACTTTAAACTTTTTCCCCCTCCTCAATTCAACATCGCCTCCAGGAGGACCCTTGATTTCAGAGCAAAGTTGACTCGTACTCCTGGTACACCACTAAACATATGCCCACAATTTCATCGCTAGACCTTGCCTGTTCGTCATGTCAAGGGCATAGAGATTTTCTTCAAATTCACAGGATTTACAGAAGAAATGCCTTTCTAAGGGTCTCTCCACAGGGTGCAAAAGGCACTTGGCATAATTTCTGGTGACAGAGCAATTTATGGATTCATAAACTGATGAGTTTTCGATGCCATAAAATGCTGAATTCAGCATGTTTGAAAACTACAACATCTGTCTTTCCAGCTAAGATCATTTTAATGATACTATAGTAAAGAGCTGGATTTTTTTTTTAATGATATGATATTCATAGCATAGCAGGACTGACCAATTTACATGTAGTTTTGAACATATCATTTACTAGGATGCAGGTACGTAGGAGAGATAAAATTGGAAACTAAACAAAGGGAAGGATTATCATCATGATAGGCAGGATTTAGTTTCAACCATTGGCTGATTGGCTTGATTGAGTAACATTTGTATCCACTCACTCTACGGCATAATAACAGCTTTGTTGGATCGGTTTGCTCGTCATCACAATCCATTTCATGAATGGCATTAATGCGATTAGACTCCTCCTGCAACCATGGCGATGCAAAAAAAAAAAAACCAAACAAAAAAAAAAACCATGCAGTCTGCTGCCACTCTGGTCGCAGCATGGTTTCTCCGAACAAACAAAAAATGCAAACATTACGACCCGACAAGTCAACCAGCTTACTAAGTTTTGATATTACAAGCAAAAGAAGACTGTCAGATTTTGTCTTTTCCAATCTCATTTGTCGCACACCATGACACACAAACACACATGGGTATTTCTCTTGCCGTTTCAATGAGTCAAATGAACCGTAAGTCTAAAGGAGTTGGGTGAAAGGTAGAGCTGAGCCAAACTTTTTTTTGGTACATATATCAGGATCCGAGCCAGTGAACGGATTTACATCTAAGTCTGCCTTTGACAATATTTTAATGAGCTTTACTGAAATGAGACACTGAGCATGGCCGATCCATCCAGCAAGTACCCACCCTACCCCTCACACATATTGACAGCCATACTTCTTGCCATACAGAGACTATAGCTCAAGCCTGTCTATGTGCTACAAGCTCTACAGTTATTCTTATGCAAAGAAAAAGCAAAGAAACAATAACAACAATACTCCTCTCATCCTCTCTCTCACTCATCGGATCTTGAGAGTCACTAACCGTCTACAGAAGGTCTCTGCGAAGCCTTTCATGTTTCTTTAACAGAGTTTATACTCCCTGATACAAAATATAAACTGCCTGCATTACAGAGGCTTTTTTTCCTTCTTTCTTGTATTACTGTCTTTCTTCTCTCGATTCCCCCCACCATAGATAGCAGTCAGCCTTTTTGTTTGGCGCGGGGAAAGATTCACCAAAGCCACCGAAAGCCACCTCACAGAGACACATGGGAGATTATCCCCAGTCTTCGGTGAGAGAATGGGGACTAAATTTATCCTCAAGGCGATGAGATCTCAAGATGATCCCAATTCATTCAGACTTCACTTGATGACTCATGAGGTGTGAAAGGGGAGTAAGTGACAGGCGACAGAAAATGTCCTCTCTACACACTTGACTTGCGCAGAGACAACGGGGAGGAACTCATGTGGCTCCTGTTTTGGGGTCAGTTTTCTACTGCGGGGGCCCGTTTCATGAAGCTTGTTATCAGTGACAACTGGCACATTTCTATGACAAATTTGCTCTCAGCCAATCAGATGCAATGATTTCAGTAGCTTGTCACATCCATGACAACTTGTCACTGATGACAAGTTTTATGAAACTGGCCCCAGGTCTGTCACTGGTTGTCACTGGTCAGAGGAAACACCACTAAACTGGTTTTTCTTTCTCCAATCTGGTTTAAGCTTAGATCATGTTAAGGACAACATCACTGGTTTCCCCAAGTCTCAAAAATGTATGGGTCTGGTCAAAGCTCACAATCAGATGTGCTGGGGGGAGGGGATTAAGTATGCATTACACGTATATTCAAAATAAAGTAGAAAACATTGAAATATCATGACACAGAATATTTAAGGCCTGTGGGATAAAAGTATAAAACTACCAGCATAGCCAAAACATATTGGAAACATCAATAGCAAACATCTCTTCAAAAGCAAAAATCACACAAACACAGAAGCATGCTTGAAGCCTTTGCTAGTAGCATGGGGATACCATGGAGCAGGAAGGCTGGCCTGGCTTTGAATATATTTGAGAATCCCCACAACAAATTGTGCATAGCTTTATCACTGATCTCTGTGCAATAACACATAGAGCCGAAGAATCTTAAAGGGAACACAAACCCAAAGAGCAATGTGGATCAAGTAAAAGCAGTAACATCAGTAGAACACATCAGTGAAAGTTTGAGGAAAATCGGACAATCGATGCAAAAGTTATGAATTTGTAAAGTTTTGGTGTTGGAACCGCTGGATGAGGAGACTACAAGAGGTTATGACGTATGAGTGGACAACAATATAAAGAAAATATAAAAGAATTTCACAAAAATTCACTTTTATAGCAAAATGAAAGAGTACTTGACTGGCCGCTCTTAGAAAGCAGGGGGAATAAGTGCTACCCCTAACATGATATGTCAGTATCAAGTTGATGGAATATGTAATTTTCATGAAAAATGAATTTTTTATTGAATTTCCTTTATATTTTCTTTATATTGTAGTCCATTCATACGTCATAACCTCTAGAAGTCTCCTTACCCAGCAGTTCCAACACCAAAACTTTAAAAATTCATAACTTTTGCATCGATTGCCCAATTTTCCTCAAACTTTCACTGATGTGTTCTACTAATATTACTGCTTTCGTCACTCAGTCCACATTGCTCTTTGGGTTTACGTTCCCTTTAACGGAAGTTGACCATCACTGATGCCCATAAAGCTTCAATGCACGTATTCGCTGACCGGTGCTATCCATGGTTTTTTAATGTAGCCTGATGGGCAGCAAATGAATCGCATCCATGAATCTCCTTGCTACTGGGTCTTTAACAGGAAAGTGTATAGGAGGGCATCTCCTCCTCACACATCTGATAAAATAGGACACAACTGACAGTCACAAGAATCTCTCTCTCAACATTCATGAGCTTCAAAACCTGTTCTCCTTCAACATATACACATACACAGAATATATTGTACATTGTATCACTACAGGGGAACTTCCAAATTGTACAATCATGACTCCCATTTGTACCCATTACCTCATACACAAAGCAGACAAGCCTGAACACTTGTCAAACACATCATACATGCTAATGATTTCTAGACAGATTTTTGAGTAAAGCCGGTCTTCCTTTTTACCAAATGTGAGACATTTGGATTGTGCTTGCATAGAGAAAACAGAAAAAAATAAAAACACCTACCTGACACGCCGCATCCACCTGTTGTGTTACGTAGATGGGTGTGTGATGGGGGTGCACTTGTGTAGATGACATGGGGTTTAGTGTCCGTATCCACCCCATGACTATTCGTGCCCCCCTGGGGTTCAATGTAGAACTGTGTGCCATTGTGTGTGTGGAACATACCAAACTATGTGGAAAAAGAGACAGAAAAGAGAAACATTGTAATATCAAAATATGCAAATGCCTTGAATTGAAGAACATGATATATTTCCACACTGGCTAATATGCCCCTGTTCATCTGAAGGCATTTGCAAATATGCACTCATCAAACAAATTAAAATAGAATTAAAAATATATTCTGATATGACCGATGTGTTTTCATCCTGAATCAAGATACCCATAGCTTCATTTACAAATGCTATCAAAAAGCACTTTGACACACTGCTTCTATGATATATAAAAGGAATTCAAACAGATGTCATTTTGCTGTCAGTCAATCACTAGAAACATATTAACCTAAAATTGACATAACACCAATCTGATGTGAACAGCATTCTACTTAATGTAATTTATTTCTTTGCTCAGGTTAGTCATAATAACCGCACTCCCACCTCCCTGATTTGTTTTTCAGTGCGCCTAGTCATGCTCATCAAAACATAGCCGTCAAAATCCTCTCCAAACTTTGGAGTTCCATCACCATAGTGAACTCTTCACACCAATACTCGCCATGCGGAAACCCAAGAGTTGGAAATGGATCTCCCTCATTCAAGAATAGCTGTGTTCAAACAAAGGCAGGACTCGGCTTCGTTCACACCGCCGGTTGCGATTCGACGGCACGATTTACGAGTGGCCAGCCAAGTGTGCTGGAGCCGAACTCCCGCCACCCTGATTCCTGCCAATTTGCTACGATCATACCGCTGCCATACAATGGTATCACATATCGCACATCATCAATGTTGCTCGAGGGTCCATAAACAACGCCCCTATTGTACAGCCCTGAGAAGCCGGAGAGAGAACAGCATGCATCAGTGGAAATATCTCCAGACTTTCAACTTGTACACTCAGACTGCATTTTACACACGATGACAATTTGTCAACAACATCTGGCCATGTGTAGTTTGGTCATATAGTGCAATTAGCTCTTTTTTTCTGATAAGAATTCAACTTCTGACATACCTTTACACCCCTGGGTTCATCAAAATGTGAAACAGGCCCAGACGCTACCTGTAACACCTGCCTTGGTCTCCTAATGATAATTTTCACAGCATCTTCAAAACAGAATCAAAAGTAAAAAGGGGGGGGGGGCAAACTTAGGGCAATTTTTCAACAACAAATTGTTGCACCAGGGTTTTATTAGTTGACCAGTTCAGAGATACAACGTGTTGTACCAGTGAAGTGGAGATGCATGGTAGCATCACAATCCGCCCAAACCCAAAATGATGGGGATTTGAAAAGGGAGGAAACCTGAGCTGTGCCACCCAGCCTCCATCATACCTGACCTTTGACCTGCATTGAAAGTTATCCTAAAAGATTCTCTTCCTGTCACTGTCTTCATTCCTCCAAAGTATATATACAAGACTAGCATGTAGACAACCTGTCTGCACCCCTACAGAATGGGTCTTTCCAAGTCATGGTTTAGAAACAAGTTTTAAAGACACAGGGAAAAAATATTGAAAACAAGGCATGTATTGTTAAAAAATCCTCTGGAATATTAATCTCTTTATACATTGATAATCATGGAAAAAGAATCCACATGTCAAGCATACAAATCTAATGTTACCCTCGAGGGTATAGAATGTAGGTCTAACCTTTGTTATGACAATGTGAAAAAAAACCTATAATATCATGACAGAACATGAAATATGTAGCCATCATATATCATATTGAAAATGGTGTTCGTAGAGACTTCAAAATCATTATGAAACTTTCGTTCATGGGATGTGAGGATGCTTTGAAAATACATAGATAAATGCATCAGCAAATGGCAAAGAACTACTTCTTACATTATACTGACTTGATACAAGTGTACATGCTAGAAGATGTAACATTTCGTTGAATTATTCCAAAACAACTGATAACAGTCAATGAAGATTTCATTTCATGGGGAGGGGATGATTACCGAATGCCCCGCCCTGTGATTGAGGTTGCATCAAACTGGGCTTCCTGAACAGATGTTGGCAGAAAGAAGCCCAGTCTTTGGCCATGAGCCTGTCCAAATAAGGAAAATTTCTCTGGATTTAAATCAGAAGACAGAGTCCTCCTCTAAGCCAGCAATCTGTGCAGCCTAGTAACTCCTGCTGAAGGTTTAATCCCTTGCCTGAGAAAGAAGGAAAGGTAATATGCCCAAAGCTCCTAGCTCTGGCTGCAGCTGACCCACTCCTATTCAACAAGAGGCTAAATACAGGTTTGTGGGAAGAAAGCCAAAAGGGAGCATGTTCCCATCACAGAGGAGTTCATCAATTGCTGATTGAGAACCAAAAGGGCATTCATAGTACACATGCCACTGTGTTGAGAGAACAAGCAACTTCTTGAAACTTACCTCAGAAGTACCTTGTTTAGGACAAGAAGACAACTTGTCAAACCCCCTGAGGTACCTTGCTTGGAACAAAGAAGGCGAGGTGAAGAAGGCAAGGTGAAGAAGGCAACTTGTTGGAAGTTGCCTTCTCACTTCATCCTACAGAAGATGCCTTGGCAAGTTTCAACAAGTCCCCTTCTCATCACACATCTCAGCATCAGTAACTGTGATAACATATTTGAGTGCAATGGAGTTCATCTTCCTGGTTGGGAACCATTATGACATAAACACTCCATGATATCCAATGCCCTTTTGGCTCTGACTATGACAGCACATTAAGTTGCATTTATGGAGAAACTTTTTGAGTCTATGAATTTTTGAGCTAGTGGCCAATAAAATTTTTCCGGTGAACATACTGTACAAATGGCAATTCCTACAATGTAGAGGCTGCAAAGTCTGGATTCCCGTCTTCCTGTCATTCTGTGACAATCAATTATGGTGAATAATTGTAATCCTCCATCAAAGAAGAACTCAATGTCATTTTCAATGTTTGTTTGGGATCTTTTTAGTATTTCTTACACACAGGCTTGTCAGTGGTATAAGGGGAATCCCTCTTTGTTCTCATTGTTGTTTACAATCCTTTTTTTTTCCTTCCTTCTCTCTCCTCCACAATTCTTTGTCACGCCCTCATTCTACCTTCCTTTCATTGTCCCTCTTTACAAACAAATATTTTCATTCAACAAATTGCATGTTTATTTCACAATGTAAATACAAATATTTCTGACATGAGTGATTTTGCAAACACGCAGTGCCTGGGAGGTGCTTGAGATATTTTTGTCAATATTCTGAGTCACAAGGACTTCTCTTTGTTTAATTTTAAATGTTTGTTTGTTATGGGTCTTTTTTTATGTAATGAACAGTTATTCACAGATAAAGTGGGTGACATAGGAAGGGCTAGAAGCCTATAAAGAAGGTATTTTAAATGCAAGCAGCTGACCCTGTCAGGAAGTACTCTGTAGCCAAAGTCAAATATGACAGCAATTGACATCCGACAGTGTACTTGTCACTTCCTTCCATTGCAGTCTGACTGGGACCACACGCACCTTTGATTCTCATTTTCTCATCTTCAAAGTGTATCACTACCTTGAAAGTCAACTTTGTGGCATGGAAGAAGCACTGTTCTAATAATGTTTTCTGACAAAATGTAAGCATGAAGCTCTCTACAAGTAGTAACAAAGTTAATCTTCAGGGTATTGATACACTTGAATGTCTTTTTTTTTTTTTGCACTACACCATTTCTTTGCCTTTTAGACACAAATTCCTCCTGCTTGTCTCTATTGGTTCATGCTCCCCCCCCCCCTCTTTTTCTCTCTCCCTCAGTGTCCTAACCAATCTGTCACTAAAACATTGTGAATGTGATGTCTACAAAGGATGACCAGGTATGTAAAACTCAGTTCCTGCACATGACAGGTAAAAACACATCTTTTCTTGTTTTAAATCTATCATATGAATTATGATTTTTTTAATATTTGATTAATCTATGAGCCTACTTATCTGCCCCTGTGTCCACACTTTTATCCCTACTGCTCTAGACCTATATGTTAAATGCACACTCCTATAGTCAGCCATTTTCATGATCTTTTTTTGTATGTACATAAATATATTGATTCACATGTACATAAATCTATTGATTCACACGTACCTTTGCTACATTATTTCTTGATTGTAAAGTTGTATCACACTATCATTGATATAGTATCACAACAATCATTTCAGCACCATAGTGTCACAGTCTCACATTCTACAAATCTTCTGCCCTATCCATCTCTCCAATTTTACATTCCATCTGCCCAAGACAATCTATCCCCCTTTTCAAATCCCCTCTCATCTCGTTGCTTCTACCATGGAGGTATAGGAAAGAGACTCTCCTCCTTTCTACCACCTTCTCAGGCTCCACAATGTCATACCATCTCCCAGGCATGACTCACACCTTGTATCACACTTTGACCCCAACCCAGCATTTGACCCCTGACTCCAGAGGAGCAAGGAACCCTGGGTTTGCCCCCCAACACTTGGTGCCTAGACATCACCAATAATCTGACCTCTAAGCTCCAAGACTCGGCTCACCATCGAGAAATCCTTGCTTCATTTCTTGCTGGCCTTTCTCCCGGGCCCTCAAAGTGTTTTCACCACATGTACGCATGGAACTAACTCTTGCTGAAGTCTTGAGCAAAGTCAATTTGGTACAATGTTTTCAGTACTGTGTTTTTCTCATTCCTCTTGCTGCAAGAATCTGCCGTGCCACTTGAATTTTTTCTTCTTTTTTCCTTCTTTGTGCTGGGCCAAATGCACAGACCTTTGTTTGTTTGTTTATGATATTGCAGATGACAGCATTTGTCACATGGATTGATCAATATCTACTTTTTTATGTCTGCAGCAGTTGAAATTTTAATGGGGTGCAGATTCCATAAAGTGTCCACACAAAGAATTATTCCACATTTATGACACATGTGCCCTTGATAAAAGACGATAGACTACAATGTTTTTCAATCAAATCTTACTACATAGGCCTATATATAAAGATCTGTTGTGGCAGTAAAATTAGTTCAATGTTGAAAAAAAAAAACTGTGTAAAATTGTTATAAATTCTTTGCTGCAACACACTGTTGCTGATTTGTTGCTCCAATTTCAAAATTTTGCATTCAAACCAACCTCTTCTTCAAGGGTGATTAACTTCCATTCTATGAAGGAGTCGCTCATTCTAAATATTAGTCAGAACTTCTAAAACTGACCTCACCTTACTGTCCTTAGGGCCAGCCACATCAAAAGGTTTCACCTTGATACCAATGCTACCTTTCAATCTGGATGCTAAATCTTCCAGGAAACATCATCTCCAGCGTGGTACAGATTCAACATATACAGATCAATAAAATAATACCTTGGAGTATTTGATTGTATAGAAAGCCCCAGCTCTCTCCCACAAGAACAATCTTCCCACATATTTGCCTTCTAACTGGGATTTGCGGTTGTTGCTTTTGTTTATTTTATAATAAGCAATGTTTTGCATGAGTAGGTAACAATCACCCCCAAAAAAAGATACATACATGCTCGAAACAAACAAGGAAAACAGAAGCCATAAGAGTAACGCATAATGATTAGCATGAAAAATAAACAGATCAAGCGACATTGTCTCTACATGAAATGCTTCTCCACCCCCCCCCCCCACCCATGATGTAACACACCCCCAACCATCCACCCCCACATATCCATCTCCATTCAATAATTCCCTGCGTCATACTAGTACCAGCTCCTGGAAGAGCTTTGGCTTCCGTCCGACTCCCAAAGACCTCATCTTGGGTCACGCTCGGGTGAAATCCTTCATGGAGTATCTCGGTAATTCCAAAACAAAGGCTATTTCCCCCTGGAGAGATGGATTGGCAGATTTTTGCAGAAAAGCTTTTACACCAAAGGTGTTGGAAAATCATTGGGGGTCATCAATTGTCACCTTCTTTTTGTTTGTACAGTGAAACCCCGTTATAACGAGGTCCGTGGGACCGGCGATATTACCTCGTTATAACCGGTACCTCGTTATAACCGTACGCATCAAAAACAAAGAAAAACATAAGCACGACATCGGAATATACCCATCCTTTGCGTTGTTATTACACAATTATGGATCGTTATTATTGAGATAATAAAGGGAAATTATTTGTGAATTTTTACTAGACGAAAAAGTAGGGGTTGAAATGAGATAATTCTTTATTGTAATTCTTGTATGTTAATTTTTCCTAACACCAGCGCAAATAGAGTAAAATACAGGCGTTGTTTACCATAACTTGCGAGGTATTTTTACGCTGTTGGTGCCCAGCGGGAATGCGATGATTTCATAAATCATTTCGGCTGTAATCTTGTACAATATATGATCCTTGCGCTCGGAGGGATTAAAAATGCGTTCTTTATTTTCTTCCGAAAATCTCTTCGCGTTTTGTACATCCGTTCTTGAAAAATATGCGACAGGATTGAATGTGGAAGGTTACGTTGTGATGCTTTTTACGCAAATCTATACCATATACTGTAGTTCATTCTGAAAGAAAGAAAGTTATTGTGAAATGCAGTGTTAAAATTGTGATAATGAACAAACCCAGATCTATTCAAACTAATAAATACGTTTGTTTCTTTTTCTGATTTAGGTTAACATGCTTATTCAACTATTTTTTACGCTACTGTCACCTAGCGAGATCGCGATAATTTCAGAGTAACATACATGCGTTATTTACCGTTAACTTGAGAGTTATTTTACGCTGTTGGAGCCCAGCGGGAATTCGATAATTTCATGAATCATTTCGGCTGTAATTTTATACAATGTATGATCGTTGCGTCCGACGGGATTAAAAATGCGTTCTTTATTTTCTTTTGAAAATCTCTTCGCGTTTTGTACATCCTTGAACTGTTAAATGCGTTTGTTTCTTTTTCCTAACACCGATTAAGGAGGTTGATCGTTTCAATATTCAACTATTTTTACGCTACTGTCACCCGGCGAGATCGCGATGATTTCATTAATTATTTCGACTTTAATCATACACACTCATATTTAAATTATCATTTGTTAAATAATGATGAACAAATCCAGATCTATTCAAATTAATAAATGCGTTTGTTTCTTTTTCTGAACACCGATTAAGTAGGTTAACATGCGTATATTCAACTATTTTTACGCTACTGTCACCCGACGAGATCGCGATGATTTCATTAATCATTTCGGCTTTAATCATACACACTCATATTTAAATTATCATTTGTTAAATGATAATGAACAAATCCAGATCTATTCAAATTAATAAATGCGTTCGTTTCTTTTTCTGAACACCGATTAAGGAGGTTAACATGCGTTATTCAACTATTTTTACGCTACTGTCACCCGACGGGATCGCGATGATTTCATTAATTATTTCGGTTTTGATCATCCACACTCATATTTGCTAAGCAGCAAAAGAACTGAAAGTCGGAACTAAAAATGGAAAGGATATAATAATGAGTTGCACACGCATTCCAATTGTCCATTTTTGGCCACAAGTGTCGCTACATGAAAATTTTTTGAATGCGTTATCTTTTTTAATTCTCGTTGCGGTGTGGTCTGCCCTAATATCACGCACGCGTATCTCGCGGAAAAGAAAATCGAATGATTATGTTTAATGATTTATTAGGAACATCGGAGACATTTCTGTGTCTTATCGCGTGATTTAGAAGAAAACATGGAAGGAACGGTTCTCTGCAAAACGGAAAAAGACGTGGATAGCGTGATTTCGGTTTTCAGGGTTTCGTTTGTCGCGTGTTTGAAAGCGGCAATTTAGTCAAGAAATGGAACCTCGTTATATCCGATCAAATTGCTTATGTTTTTCTTTATCATGATGCACCGAAATTGTCCTCGTTATAACCGGAATCTCGTTATAACCGAACTCGGTATAACCGATTCGTTCTGCCATAGGTTTACACGCAAAGGAAAACGGGACCGACGCGATCACCTCGTTATAAGCGGTTCCTCGTTATAACCGAACTCGTTATAACGGGGTTTCACTGTACTCACTAATCTCGCATAAGAGTGGTTCATGGGGAAATATCCAATGTAATCTGCAATTAATGTGAAGGTGTTGTTCGTGGAATACACCCTTGAAGTACATGGCTGCTACAGGGATTAACAGTCATGGCAGGTCAGGTGAACTTTTCATCATTCTTGAGCACAGTCCTGATATCAAGTTTGGTGGCAGGGAAAAAACATGAAGTGTACACAGCAACTGAAATTTGAAGAATTCCCACATGACACTGCAAGGTGATATTCTGAACTTGTCATACCATATAGTTCAACTTAATAAGATACTGTACGAGCTGAAATTTTCCCGTACAGATATTTTCGCGCATTGCTACTTGGAGGACATTTTCGCGTGTTGTCACGGTTGCCAGGGTCTAACTGAACTTACCTATTCACGCGTTGTTATTTTTGCGTGTTGTTATTTTTGTGGTTCAAAGGCAATTCACAAAATTCGCGAAAATTTCAGTTTGTACAGTATTATGGCACTCAATATCTATCTTATCTATCTGTAACACATACACACACAGGGTATTACAAACCAATACCCCACCCGACTGAGGCAAAGGAGTTCTACAATATAATAGATTATGTACATCAGTCCTCACTCATGTAGAGCATGTATGGTATGAGGTACTTTCTTTGCAATGCAAGGGAAGAAAACAGTCATCAGAATTAGTCCTCCAGTGTGAGGGCCAGAGGTGAAAAATAGTCCATCCAGTTTGAGTAGGCAGTGGCCACTGGGATTGGATGGAGGTAGTCCGTAGGTCACATCTGGACACCACTTGCTGACTTCTACCATGACAGTCTCACGACTGCACCACTAGGGGTGAGTCAGCTGGGGAGGGTATCCTTTTGTGAGCCAGTTTGTGGTTGTCCTGTTCTCATTGTGTTTTAATATTCACTGCCTAAATTTCTCCATTCTACCAGAACTTTGTGTTCTATTATAAAAGAATATTCCAGATTAGTATAATCTCCACAATCTCAAAACCTTTAAAGAGACATGGTGCTCATTTTAGAATAAATTTATGTCTTTTCAGTAAAGTTCACAGTGTATAATGGGTAATTCATACAATTGAGCAATTCATGCTTCAGAACATTATTCTCTTCAGAAGGTTGAGCAATTCGTGCTTCAGAACATTATTCTCTTCAGAAGGTTTATCACCAAAAATATGACCAAAAAAAAAGAGAGTTATCCTGACCATCTTCAGCCATCAATAATACACAAATGTATAGGCCTATATTAAAATGCAAATCGTATGTTTGTATACCTCTGAAAGGACTAGAGTTTTCACTCAATTCACTAAATTCCATTGTTGAATATTCTATTAAAAGTGGGAATATGAAAAATTCCATGTTACTTACACACATACATACAAAATTCAGTGTTAACAGGACAACGGTGAAGTGTGACAAAACCCCTGGTGAGGTATATTTCTACAGTGTACTACCCAGTAAATTAACCCGTTGAGGACCGGCTGATTTTGCTACAACACGCATTTCCCATAGACACTTGTCCGGGTATACTCGGGACTCGTACTGAATGGGTTAACAAGTGCTGCATAATCTGCAATCATAAATCTTGAACACTTTACTATTGGTATGTGCACCACATACACTGGAATGTTTCATTCAATGTTGTGCTTTAAAATTTATATAAATTAAGTAAATTAATTGAAATGATGAGCTAGTAGTCTTGGAAAAAATTCCCAGCAATGTAGAGCCTACAGCACTGAGTGAACTACAATACTAGCTGGCTACACAGCCCTGGATATCTCGCCCTCTCTCCCTCCCTCACTCCCGCTGTTCCAGTGATTCCCTCACACCATGGGCATTCATACAAGTCCTCTCTGACAGGAAGTAGGCAGGTTGAATCAATTCTACTAACTGAGGGGAAAAAAAGTGGAGGGGGGTGGGGAGGTAAAAAAAAAAAAAAGAAGGGGAAAAGGAGAGAGAGAGAATGGGAGAAGCTCCCCGTGCTGGTCAATGAGAAGCCAGCTTTACCTGTAGGGTGCTTTTAACATCTATTTGAACTGTGCATGGAGGTATGTCACCGCATCATGCCTAGTCTGGTATTGTATACCACTGATGCCTATACGATGTGCAGCCCAGACCTGTCTTTGTAACTCATTACAATGCGAAGAACCATTGCACTTTAATGTCTCGACTGAGAGAAGATGACAGCATTCACTAAAAACTCCTGCCTATTAGAGTCGTAAACAATATGCAACTCCCTGCTACCTAATATCCCGTAGGAACAGCAAAGGTGTGTGCTTGTGTGCTTGTTTGCCTTGGTTATTCTTTCGAGATCTAACAGCATCGCATTTGATGTAGGCCTGTAGTATCTGATGACAGGGGGTCTAAAATAAGACTACGATCTATCCAAGGTGTGTTCCAGGGCACTGCTGGTAGAACTGCAATAAAGTAAACTGATGTCCCACAATCCAGAAATTGCAGTCTCGACCAACTCTGGCACCTTTGGTAGGGTCTCTGTTTGGGAGGATGATCAAATTCAATATCTTTCCCAGTATGGATGTATCGACAATAAAGTAGGTACTATTAAAGAGGGTATAAATAGTGATGATAAACTTCACCTCAAGCTTACCACCATATCATCTAAATAATAAACAAGACAAAATCATACACAAAATTACTAAAAGCCCAGTGACAGTGATGTGCAAATCAATTCATTTTCGCAAATCTGATTATTTTTGTTGCTTTGTTTGTTTTTCTTCTCTTCTTTCTTTTTGTGTCTTTGCAGAGGGGCATTGAAACACCACTATCTTTATTGTGGTGTGGATGAACCGTACATATCATGCACTCACCATTCCACCACACAAGCTGACTACCACGTTCGATTCCGGGTGTCCATTCACATTTCCAGCGTAAAAACAATGAGTGCTACTATCCACATCATGAATATCCATCCCGTCTCCCGTCCCGGACACGTGGAGATTGAACGATGGCGCTATAAAGGATGCATCCCGATCCAGACTCAGATAGAATTTCTCCCCGAAGGCCTCCACGAGGTACTGGGGCGAGTGGGGCTTTCTGCTGTCCTCCCTCTCAGAAAATGTCAGGCTTCTCTTCTGAAAATGGTGTTGTCCTCTATGCACGTTGCCCCTCTCCAACAGTACAGGTGAAACCACTTCGTACGATGTCCATTCTGGCCTATGTAAACCTGTCATTATGCAAAGAAGACAATCATATTTTACTGGACAATGCTTACCTATAAACATTTATTTAAACAGCTTTGACCTAGAGACCATGACATCCTTTGCAAGAAATATGCTCATACCTTTTAAAAGTCATTCAGTGAATATTCGAGCATCCTATTCAAATCTAAAGACCTTTCTCTAATAACACTCTTAACAACAAATTATTGACAAAATAAAATGCAAATGTAAATATCGAAGCACACACATTATCATCAGTAGGCCCTATACCTCATCAATTGTCTCGCCTTTCATTCGTCTCCTGATGATGTCAGCTGTAGCAATGTGAAGTGACAACATTGAAAATCTCTCTCATCAAAATATGCATCACTATCTAGAGCATAAAAATGGGGGTAGGGATTTAATGTTAATATTGACAATGCCAGCACTATTGACAAAGCAAATAATCACCATGAGAGCTTTTGAACTCTGTTATCAACAAAGCAATGAGATTAGAGGAATCGTGAGAAATGGATTCGGACTAGTGTTACGCTGGCCTGTTTCCGTACCGGTACTGTGAAATATGAAGAGAAGAAACTGACTTTCAACAATCTTTCATCTATTTGACATTCATTTATTAACAGTCAGTGAATTGGGGGATGCTGTCTAAGCTTCATGTAGAAAAAATAATAATTCTAGCAATAACAATAAAAAAAAATGACTGTCTAAATGAAACAATTGCTAGTTTTACAAGGCAATCAATGTAAACTTACCACATTCAGATCAACCACAAATGTTCATGGATAAATGTTTTTACTGTGATCCAATACACAATCCCTACTTCATTAGTTGACAAAAAATAGGATACTAACGTTAGGATAAGTAGGAATGACACAGACAGTTGCAGTTTGTCACCAAGGATGTTTGCTTGACCTAGTAACTACAAGTAAAATATACAAATCAAAATAGCGATTCTTATGTCAAACTTACCATCAAATTTACCGCTTGATTCCGATACATGTACAAAAAGAACGTATCCACAGCAAAAAATAATCCAACACCACGCAAACTGTATTCCTTTCATGATTACACCAATTGTTTTCCGCACTGCATACTACACTACAAATTCGCCCATTCATAAACAATCCTGCCAAGAGGGCCCTGCCTGGTTCACAATTACTATTACCGTCGTGTACAACTAGCACCCTGACCCTACTGATCGCTCGCTAGTCACACCGGTGTGGTACCATGCTGCCGCTACGTCCAGGGAAGGTATTCCGACGAAAATGCACCGACTTGTTCATCAGTACGTGTACCCGTACACGACAATACATGCATGCCCGAATTTCGCCGGGTACTGAGTACTTGGTTACACATAAAGCTAACAGAGAGCACGTATTCAGGAACATGCTATCTCAACACCGGCCTATCTCAACACGGGCCACAAGTGCGATCCCCCTGGAGGGGCGTGGTATCAGATAGGCTCCGCCTTTATCACTTGAACAGCCAATCAGCACATGAGAAAGAGAAAACTTCGAAGTGAGTTGACAAAAGTTTTGACAATCAATTCATTTGCAAAGTGCTACCAGAAATCGAGTAGGCCTATAACATACTCTAATAGAGCACATAATACCCAACCATTCTTCCATGTGGCAGTGAATGGCGAAATGATATCTTATGTATCGGTATTATTTCATCATAAGCTAATTAATATCGAAGAAAACATTTTTCTGGCTGGTGGAAATCATTAGTAAAATTATAGCTGCAGATAAACTTTTCAATGTACCTTATTTTATGCTCTTTGTCCGACTATTGTCTTCTCTTCAGATTAACGCTTATTTCATTCTTTCACTTCATGGCTACAACCTTTATTTTCTATCAGCTTCCCTATCTTACCTCCTGTTTGATTTCTTGCCACCATTTTGTTGAATATCTTCACATGCGTCAGTCTCTTGCATCCCCGTTCCTTATACTTTTTTTTTCCATTCTTTGAAATACACCAATCACATATTCCTCGATGGCAGCTGCATAGATCTAGGAACTATGGAATGTCAATGCATTTTAACTTATGTTAATCATGATACCCTTTACATCACTTACTTGGCCAAATTAATATCTGTATTTGTGCCATGTATTTCATAATGTGTTTTTTCCCTATTTTTCTTCAGATTACTTTGATAAGCTCACCCAAAAAACAAACAAGCAAATAAACAAACAAAATTTCACGCCAAGATTCTGCCAATGGCATTATCTGTCAAACATTTCTTAAGAACTAATATGATTCATTTATCTATTCATTTGTAATTATTTATGTTTATCTATTATCTATTGTTTATTTATTAGGCTTGTTTTCACAGTGTGGCTCCATCAGTGAGTTGATGAATCTATCTTCCCCTAAACCGAGCGTTCCCATTGAAACTGGCAAGTTTCCCAACGATATCTGTTGTTAACCATATTTTTACACGGAAACATGCAAGTTATGCATATATATATATATATATATATATATATATATATATGTATATATATATATATATATATATATATATATATATATATATATATATATATATATATATATATATATATATATGTATATATACATGTATATGTTATTTTGAGAAAGACAATCTAAATATGTTATATGAACAAGGACAGCCAAAATTGCTGCCAGTGATATGGAAGAAGAACAATGATCAAAATGTGATGTTGACATCGATTGGTTTTTGATAACTTGTAAGTGTATACAGCGTAATGATTTTATCTTGAACAGAAACCCGGAATATTCACCACACGAATAGTCGATAGTAAAAAACAAAAACAAAAACAAAACAAAACAAAACAAAACAAAACAAAACAAAACAAAAAACAGCAAGAAAAGCGTAACGATTTTGCAACGTTTTGCTTGTTGCTTGAGATTGACACGGTTTTGCAAGCTGTAACGTCTGTTTCCCCCTGATTCATCATTGACTTTGCTCGGTATAAGAGATCGGGAGAGGAAATTTGGCCGACTGGGGAATAAAAGGTGAACGGTTCACAGATCATTTCCCCAAGGATTCCCAGCCAAAAGCCTCGCCTCGACCCCTTTTCATCACGTCTCTATAGGCAGTGATGGGATAAGGGGATGGTGGGAAGTGATGGTAATTAACTCCCAGAAGACGAAATCATTTGATTAGGAGTACGTTTCGTCCAAACCCAACCCACTTTCCGTCCCGTTTATCCACATCAGTGTCATATAAAATCTGGTTCACATGGTCACGTGATGATCTCGGAATGTTATTAAGTTAAATTGATCTCCATAGTAAATAATAAAAGTCTCTTTGAAGACGGGCTTTGTTCTCTATAGTTCAGGCCAACCGATGTAATTATTGCCTGATAAAGAGACGAGGAAGTAATAAATGCAGGTGTCTAAAGACTGCGCAGATGAACTGTGGTTTATGATCTGTGAAAAACGATGGTTGTTCAACACGTTTCCCATAAAAGCATCAGGAGGATTACATTTGTTGCAATTTATCCATTGCAATAACCAGAAAAGTAGATGTTATTCATATCTATAAAAAAAGAACACAAACAACACAATGTTTATTGTACAGCTCATAGTTAGTAGTGCCTTTGGTATCATAGATAATCACACTTCCTTATAGGAGCCAAAATAAATGAGTAAGTCCAAATCCAAGAGGGTCGTATTTTATATATTCATCAATATAAATTTTCACAACAAACACTTAGAACAATCAAGGTTCAAATAGCAATACAACGCTTTAAATGGATAATATGGTCCAACATTAGAAGGAATATCGCACGAGCAAATCAACAGTGATTTGCAGAATTACCGGCTAAGAAATTAAGAAATAACAAATTAAGGAATAAGAAATAAAGAAATTAACAATAAATAGTTTGTGAGTGACGAGTATTTCCCCCCCCCCTTTTTTTTTTCTACAAAGCTGATGGCATAGAGGCGATTCTTTACGCCAACACACTTCACAGGAGTGGAGTCAATGGTTCAAGACTTGCGGGGGAGGGCATGTATCCTAGTAGATTAGTGAATGAACTCCATTTTGAAACAAAGTAAAAGGTTAAACAAGCAGAGTCGGGAGAACGTCACTGGAATTCGTCGAAGACAAAGTTACTGAATTTTTAACTAATATTGGATAATGTCCGCGTGTACAAACACCATACACAATCTAAATGAAGTGATGATGTATTTGCCCTCTAATTTTCTTGCTGGTTTGTACACAACGTGTAAAGATCAGTTGCTCTTTGTCAATAACTTGACAACTATAACACGATATACCCCTTCAAAAGACAGTTATAAATCACGACAAGAGTTTGATGTGAACGATCCTCTGTCTTCCTTTTGAACCTTTGAGTGGTTTTAATTGAGTCAATTCAGCGGATATTTTTGTCGATACCCGGAGGAGATTTGTGAGGAGATGACATCATCGCCTGCATGTGAGATTTCAATCCATGTCAATTTTTTGCATCTTTATTGTGAAGTTCATTAAAAATTCTTTCATATTTTTGGTCCCGGTTGCATATCACTTTCATTGTTCTGGTTTCGTGTTTTTGGAGTTGTTCGTTTTTGCTTTATTGTTTGTTTTGCATTGTTTATCAAAGTCATCTTGAACGTGTAGTATTTTTTTCTTTTATTTCACTTATTCATTCATTCATTTCATTGTTCGTGTGAGCAAGCAAGCTGCCAGCATGCAGGGACGTAGATAACATTGACAAGATGACGGATAAAAAAGACAATTTTAGCGACTAAACAACAGCAAGAGAAAGAAGAAAACAACCAAGCACATGTACCGGTATATAACCAATCATCTCATATATAATGATATAACCCTCATTTAGTTAATATGGTACGACACATCCGATTGATAAAATTATGCATTCGGTTAAGTCTACCATTACCTATACCAGGGCTCGGCACTAACGGTGGCCCGGTGGCCCGGGGCCACCAAAAACGCACGTCGGGCCACCAAATTTCAGAAATGAAGAATTTGGTGGCCTGATTGGGCCACCAAAAAGGTCGGATGTTTGCCTTAAAGCCACCAAAAATAAAAGTTAGTGTGGAGCCCTGCCTATACGGTAATCGTTCCCCTCTCTCTGTCATGTCTGTTAATTTGTCATGCACGCACGCACGCGCGCGCGCACACACACACACACACGCACGCACACACTTTTTTAAAATGATATTTTTTATTTGAATTTCATTCAGTATCAGGCTCATTTTCACAATGAAACTAGTATGAACAAAACTAAGCAGCTATTTTCTTCTCACTTGTGCTGATGAATCACTCTCTTTCAAGTTCACCTTCATAAACATTAAGGATTGAGAGAATGCAGCAATATTAGTAGAACACATCAGTGAAAGTTTGAGGAAAATTAGACAATCGATGCAAAAGTTATGAATTTCTAAAATTTTTGTGTTGGAACTGCTGGATGAGGAGACTACTACAGCTTGTGATGTCATATGCGTACAACAGTATAAAGAAAATGTAAAGAAAATTCAACATATTTTCATTTTTTTCGCAAAATAAAAGAGCACTTGACTTGCCTCTTTCTAAAGGCAGGGGGAATAATATTATCCATAACATATGTCAGTAACAAGTCCAGGGAATTTGTACTTTTTTCAAAAGATGAAATTTTGAGAAATTCTCTTTATACTTTCCTTATATTGTTGTACTCATGTGACATCATACGCTGCAGTTGTCTTCTCATCAAGCGGTGACTGCACAAAAACTTCAAAAATTCATAATTATTGAACAGATTGTCTGATTTTCCTCAAACTTTCAATGATGTATTCTACTAATATTGCTACATTCTCTCAATTCTTATGTTCATGAAGGTGAACTTGTCCTTTAAAGGGGCTGTACAGTACTGGTTGAGGTGGGGGGTTCATGTTTTGAACTTTCCTGAGTGAGATAATGAGAAACCTCTTATGAAATATGAAAGAACATGTAATTTTAAGAAGGATTCAAAGTTTATTTGATGAAAATTGGTTTTCAAATGGCTGAGAACTGATATCCAAAAAAGTGATAATACTAAAAATAAAAGACTACAGGCCACGCCTTTTGTTAGGATCTCTTTGTTTCACCTTGTTTTTTGGATATCTCAGCCATTTCAAAACCGATTTTCATCAAATAAACTTTTGATACCCCTTAGAATATTGCATGCTCTCTGACATCTCATAGAGTGGTTTCTGAATATCTCACAAAACGTTAAAAGCTAAATCCTCACCTCGACCAGAACTGTACACACCCTTTAATCATACCATGTATACAAACGTGAAGTAAAATCACACACACGCACATCACGTTTTGAATCTTTGTATATAAGTTTGTAATAATTATAATAGTAAAAACGACTGCTCGCACACGTATGCCATCTCAATTATAACATGGAGGAGAATTGCCGATCCACGACTTTGTTTGGGGATGCAACCACCAAGTACAAGTTTGTATGTCTTTAAAACTGCTGAAGTGACGTCATCAGCACCCTGCTGCATGTCCATCTTACAGCACGAATACACACGCACACACGCACAGAGGAGAAGGCCTATGTCACACTCTAACTTGCAGATCAGAGTAATGGCATGAAATATGATTATGTTATATGATACCCAGTGAAGATATAATAATGAAAGTGATCACGATTACCAATATGATAAGATAGTGATGATATCAAGTGAGATGAAGAAATATAGAAAGAGAAGGGAGGGGAGGGAGCAGAAGAGATTTGAGGGTGTCACGAGAAGGCAATAGAGGGCGCTTGGCAATACGAAAGTACGGTCATTATTCCGTGCTCTGTCAGCACCATAGAGCTGTACTATACGTAAATACAGCTCTATGGTCAGCACACACTCTACTGTATCATTACGCTTATTGGTAGCTGGATCAATGCGTACAAAGACAATGTACTTTTCGATTGTCTTTATCCGACACAGCGCTGGAATAGATTGATATTGTTATACTTTATAGTGGTATTTCATTCAGAAGACCATCTGACATTTTTTGATTGGTGTTCGTCTGTTCGCTTGTTTTGCTGACTTTTCAGTATAAAGATGCATAAAAACTTTATTTGGATGTATTTGAATTATTTTTGAGAAAAGGGGAGGTTGAGTTTCAACATGAAACGAAATGCGATTGTGATATGTTTATAGTAAGAGGACAAATACATCTATTTTGTGTTGGAAAGAAAATTATGATTTTTTTTTAAAGGGAATGGATTAAGGTATTTTTACTAGTGAATGGATTACCTGTCTTTCTCCCTTCTCTGGGTCTAGGGCAATTACCCCGGACCCTTCCCTGGCCCTTATCCTAATCCTAATCCTGAACCTATAAATCCTAATCCTAACCCAAACTCCTAACCCTAAACCTAAGCCTAACCCTAATATTTACTCTAACCTTACCACTAACCAGTACATGTTTATGCTGATCCAGTTAAAACTCCATCAGGAATACTAGTATTTGGGAGGGGAAACTATCAAGATATTAAATCTTTTAAGTTATGAGTTACATAATCTTTATGACGTGAATTGATAAGATGCAGTCCATAAATGTTTGACCTCTGATAGACTAAGGGTCTTTGTTATCCCTTTTATCTGTTCCATTTTTACTGTCTTTCTGCTGTTTTTCTATTCTCTAGATTAAGCTAGCAGTCCTTGGTACTCTTCGTGTTTCGTATTGCTTGTAAAATACTTAATTTTTCAATTCAATTCAATCCAAACAAAATTTTATTTCCAATAACACATGCTTGCTATCGATACAGATTCGAAAAAACCCCCAAAACGTACAATGTATTACACAAATATATGCATATACAGATGTATGGAACTAATTTTGAGGTCATGTGACACCTATTAGAAATGTCATGGGGTAATAGAATGTGGTATAGAGTGTAGAAATAAAGACACATTTTTTTTTTCTTCTGTGAAGTGACAGCAATGTATGTTTAAAGTTCAAAGGTCCCAGTAATTATACTTGAGCATAGAATGTGCAGTGATGATGAAAGTTGGTAGACAGGGTAATAATAGATTGTTAATTACTTAATACATTGATATAGTTGTGGTGAAAGGTCAGCATTCCAGGTCAAAGGTCATTCTGCATTGGTTTAAAAATGTCATTTTCTAGCCATTACTTCAGCTCAAAATGTCCATGGCAATATTATCTGTTTAGAAGGATAGAAATGAATGAACAATTAATAGCTGGAATAATTGATGAAAGGTCTCCAGTGAAAGGCCACCAAAATTTAGTTAAAAGCAATTTTCTGTACAAAAAAAGTCATATGGTTCATATCCAATATTGATAATATTTGATGTAATGAATAGAACTGAATTTGAAAATATTTACTTCATGTGGAGAGGAATATAAGTCAATCCTCTGGTCAGTGTTTGAGATCAATTGATTTTTTAAAATGTGAATGTAAGTGCCACATTCTTACGGCAGATAGTTAGGGCAAGTTTGGAATTATTATCTGAATGCTTAAGAAAAAGCATGGTACTTCAAAGGTAAATGCCTATTGGAACATAAAGGGTTACATTACCAGGAAAATGCATGGCACACCAGCCCGCTGGTGTGCGAGAAGGACGGAGTCTGGAAGGTGGTCGGTGTGACAAGCTGGGGCTATGGATGCGCCCAGCCCAATGCTCCAAGCGTCTACGCCAAGGTGACGCATGCAGTTCCACCCATGGATCAACGAGAAAAGGCAGGGCCGTCGGAACCGGGGGGGGGGGGGGGAGGGGTTGCACCATACCACTTTGCCCCCCTCCCCCCCCCCCCACGCACGCACACTTTTTTTTTACCCCAGCAGTGCGTAAGTGACATTAGAAAGAAGACCTTTTTTTTAGCTTGTCAGCTGAAGAAATTAACCGGAAGTGGAGTGAGAAAGATGAGCATTAGCTCATGAAACCCGGAAGTGCCCCCCCCCCCCCCCACACACACACACACTTTTTGGAAACGTGGCGCCGGCGGTGAAAGAAGCACAAGAACCTGCACGTGACCACAATATTGTTTGACTGATTTCGTCTTGCCACCACCAATGACCAAGCACAGTAGCCTGTTTTGTGTTTTTTTTTGTGTGTGTGTATGCGTGTATATGTGTCTTAATGTTTCTGTTCTTTCCGTTTTTGCTTGCTTTGAGAGGGATCAATGCACTTTGACATCATCCTTTGATGCTACAATGATGGAACCCATACCCTGATTAAAATTACGAACAGCCCCGGTCGAATCACCTTTAAGATGTACTGTGTGTCTATAGGTATTTGGTATGGTAATATCATACACTATAAATTATATGAGGAGCTTTTTGTAGCTCAGTGGTCTGAACCTCAGACCATCGATCTTATACGGTCCCTGGTTCAAGTTCCTTGGCTGCAATGGTTTTTGCCCCCCCCCCCCCCCCGACAGGCACTTCAGCCTCATTTCACAGTCCTTTGGAAGAGATGTCAAGCTGTTGGTCACGCAGCAGCGCTAACAAGCATTTATTGCTTCCTTTGTATCCACTTAGCGAGAAATTATGATTATTAGTATATATGTAAACAAAAAAATATACTCTTTCTACAACACTCTTTTAGAGCATTTACTTGTGGAGCTCTATTATAGATGCGTGTTGTGGCTTTAAGAGCTTGTGGACAGTCAAAAGGACAATTTACCTCA